>NC_140276.1:661840-689340 GCF_964030765.1 Micromesistius poutassou | reverse complement strand
TTAATTATGTTGTATTCTGTGCTGTGAAGCACTTTGTAGTCCTGTTTCGAAAAGTGCTATACAAATAAAAGTTATTATTATTATTATTATTATTGTTATTATTATTATTATTATTATTTACCTAACTGTTAATTAATGGTCAGGTAATCATTCACTTATGGTGTTCATGTTGACTAATGGGATTCATGTTAACTAAGGTGTTAATGTATACATGATTTAATGGGTTATGGTAAGGGGTAACCCTAAGCCTAACCCCATACCAATGCTATTTAACTCTTACTACTGAATTTACAAATGTTAATCAATGGTAGCTAGACCACAACTTAATTTAACTTAAAGTTAATGAATGGTTGATTCATTCACACATAATTGAAAAAGTTAGACTATCCAAGCCTTACAAAGAAAATATTTTAGAGATTCAGTGTGAGAATCGCTATAGAATATGTTTTTAGCTAATAATGACAATCTAAATGAAAACTCTGTCTCTAGCGTCTCTAAACTGTTTTTCCTCACACTGAATTGACTGCAATGACCTACGGCTACTGCGTCTGTATTCATTCACATAATGCAGAGGGAGAGAGAGAGATGGAGAGACATGGGGGGAGAACGAGAGAGAGAGAGATAGACAGAAAGGGAGAGACCGAGAGAGCACTATTTTACGGCCTTCCACTCATGTGGTCTTGCACAATTGATGATCCATTCAGAACAGCAAAAGAAACATAAATCTCAAGTGGTCTTCTTTAAGTTTTTCTTCTTTTAAAGTGCTGTTCGGTTGAGATTAAATATATATTATTCCCATTCAGAGTCACTGCGTAAGACTTAGCAGGCAAAGAACAAAGAAAAAGAGAAATGGATTGAGTGAAACATTAAAAGGTTTTTAGTTACCCAAAGTAAACCTACTCCTTTGTGTTCATAAGTATTTAAAAAGTAAAGAAAGTCATCTTAATGAATAGTGCAGTGATACGTGAGCTGTTTCCAGGACAAGACATCGAACTAATTGCTTCAACACAATATGGGAAACGCACGTCTTTCATGTGAAATAAATTGGTCTACAAACTGATCAAATAGAAAGCTCTGGTTCCCCCTTTGATGCGAGCCAAGTGGTACGTCCCTCCCAGCATTAAAGATTTGTTTCTTCCCTACAGATTAATTACCATGCACATATTTCCCCAAACAACATATACAAACTATAGGCTTAACACAGCGGTATTAACAAAATAAATTGTATCTTTTGGAGCCCAAAGGAATATAACGCTGGTGTTTGTATTAAAGTATTCTGTGTTGTATTTCTTATGAAATGTGATTATTCCATGTTTCTAATGTAGAAACGGGGCCCACAAAGGGCCCTTTCCTCAAGGTGTTGTGCATGCTTTTCCTTTGTGAAGGCCTCCACTTGGACATTATCAAGAAGAATATTAAACAACGAAAAACAATTAGGCTTTGGTTAAAATGACGTGGCTGCCGTCTGTCAGTAGAAGTCACACGATGACGTCTCCTGCCCTGACTGAGGTGCAGCTGTAAGACCATAATGGCGACGGAAATGAATATTTGCAGTGTTTGACAAAGCGAGCTAAAGCGGAGACAATGTGAATAAAGTAAGGACAACCGTAGAACAAATGCAAATCTCCCTATGGTTGGGAACTTACAAAGCTCCAAGCCCTTTAAAACGCGGCCCAATCTACTTCCCGCTAGAAAAGGGGGGTTAATCCTTTATTTATTAATAAAATACGACTGAGCAGTGCTCCCTGGGTGGTTCCTGACTTGCCTATTGTGCAGAAACTTGAAACCATCGGCATTCCTTTCACATGAATTGAAGCCACATCTCCATACACACGGAGCATTTGATGGTAGGTTTAACAGAGGAATCCCAAAGGCTCATTAGATGTCTTCTGGCTCGGGTGGGCGACCGAGAGATATCTGCAATTCAAATTGTGGATGACAGGCTACGCTCAAATAAGACATGGCTATTAATTTCCCGGGAAGCGGCTATGAAACCGGGCTTAACAAAAGTTTTCGGGAAACAAGGTAGCCGAAAGAAAGGGAATGTGGAATGCGTTGGGTTCCGCGGGGACGGCGGTACCCACCCTGATCACTCTGGCCCTGGGCATCTGGAGACGGAGGGGACGGGACCGATCAGGCATGTCGTTATCGGCCTGCACATCACCCGCTGACGGGGGCGCCAGGCAGTAGCACAGAGGAGAGCGAGTGGTGGAGAGGCAGAAAGCAGTGCCCGCGACGCTCCCGCAGTCACCTGCTGGAGGTCCTCTGCCTACGATATGCAATTCAAATGTGAAGGCCCCGGGTTTGTGTGTCAGCGGGGATGTGGTGCTCCCAGGTACGTGTGTATCCATGGCTGCATGGCCCCGGCGCGGCGGCGGTGGAGGTGCTGCTGACTGACAGCAGATGGGGATGTAGCCCAATTAGAGGGAGGCTGTTGGAGGATGATGATAATGGCGGGCTTAGGGAGCCTGGGAGGACCAGGGGCAGAGGCAGGCGTGTGATGCCCACAGCTGTCTCTCCGGATCAGTTTAAACAGGTTGAGGGGCTCCCCTCATACTCCGTAATGTGGCCCGCGTCCACAGGCATGCATTCTTTACCCCGTCTCTCCCTCTCTCTTTCTCTTTAACGCCTCGTTTCTCCTCCTGCTGCTCGTCTGCTGGTCTCACACCCAGGCTTCGATGGCCATGAGCTCATCTCGTCGACCGCTGCATCCTTTACGGTCTGAATTTGAAAAGTGTACGTTTCCCATGCCTAGGTAGTGTCATTTGGAATGGATGCTCCACCAAATGCTGCTGCGCGGTGGATGGTGAAGATACGCTGTCCCCTGTTGCTATCTGCGGCATCTATCTGCTTCCGATGTAGTCGGCAAAAACTTTGTTGAGGGTTGTATTGTATGGTTTTGAGTAACAGACAAACAAGCGTCATTGTATAATAACGTCTGAGTTCAAATTTGCGGCAACGGTGTGTACACATTTTTCTTTCACACGATGTGTCGTTATCTGACAACTTTTTTTCTTTTTGAAGATATCAAACGTGAAAAGCATCCTCGAGGTGGGCGGTGAGACTGGCTGCGAGCCTGCAGACTATTCCAACTATTTCACAAAGAATGTTTGATTCTTCTGTCTTTGCTCCGGTATTAAACGGAAGATCATGTTTCGAGGCGTCTCGGTACACGAGAGGCTTTGTTTTGCTGGGGGGGGTGGGATGCAATGCACGGGACCATGCCCTGTGCTCCTAGCTTGGGACAATAGCATCGATTTTTCCTTTTTCCTCCCTGAGACGTTCTTCCATGAGATAGCCCTGGTAGCTAACACCGGCCGCCCACGCGGGGTGTGAAGGGTGACGCCAGTCCAGCTGCCTTGGAAGAAAAAGACCCCAATTAAGTGAAGAAACATTTTACCTTTGTCTCCCTATGTTGCCCTGCGTTGCATCATTCAGTTAGTGAGAACAAATGACCTACAGGAATAACAGTGTGTGTGTGTGTGTGTGTGTGTGTGTGTGTGTGTGTGTGTGTGTGTGTGTGTGTGTGTACCTATGTATCTATAATGTGTGTGTATGTGTATGTATGTATGTGTTTGTCAATGTGATCTCCAACCTAAAGTACAGAATAGGTAGTTTGTCGTACATTTAGTTCTCAGTGGAGAAAGCAATATCTTAATATTGTTTCTTCATTAAAATGCGTTTCAGAAATTTTCCTGCGAGAAATTTGCATTTTATTTTCAGAATCTTTGTTCAGTGAATGTTATTCTGTGTATTCTTGATTCTTCCCAGACCTACACCGTACTGATTCATCCACCTATCTGAAAATCAGATCACTACCTCATAAAAATAAGAAGTTCCGAGCGAAATGCACAGGAACTTGTGTAAATCTCGTTAATGACTTGGACCCCCACACCGAACCCAGGCCCCCGGGGACACTGTGAGGGCCCCCTGGTTGATGGTTTAATTGCCAAGTTCCTATCTCTTTCCATGAAATTAGATTAATTGTTCCAACACATTTAAGGACCCCTACTAATTACATCACGCCCTGCAGACCTTACAGCCCCCAAATTGATAATTTTAGTACACCTTAATGCCCTAACTCAAATACAAAAAAAGACCAGGCGTCTATCTCACTCCCAACTCATTCTGAGCCCCCATGAACGGTGTGTTTTTATCACTTCCTGTGGGTCTACGACCGCCATGTAGATTTAACGAGTCTTTTGAAAATCTTTGTCGTCTTTTACTTAATTGATGGCATTCACGCTACAATGAACCTTTGCAATTGACTTTTGGGCGAAGCGAAGCAAACACATTCTTTGGCGTTCCCACACAGAAACAAGCGAGCCAAGTCCGTCCGCAAGAAGCTGAATAAATATGTCAACCTGGAGACCCTTGAAAATCGACATATTTGCTGAAGGAACATCATCGGTTACATTAAATAACACATTACATAATGGCTCAGATGACAACTCAACACAAAGACAACAATTCAAACAAAGTACACAACGCATGGTTCAAGCAATAGCAGTGTCCATAGCAATCACCATGACAACGATAGGAACAGGTCGCATTAACTGACAAACCAAACATCATATGCATTTCACTGAACGAAGATTATAAAAATAAAATGCTAATTTCGCACCAGAAATGTTATCAAAATTAATTTGAATGCCGAAACTAGGTCAAAGTCGTGTACTTTCCCACTGACAGTAACATGAATGTCATCCATTTTGTTTTGGCAGACGTGAACCTGACATGACAGAGACATGCGTGTTTCTTTGACCACTCATGTGGGTTGTTTCGGGTTGTACTGACAAACAACCTATTCTGTCGTTTGGTTGGCGAACAGGCCGCCGTGTGTGTGTATGTATGTATGTATGTATGTATGTATATAATTAACAATATGTACGCATGCATGTCTGTATGTTTGTCTATGTATGTGTAAATGTACCTAGCACAAAACCCACAGAATACGTCTCCCAGTATTTGGGGTCTCTTGGCTCGTCGTTTCCATTTGACCCCAACGTCCCCGCGCTGCTGGGGGAGATCCGCTCCTCGTGGAGGTTAAGGTTGAGGCCCTCTTATGTCTGACAGCCGGAATCCCTTCTCAAAACGCTTGTGCTCACACACTAATCATCCCCCAAGGCATAATTGAGCGATCCAACTTTAGCCAGAGCTAATTTATGTGTGCAGGGGGAACCCAGCTTAAAGACAATCCCACCGTGTCATGTCTGTGTGAGGTATCTCTGCTCTCCCCCCCCCCCCCCCCCCCGGCCCAGGTTCGACCTGCGGTCTCGTGTGTGGAGAATATACCGTAGCTTATCCGTGGGCTTGAAACCAAATATAAAGGAGCATAGAATATAAGAATATAAATCTAAAAAAATATATGAAAGTCTCTTTTTGGTTCCAGATATATTTGAATTCCCTGTAGAGCCAATACCTGTTTACCGTTTCACCATTTGCCGCCCCAGAAAGGTAATTATGATGTAGATAATCACTGAGTACTTAACATCTCTATTTCCTGTGACTTTTGTTGCTCAAAGTCATCGGTCTGTTTCATCTGTTGCTCAAAATATGAAGTATGCAAGGAATTAATTCATGCGTTTTAATATTGGTGAACTCAGCCTTTAATTACCCCTCTGGATATCCCCGTAATGGCTGGTGATTATGGAGTCCTGGTTGGCACGCAGCATGAGGGAACAGGGGAGGAGCTGGAAAATGGCTTTCCAGTTTAACAAACTGGGATTTTCCAGAAAAAGGATTGGTGCAACCTTGGCTATGTATGACTTTCTGTCTATGGGAGGGGGCGACACACCCACGTGCACGCACACGCCACACACACACACACTCCATGCCCACATGCACAAGCACACACACACACACACACACACACGCACACACACACACACACACACACACACACACACACACACACACACACATTGTGTGCTATTCACTAAAGTTTCACCAATAAAATGTTTCACTAATTGACTCGCTCAGGTATATATTTATCTCTTCTCTTCCGGTATTCATTGAATTTGTTTTGTAGTCAAGGGTCTCAAAAACAATTATCTCTTCTGCTGTTTGAAGAAGTCACAGACTGAAAACAACGGCAGCCTGACAGAAAGTGGTTATTTGGAAAATTAAATGAATTATGAACGTGAAGAAAAGCAATTTAGTTTTGCATTTCCGGCTGTCATTCTCATAAATCATCTGCCGCCAAGAAATAACTAATTTGTGTTGTTACTGTGTGCATGATGGATGATCAGACTCTTGGATTACACTGAAGAGAACCCCACACTTAAGCAGTAAAGCATTACATTTAACCTTCCAAACATCTTGAACTAAAGAGCTTGCACTTTTGAAACGCCAAAGTCTCCAGGTGGAAGAGCACTAGACTTACTCCCCCCCGCCCACTCCATACCAAACCCACCTTGTGTTTTCTCCCATCGTCTCCCTATGAGATTCAGTCTCCCCCGAACACAATGTTGTTGTTCCGTACTTCCTGTTCCTGGCACTTGACAAACGAGTGATTGGCAGGCGTTGTTGACCATGATTATAAAGTAGTGGGGCTAAGCGCTTATTAGCTTATCACATGTTAGCGACACTGGGATCGGATTCCGTCTCCCGTCAGGGAAATGTAATCAGACATGCAGATTTATGCTGCTGGTGTTGAATTGACATCCATATGGACGCTAGCTGTGTACAGTCAAGTCACACACACATATGCACGCACACACACACACACACACACACACACACACACACACACACACGTACAGACCCCAGTGGATGTTCACAGCAGCTTAGCCTCGTCGTGAGCTTCTCTGCCGCTTCCGTACGTCAAATTGATATTAATACCTCTAGGAAGCCTTTACCTATTTGAGTTATGGCTCTCGTGGCCGCATAGGTCTCGAGGAGGCAAGGCACAGCAGAGAACATGAATGTTTAACAAGACCACTGCTCGGTCCATCTCGATGCAGGCCTCCAGCTAAGGGCTAAATTATTAACGGTGGCGAGATTGCTCCGAGTTCTTACCGAGACGCCATCGGTCGGGCAGAGCTCAGCCCGCTACAGCAAACAATGGAGGGAGAAACTCCAGGAACGCCCAATGCTGCTGTGGCGTGTTATCATACAAACGCACATCTCTTTTCATGGTAAACACCAAAATGCGGAAGCATCCGAAGGCCAGATCAAAGGGAGAAAAACATCTTTCTCAAGGACCAGATTAGGGTTTGAGGGCCAAACTATTTCATCCACCGTATTCTATTCACAGGCAGCCAGCATGCTGTCCTTTGTGTGTGTTATTATATCTCCCCACTTCATCTCTCTCAATTACATACACACACACACACACACACACACACACACACACACACACACACACACACACACACCTGTGAGCACAGCAATCTCATGGCCAGTCACAGTCCAACTGCTGCTGTGCTGGAATCTTATTTGCAGTGAGCTGGAGGAGCCCATGCCACACATAATGAACTGAACTTGCAGCGTACGTAGCCGTTATGAAGTCCAGATTAGGGCGGAGAGGACCGGTCGGCTGGCCTGATCGGCCGGGCAGCATTGATAAACAGCTCCCTAATAGGCTGTGGATTGGAGAACCCAACCATGGCTGACCCCAACAGCTATCCTGCTCCGCTTCAGATCACACACAAACACACGCACAGGCACACACACACACACACACACACACACACACACACACATAAGTACACACACAGCCATACAAGCACGCATGCACTCACATGCACGCACATGCACATGCATGCGTACATATATACATGCGTACACATGCGTCATTCACTCACATAAGCACACAAACACACACACGCACACGCACGTGCACGTGCACACACAAAGACCCACGCATAGGTACACACAGAGCCATGCAGGCACGCCTGCACTCACTCACACGCACACACACGTATACGCGCACACAAACAGGCACGAATGCAGATGCATCCACTCACACACACACACACACACACACACACACACACACACACACACACACACACAACACGCAAAAAAAAATCTAATTAATAAAAATAAAGAAAAAAAAGGAAAGAGGGCGTGGCTGGCGACCCCTTAAGAGCACCGACGCCGAACCACGCCGGTGCAGGAGCCCGGTGCACCGCCGCCCGCTCACGGTATGGATTACCTGTTGCCCGGTAATTGCCTGAATCCTGCTGCATGCCAAGATATGCTAATGAATGTCATACATAACCTTTTGCTGGCTTAGGTTGAGGAGACGTATGCCCGTATGCATATGGAGCAGGGGCCCGGCGGGGCAGGGGCCCGGCGGGGCAGGGGCCCGGAGGGGCAGGGGCCCGGAGGGGCAGGGGCCCGGAGGGGCAGGGGCCTGGAGGGGCAGGGAGGGCCCGGGGGGGGCAGAGGTGACGGGTTTCTGGGAACCGCCTGGTGTGGTGGAAGGCAGAGTGTATACCACACACGTATACAGGCTGTTTGCTGTTTACAAAAACGAGAGAGCGAGAGAGAGAGAGAGAGAGAGAGAAAGAGAGAGAGAAAAAAAAGTTACTTTGTTCATTTATTAATATTCTCTATGAGGGCAGACGTATGTTTGTCGGGAGGCCACCGCCGCTGTGGCGGTACTTCTGTAGGTATCATTAAGTAAGATACATCTCACACACTTAGCTGAGGTGCGTGTCCCTCAGGCCCCAGGAAGTAGCTTGCTTATACAGCTCTGTCTGAACAATAGGCTGGAGAGTTTTCTCACAGACCGGTAATAAAAGGAGAACATTAATCTCTCTCTTTCTTTCTCTCCCTCCCTCCCTCCCTCTCTCTTTCTCTCTCTCTCTTCATCTCTCTCTCTCTCTCTCTCTCTCTGTCTGTCTCTCACTTTCTCTCTCACTCTGTCTCACTCTCACTGTCTCTTTCCCTCTCCCTCTCTCTCGCTCTGTCTCTCACTTTCTCTCTCCCTCTCTGTCTCTCTCACTCTCTCACTGTCTCTTTCTCTCTCCCTCTCCCTCTCTCTGTCTCTCTCTCACACTCTCTCCCTCACTGTCTCTCATTCACTCTCACTCTCTCTCTCTCTCTCTCTCTCTCTCTCTCTCTCTCTCTGTCTCCCTCCTTCTCTCCATTTCCTTATTTTCCCTTTGCACACCTTAACATGAAATACAGATGAAGACATAGCGAGGTTAATATACGCACAATCTTGTTTGTTTATTTATCCAATCATTTGTTAATTTTTTAATCATGTGTAATTTTCTAATTAAATAATTGTCTAATAAAATATAATTTAGCTTGGTAATAAAACTGTGTGTCATTATCTTTGGCACATAGATTGTATTAAAGAGCATTGTTCCTTTAGTTGAATTCCTCAGTTGTGTGTGGAGAAGATGAGAGTAGCAAGTCTAGATATTTTTGTGCTGAAATCCACAAGCAGCGAGTCCTTCTTGTGACCACAATAGAGCCTCTGGGAGGACATCACACCAGCATGGACACCACTGTGAACGTGACTCAAAGACACCCATGGTTCTCTGAAAATATACACATGCACACACACACACACGCATACACACACATCTACACAAGCTCACACCCACACATACACACTCTCGCTCTCTTTCACTCTTCCACATAGTCACTCACACGCTCACTCATTCACTCACTCACTTACACACACACCCATCTGCACAAACACAACAAGTACACACTTTTACACAAACACACACTCTCTCTTCCTCTCTTCGTGACACACACACACACACACACACACTAACACCACGGTCTCGTGCCGCAGCCTGCTCTGAGCCCACCTGCAGTCTTGTGGCCAGTTGCCAGGGAGGAGAGATAGCTGTGGGGGTCAGGCTGTACTTCGGCGTACTCGCTCTCCTCCTCTCGGGAGAGCAGAGACCAGGCTGGGTCTATCCCGATTGGCGCACACACACCGGTGTAAAGGCCGGGATACCGACCAGTAAAGCATCCCCTTCGGTCCCAGGCTCACCTCGTCGCGGGCTCGTTTTAAAGGCTTCATACGTGGTTCTGAGTGTGCGTTTCGTGTTTTTTGAGCGACACGTTAATTGTAACAACAAGGGGCTCCCGCCGTTGAGTCTTGAGACGCCCTCGGGTCATTTTGGACGCCGTCGTTTAGAGTCACGGTGCTGAGCAGACGTCATAACGCAGACTTTAAGTTCTGATACTGTGAGCTGGTGTTACTCTGAGACGCGGTGGCGGACAGCAGATGTCTGCAGTGGTACTCTATATTGCAGGAGCGGTATACGTTTATGTCCGCTGTTAAGGAACATTAAGGATGTATAGATGAATATATACAGAATAGCCTTGAGTGTACACATCCAGTACTTCTCCATCAGAGGCTGGGCAGCGTCCAACAGACGGCAGGCCCGCTGCTCAGGCTTTAGAAAGAGTTATCCTGGGTTACAAGCGCATGGCATCCATTGACTGTATATCGGCTTAACGTTAGACCTGCCAGCGTAATGTTAGGCATATACATTGAGTTGTGCGAAATAGATAGAATAGATAGACATTTTAGGAGGCAAACACACAATCAGTTACCAAACATTCACCAGGTACCATCCGTTGATTCTAGGTCTATATGTGACTACTTAAAGCAGCCTGAGATATTTCTTCATTCCGTCTACACTGTGTATCCATCTTTTTGCTGTCGTACCATAATGGTTTCAACACCAAACCCGACTAATTGTCGACGCAATCTACCTCTTTGTGTTTTGTTTAGGGTTTTAATTCTGTACTCTGTTGGACAGACAGCGCTGAGAGTGTGTGAAGAGCAGCAGCAGTAGTACTACGGTTCATCCGTAGCACACTTGGCACACTCGACCCAGACATGGCCAGAACTAAGATTAACTCAGGATTAGCTTCCAGCAGACGGAGCGCACCGAAGGAAGCTCAGTGAATACCAATGGAGGTAATCCTTAAAAAAAATAATCATAGCCAATAAACTTGCCAGCACTGCCATAATCATAACGGTACATAAATATCAATGTGAACACGGCCCTGCCCTCACTACATGTGTGTATGCCTATTTTATGGTCAATGTATAATCTGAAGTATTTCTTGTCTATTTCTATTGATTTTGATATTAGTATGCCGCTCAATTGCATTTTCTCAATTAATGCTTAACAACATGAAAAGGTCAAAGGATAATAATGCCTAGGCAGCTCATGATTGGCTATCACCAACCTTCACTCTGATTGATTTTAGGAAACTTGAATTTAATGATTGGGTAGGCATGCCGGTCTCTGCCGCACTCTCCCTCCTGCTGAAGTAGTTCAGAAGAGATGTGGGCTCCGCAGCAGATTCTGCACAGGATGAGATTGACATACAAGCAGAATGCAAATATTCTACTGTCAAACCCTGTAGCCTACTTGGGAGACGTAGCCATGTGGATCTGTGAATATACTTCTACATTCATGAATTTAGATTGCTGCTGAGATTCATCAACTACACATTTTATTTTATTGGTTGCAATTCACATACTGAATGCCCTTTTGCTGAATCTCTGAAAAGAATGATGGCGCTTTTGTATTCACTCCGTGAGATCATACGATTATAAAGCTATCGTCTAAACGTTGCAGACAGGTTAAGAAAAATCCTGAGCCCAGACTCTGACGGTCGCGGATTTGATCAGATTTGTCTCAGAAATAACACCCACTTCCAGATCTAGATCATATTTGACACTGCGACTTGCAACCTCAGTCTGTTCGGTACACTCACAATCCCCGCCAGAGAACTGTCAACTCTGGTCAGGATGGTTACGTTTTACATAACTCTCCCTGACACAAATAGCTTGTTTTGTGCATTGGCGAGCAGCGATGGCAAGAAGGACGATGGCAACAGCAGTGCGAGTCAGACGATGCAGCGAAGGGCCAGCTCTGTACACCTTAAGATGGACAGTTGCTGTTCAGTTCCTCTCCACGTATGTACAAACAGCCAAAGGATAGTGCGGCGGCAGCACTATTCTGGGGTTTGTTAAATCCCAGATATCATCACACACCGGCCATCTGCCTCGGCACCCATTCTTCTTCGTGTGTTTGCGGCCCGTTTCTCCGCAGAGCTTCCAGACAGCAGCCCTGGGTAGTGGGTGTGATTCCCTGATAGCAGCCAGTGATCATTAACCCACATCTAATCACGCTCTAAATTGGTTGAACAAGCCGACAAGCCTCCTCACTCATTTTAACATGTGCTTACTTCTGCTGCCTGTTAAACGCGCAACGTGCTAAAACATATGCACCGCAGCAGATGCTGTGATCATCTGTATTGTTAGGCAAATCATCGGCATAACAATAACACAATAATATTTAGGATGATGCTCATTTTACCGAAATTGGTCCCGCCGCAACATGTATGATTAATATTTCACAGCGTGAAAAAAACAAATAAGAAATATCAGCAGAATGTGAAGAAATAACCAAAGACGCAAAAAAGAAGTCCATGTTTTGTGTTGTGCAGAGATATCTACATGAGCTAGCAGCTAGCCCAGCTAGGGCAGGCCTTTACCGTCTCGTCACACCACTCTGTACCTCGAGAGAGGCTCACTGTCGTCAAACGTGACAGGCTAAAGAAGTAGCACTGCCCAGATGCGTTAGTTAACCAGCTAACATAGCACTGATAATACACTGTGGATGGGTTGTATCTGAGCACTACCTGGGGGGGGGGGGGGCACCACAACTCTCTGGTCCCCCAATGGTGTGGAGGCCTCATTTGGCCAAATCGTACACATTGCACCTTTAAGCGATCTGTCTATCCATCTGGCTGGTTGGCTGTCTGTCTGTGAAAACACAGCATTCACACCAACACCCACTTGACAGCTATAGGGAAACACAACCATGTACCCCACACTCAAACCGTGGAGTCTCCACCAAGACCAAACCCGTCTCCCCAACTAAACCTGTCACATTCTGCCCAAACCTCCCCCCCCTCCCCCTCACACCCACACACCCACACACCCACACACCCACACACACACACACACACACACACACGCACACACGCACACACGCACACCCTCTCCTCCCAAACATCCCCTTTCTGATGTTAGCAGGGATGAATGTCTGTCATTTCCCTGGCGCACACACACACACACACACACACACACACACACACACACACACACGCGCGCGTGGACGGACGCCGCTGAATAATTCCACTTGTGCATATTTAAAGTCTAACCGCCAAATGAGGACGGTAAATGAAAGGCGGGGAAGTGCGTGAGCAGATAGCTTAAGTTGAAGCGGGCGGCGGCGGCTGCTGCTGCTGCTGCTGAACCACGCTGCTGCTGCTGCAGGGCTCTGGGCCTCTTGGCTGCTCCCGGGCAGCGGGGGAAAGATAGAGTCGTCATTAGGGAGGGGAGACGGGAGAGAGAGAGGGAGAGAGAGAGAGAGAGAGAGAGAGAGAGAGGGGGAGAGGGAGAGGGAGAGAGAGAGAGAGAGGGAGAGAGAGAGAGAGAGCGAGAGAGAGGGAGGGGGAGAGAGAGAGAGAGAGAGAGAGATCTTTTCCTTGACTCCTCTCTCCTGCTCTCGATGAATCTCTTTGAACTCGCAGCCAATTTCGCACGCCCGGGCCGCCCCGCGCCCCCGATGCTGCTGGAGTTCTCACCCCCGTGCTCCACCTCTGCAGCGGCTGGGGCCCCCGCCCGCTGCCCTGGGGGCCCCGTGCCTCTGGATGATGGGCAGGACATGGAGGAGGAGGCGGTGACACACCTCTCTGCCTCAGGTGGCCCACCCGTGGCCCTCCTCCTTTCCTTGATGTGCTGTCTGTTCTGGAAGCAGCTCCACGGCTTCCAGAGGTGATGGAGGCTTTAGCCACTGAGCGTAGCTGCGGGGTCGCTACGTTATTGTGGTATAAATGCCGGAGCACAATGCCCGCTGTCTGTTGTTTTTTGCGGTGGAATTTAAGTGCACTTTACATTGTTTTTTACTCTGATACAAAATTAATTCATGATTGCATTTCAGTTAGTTATTGATCTGGGATCCAGCGGTCCTCGTACGCTAGAACCGAAGCACAGGAACAGGAAGCAGGAACTGAAAGGGGGCGGAGTCACACTTGGTTTCCTGTTTAGTGATGGACATATTCCTTCAAAGAGGAGTAGAGTCTTTCAGAAGGAGATTTTAATGTATTGTTCTCCCCTCCCCTTCCCCTAAATGTGTTGTTTTTTAACCTTTACAAACACTTTATAGAGGCATGTTGGTGTCCAGAAAGTCCACAAAGATGTTTTATCTCATCTTCCCTCCAGGACACGTTTATGGGTGAGTCATCTGAAGGCTGATTTGTGTGTCGGATGACTTGTGTGATTCTGTTGATAGATACAAAGATAGATACAAACTCAGAAACCGATATCAAATATATTAGGTGGCAAATCACTGTGCAGTATAACTTCAGCCCAGCCTGCAGTAGCTGAGTGCTAGACGGGTGAAGTATATTAGTTGACAAAGTGCCAATCAAACTTTCATCTTGCAATCTGAATGAGTTTCTTGAGTGAGCCGTTTCAACACACGTTGTCAGCTAATGGTGGTTGAGCCATTCTGAGGACACTATGACTCGTCAAAACTATTCAAGTGTTGAACGGAAGAGTGTAAAAACAGAAATATCAGTGGTATCACTGCAGATAACAGAATATCACTTGTATAGATTAAATATCATTTGGGAAGATTTCCCAAGTCTGTTGGCGGGCGGGGGGGGGAGGAATACTTCATATGCCATATTTCACCACATTCTGTCTTTACAGAATATCTCTTATAAATGTTATTTTATATTGGGACAGAGTTACTGCTGACTTTTGGCAAATCGCAACTCATAACTCATTCGAATCTCCCGTCCATGTATGAAATGTACCTCAAGGAAAAACTTGGGGGGGAATCGCAAATCCATCCTATGAATTAGCGGTGGGTAATGGGAGGCAAATTGTGGCCAGCTCATTGACGGTAAGGTGAGAAAGACTTTGCTGATATATGGCTGTATAAAACATTTCCCCTCAATGGGATTTCATACAAAATTGCAGAAGCCGTGTATTACCATGAGGGATAAATCCTCATCTGAGTGTGATGCCGTGCTGGGGCGAAGCATAAATTAGTTTAAAAATGGCCTGAAGCGAGCGACCATCTGAGGTTAACCTCCTCATAAACAATTATCAGACACAAGAGAATACATCAGCGGGATGATGAGATGAAAGATGCAGGGCCCGTAAAAGTGGCGCCAATAGCGTGGAAGAAAAAAACACGTGGATTGTTAATCTCGGTGAAGTCATGTGACAAGCACACCCAACGAGCACGGCATTCCCAGAGAATGGATGGGAAAGAGAAAGTATAAATTCAGCTTGGAAAAACAATTTTGCACTTGCGTTGCAAACCTGTCAGTTTTATCCTCACATTTGGTCCGATTTGTGCAGTATTTACAGTCCTTATCTTCCATATCTTTTTATTTATCTCTCACTCCTTCCAACGTGTGAGCATTTTCCATCACTCCAATACCCTCTGTCAGGCAGCGAAGCAGCCTCTCCTTCCACCTAAGTAAATACATTCACAGACACATACGCACTAAAAAAACAACCATATCTGCATCAATGTGTGCGTTGTGTGGCCGGGGGCTGGACCACAGACTGGTACATTAGCACAAGGCGGCCAAAGTAAACCTTCCGGTTCCTACTTTCACTTTGGTTTCAGTCTAAAAATAAAAACCACCCAGGGACAGCGGCGGGCCCATGGATGCTTGTGCACTCATCCTCCCACAGAGAAGGACCTTTTTCTTTCTCCTCCGCCTGTGCCGTGGCACGCCGGATAAGGTGTCGAATACAAATGCTTCCATTAAGTGTCTTCCACCAAAGGGTTTTAAGTGGCCCGGTGTTGGAGTTGGCTCCCACCTCATGTTCTACTTCAATCTCTATCTCCGTCTATCTGTGTCTCGCGCCTTCCAGCTCTTCGCCTCTCTCACCCGGCCCTTTGTCTCTCGCTCTCCCTTCCTGTGTTAACCCTGGGCTGGGAGATTCCTTGAAATCCCTGACGGAATTGTCCCCTTTGTCTCTGTTCAGAGATGGAAATCACTTCAATCCCATCGTAGCGGATGAACGTATGTATATTCCACATCTAAATGTAATGGCCATTGTGTCGAGAGTCGTACTCACCCAGGCCCAGGCTTATGCTCTGGAAGAAATCAGATAAGTATGAAAAAGGAAGAAAACAATTACAACGACCTACATCCTGAATAACCCTAATAGAAATGATTTTGGCTTCCAAGAGAATCCGGGGTGAGCTGTAGGCTGCCTCCACCGCTCAGGAGTACGGTGAGCCATCAAGCTTCATTGTCAGGGTGAAGAGATTAAGCTTACCCCAGAAGTCACGACAACCAGGGGGGGGAGAGATGAGGAGAGGCTAGAGGGGGAGATATGAGGAGGGGCTAGGGGGGAGAGATGAGGAGAAGCCGGGGGGGGGGGGGACGCTGGGTGTTCCCATCCACACCCAGGGACGCTTCATCGAAGGGCTGGGCGATAAAACGATAACGATATGTATTGAGATAGACACGTAATCAACATCAATAGAAAATGCGTTTGATAGAAGGTTTCGATCATTTTTTTCCTCGTTGGAAGTTAACGGAGCAAAGAGTCTAGCGCCGCTTTGAACCAGAGGTTGCGAAGCGAGGTTGGTTGCGTGAACAAAGGCACGCGTCCTCTGATACCTGTGGAGAGCAACGTACGGAGCGACACGCCAATGGGCCAATCATGTAACAGTATCACGTTTGGCTGTGCCATCTCGTCTCGCGTGTGTGTTTCATAACAGCGCGATGTGAGAAACGAAAGATGAGTACCGCAACAAGTGAGGAAATTGTAAATAATATATATGTACATATCTCCATGTCCCAACAACAATGACATCCATATGTTCCATGTTCTAGGGACTCCAGGTTGAAGATCAGCTTTAATCCACCTACCAAGTAATGCAATAGTGATCTCATGATCTCATCTCTTATGTTTACATTTAACACTGCAAATGTTTTTGTAGCACATGTTTTTGAGCACTTTATAATTGATAATTGTTAAGTTTTCATTGTGATGTTCATTTTCATTCAGACTTATGTTTATATTTATTTGAGTTTTTCATGGTTGTGTTGACATTCCTTTTCCCTGTCTGCCTACAATCAGGGGAAGGTTAAGTTTAAAATAAAACTGTTTACGTTTATATTTTTCTCCTGGTCCTTAAATTTTTTTTTTATCAATAATTATCGATGTCGACCGATATGAAACACTTATATCGTGATACAGTTTTCAGCCATATCGCCCAGCCCTACTTCATCGCATCTAGGGGTCCCCCCTAGACAAGGGTGCCACTAGATGGGGGTCCCCCTACAAACTTTATTCTGTTGGCCTGTCATGTCATGCTTTACTTTGGTAAATCATTATTCAATAATCTTAGACCACACACTATGGTTTTTGGTACTTGAATCCAAATCTAAAGCTTATTTTGTGTTTTTGCTGAGTTGAACACACCAAATACCTCAGCTGCCAAACCACCTTGACAACTTTCCTTTAAAAGCCATATTAATTATTTTGTGAAGATTATGAACCTCGGTATGTGGATTATTTATCGATCCAGAAACTGCTACTCATTTACTGTTAGTGAGTATGGAATTTCTTATTTGACTTTATTATTTGTAACCCACAAAAAAAAAGATCCTGTCTTGTAAAACTATATCTACACTCACTTTTACATATTTTTGGATAGCCTGACTCTCTGAGTTGGACTGGACTGCATTTATATATAGCGCATTTTTTGTAACCAGTGGCCACCCAAAGCGCTTTACAATATTGCCTGACATTCACCCATTCATACACACATTCACACAGCGACAGCCGGCTCGTCGGGAGCAGTCAGGGTTAGGTGCCTTGCTCAGGGACACCTCGACACTCTAGCTAGGAGGAGCCGGGGATCGAACCAGCAACCTTGCTTGGTAACCTTGGTTACCAGCCAACCCTGCTCTACCCCCTGAGTTAATTTTTGATTTGATTTGATTTTCTTCCCACTGCTGTTCTGTAAGATAGGGAAGCAAAACTTTATATTGGACTTGCATATAAGAACCAACAGAAGTTTGTATAATTATTTCCCGATCCACAAAAATATTTGTTTAGGTTTTGTCTTGTGAAATGATATCCAAAAATACTGTCAAAACATCATCTCAAAGTGTTCTAGCGGTACACTTTCAGAACAAGTCTATAAACGCATTTTGTTGAGTTTGGTTACATTTTAACACAGCTGATTTGTAAAATAAAAAGGTCTGTAAAATGCACAGTAGATGCGTACATAGCATACACCTGTTGATGGCGACATGCACATATAACACAGTAAGTTGAGAATCCTATAAAGGATAGCTAAATCATATCAGCAAAAAAATGTCACAATCGAAAAATACATATTTTTTACGTTTGTCGTTCAGATTAGAAATGAACACATGACGAGTCTACATGTATTTGTGGATCTCGTTGTTTTGTCCACTAGCCCAAGAGGGCGGCACGCTGCCTTAAGAGCTGCTGTTTTACTGTCTTGATCAGATAAGAAGAATTTAAATAAAAACTCTTCTCTTCAAAAATTAGTAGATTTAGTTTTTTCCCAATGTCTGCACTACTAACATATTTGCAGTTTCATAGGTGGAGGCCAATAAGTGAATCATGTTCTCCTAAGGGTAATACCTTTGCATGGAAGTTCAGAAAGTACTTTGGTGTCACAATGTTGTGACACTACATTCTGCAAGTAGTCTATTATTGTAAATAATAGATAACATATAGCAGTGGCTTCTGCACACCAGTGGTGTTGTGGGGATTTGTGGGGATTTGAGTGGGGGGTGACTGGTTTTTTTCCGTCATCGCCTACCATTGGACCATGCATTTTTCATCGAGATGGAGTTTGATACAGAAGTAAATAACGTATGAATAATAACATTGTATTTTAATATGAAAAATTTTAGTAAGATCAGAAGTTTGTCAAATTCTGCTGAAAGTGAGTTTGGATATCACTTTACAAGACAAGTTAAAAATGTGTATATTTGGATCATGAAATATCCATGTGGATATAATTTCACAAAGCAAAAGTACAAGATATTTGCAGATCGGTGTACACAAAATGTGTATGGGTGTTGTATATCAGCCTCCGAAACTAATCTTCTTCCTCTCAATATAATTTATAATTCAGTATGCAAGTTTGTTCTTTGTGGTCCTTTCAGAACTCATTATTTTACAACGTTTGAAATTCTTTAACTGGTCCACTCCCGTCATAAAAAGCGACAGTAACATGGGCTGCAGTTTTTTTAACTGTATATATTTCAATCACCCTCACTATTTAAAACAGTCAATGGTTCCTTCTATCTTTAATTATCAATCAACACACCAAAACAGTTCAGATCTTTGGCTTCTGTAGTTTCAAAGTCAATAGCTGAGAAGATTTTATGTTGGAGTTACCTACCAGTAAATACTCCCTCCATATCACCTTTCCATTTGCATTTGCATTTCCATAATAACACATAAGCTCTATAATTAAGCTTTATACTATTTATCACTTAAAGTTACTTTTATTGCTTACCTAAAGTGGCAATCTATAAATTTGTGATCAGTTCTTTGGTGACACTTTTGCAGAGACACAAAAAGTGTGGCCACAAACTCTCAGTTGGTACCATTGACTATACACCAATAATAACTCAATAATAATTCATATTCAGAGCGCCATAGCCTCAGTCACCATTGTTACCTCGTATCGCGATAGATAGTGACTTAACGGATGCTTATTTACATGACAATCTTCTAGATTGTCCGAGTTAATGTTATCACTGACACTTTTCTATGATCTATGAAGGAATGATACATTTTATATCCCTGCTTTGAGTGGCATCTCCTAATTTTGCATGTTTTCATTTGATATTTCTATTTATTTGTTCCTTGATTATGTAATTCTCTTTGTATTTTGTCTAATCTGGTATCGACCTACGTTTTCTTTTGTTATTTTACCTTTCTGTTTTATGTTTTCTGTAATTGTACCCCTGTATGACTGTCTTCGAGGACCCCCTTGATACAAGATGCTTCATCTCCAGCGATGACTCCTAATAACAGAGGTCCAACCTTTCCAGGGCTTACAGAGGATATTGCTATTCTGCGGAGGTCGGCGACAGTAGAGACTGAACGATGAAGAGCAGTCAGGTTTTCTCTGTCACGGGGAGGAAAACAAAAGACGTGATACGAGGGGGCTTGTGTTTTATTTACCGCGACAGCGATCATTATCTTTAACCTATTATTCTCAGGGAGCTGTGCTGGGTTCCTTCGACAGAGGAATCCGCTCCCCCGATTGTGTTGCCGAGCTCTGCCGCTCTGTTAATCGCTGTCGCCTGATTATGAATGTGGCTATTAAAGGAACAGCTGTAGCAGTCTGCACAATACAAATCTGAGTTTCTCCTGATCATTTGGTAGAGCAACACAGACACGCCACACTGACTGACGCACACGTACATAAACAGACACTCTCTCACACAGGCATACACACACAGACATAGACACGTAGATCCTCCAGCCAACACACACATTCATAAACAGACGTACACACACACACACACACACACACACACACGTGCGTACAGACGCACAGATACAGAGTCACTCCACCTAACAAACAAACATTAAACACACATACACACACAGACATGCACCAAGACACACATACACACACACACACACACACACACACACACACACGCACACACGCGCACACATATACATGTGTTTTTGTTTGTGTTTCTATGTATACATGAATGTGTATGTATCCACAAAAAAAAAAAGGCACTTTTTACTTCCACTTAATTAGTATATTTCTGGCGGAGATGAGACGTATACAACGGATATGGAGGATCTATCGTCTCTAACTCCACGTGAGCGTCCCAAAGAGCAGCCACGCTGGGGTCCCTTCCAACAGCAGCCATCAGAGCTGCCAGCTCAGCAGTCAGAAGTCTCCTGCCACGGCCATGCATCTGCCCCCGTCGCCGTTTCATCTCCTATGCAAATGCGGACCCGCCGGAGCCAGTAATCATTCATCAGGAAACCGTCTCCAAACGGGAGCTGCTTTTTGTCCTGCTCATTCATTATTCATCCCAGCACTCCGGTCAGGGACCCGCGGCGAGACTCTCTCCTCCAGCCAGACCCCACGTGCCCTGATGCCGGCCTCTGTCTCCAAGATGCGCTTGACATTTGTCGTGTCTTTCTCTCTCTGTGTGCGCATCGCCTTGTTTATCTGAAGCGGCCCCGGCTTTGGGAGCGAGGCGTAAACAGCTCCCTCCTCCACGTTAAGGGTATTCCTGTTGTAATTTCCCCATCCTGCGGATTGATAGAGAGCCCTGTCCTCGGCTAATTAGATTGTTTATTACCGGGCCCCGTGATGAAGCGCTTGATGCCCGGCAACTGACACAGTCCTCGCACACAGAGGAGGGAGAGCGGAGGCAGAGCGAGGGAGAGACGCAGCGTTCCTATTAAAAGCAGCCTCTCGTGATATTTCAGAACCGCCCCCTTCATAAATAAGTCCAATATATACGAGGCCGCCTATGGAAGGGCGTGGATAGATACGTTAGGCCCTGCTCCGTCCTGGCACTTGGCTGTGTACAGTATTTAATTCAAATTACACAAAAAAGCGAGCGAGAGCGTCAAACCGACATCTTAACCCCGGCTGAGCGAGAGGAATCGGCTCGCCGGTGCTCGGCTGCACCCAGCGTCCGGGAGCGGTCCCGGCGTTCCCGGCGTTCCCGGCGTCTCGCCTTGAACCCTGAAGGAATGTGCTGTCTCCGTGTTATTATTATTACCACTTCAAAGCGCCGTTCGCTTTCCTGGGTATCTGCAACATGCATTTAGAGATCTATCTTCTTCCACCGGCGTGAACCTACCCAGAGCCCCCCCCCCTCCCCTCTGTTTCCAGGCAGCCATTTTGTAGCTTTTTTTTTTCTCCGCTGCTGCTCTGATTTGATTCTTGTTCAGTCAAAAGCACACGTTTGCGACGGCCCACCGCTTATCGTTCAGTGGGTCGCGTGTCAAAGACTTACAAAAAAACACCACATATTTAAAAAAATTAATAACACAATGTCAACAGTGTTACTTAGCTACTCTTCCAAGTCAATCGGTTTGCGTGTGAAGTGCAAATCTTCTCGACGGATCAGGATGAGGAGCCTTCTCTTCTTCTTTTTATGTGTTTTCTGAGCTCCGAGGATGTGTGAGGTTTATTAATAGAGCCTGGGCACATTCCCTCTAGCCTGTCATCATATGTAAGTGGAGCGTTGGCTAGGGCCCGCGGGCCCCCCCCCTCACAACCCCTCATAATACTGCCAGTGGTGCAACTTTCCCAAGACCCCCAAGGGCCAATAATTCTCTTTGTAGGTTCGCCGGCAATTTGTTAAGCAGCAGAACACGGAGACACAGGAAGAGGGGAAGAATTACCACCGAGCAAGTAATTGCTCCGAACCAGATATTCTATTGGATTTTAGGGCTACCTGAAACACTTACCTTTATTATCTCCTTATAATCTAGCGGCGTAAATCAGAGGTCTGGAGAGAGAGGGAGACGCCGCTGAAAGAAGTGCCCCGCCCTTTAGGATTCCTCCAAGCAGGCCAGAAGGTGAGGCATGTGTGTGTGTGAATGCGTCGAATGCGCAGTTATGTTAAAGGAGTCACGTATATTTTCCCTTTGCTTTAGTGTGTTTTATTGCTTTTGTATCCATGCATGAGGTCTGCTGAGCCTCAAAGCTCAGAGTCCCCCGCCAGAGGGAGTTCTGCTCTCTGCCACAGAGAGGATGGTCCTGTTTTGCCTGAAGCAGCTCGTTTGCAGGCTGTGATTCGGTGATGTCCTGATATCAAGGACATCGACCGGCGCTCGGGAGAGTCTGTGTGAAACGTTGTCCAACGTGTAAACATTGGACAACGTTCAGACATCAAACACATCAAACTGAATGAATCAGTGCTGATGTCATTGTGTGTGTGTTCCATCTGTCTGAATCAACCCGAATTGATGAAATCTAAACGATCATATTTGTGGTAAGACAGTATGAGCCTATTGAGTCAAACCGGTATAGTGTAATGACAAAAGGGCCACTGGTCCATTCATCATACAACCTTATAAGGGATAGATAATCCCTAATAAATAAATAAATAAGAACGATTTACCCAAAATAATGTTTTTGAATGAAACAAATAACTCATTAGGCAACATCACTGCACAGGAAAGACATTGATTCATGTGCTCCACTGTCAAACTTGGTTCAAACTTGGACAGTGAAGAAACGGACAGTGTACTGTGAACGGGTGAGACAGGACTCAAACGCAAAGCACAGGCTGTAGTAATGTACTCATTGATTGTCCTGAGTGACCTTTTCTATTTCTTTGTAGCAGATGTTTTCTACTTTGTTTGGCATTCCGGCAGAGTTTCCCCAAGTGCGCCTGAATAATAAATGATGAATGAAGTCCATCACCGAACACCGCTGTGACCGTGATGAGGAGTAGAGAAATGACAGTTATTTGTCATTTGATTGTTGTATGGCTGAATCAGAGACATTGATACGGCAATGCTGAGCACGGGCTCTGGACTGAAGGGCGGGAGATTGAAGACATGTGTGTCACAACAGAGTGACAGAGCAAGCTGACCAATCAGAGCAGACTGGGCTTTGCTGGAGGGGGGGGGGGGGGTTAAAGAGAGGGTTAAAGAGACAGGAGCTAAAACCGGACGTTTCTGAAGAAGGTCGAAAGCGGATCTGCAGCAGTGAACAGAGAATAATAGAGAATAATAAGGTGTAATTTTACCATTAAAGCATGTAAACCTACTCCAGTAGAACCCCCAAACTGAAATGATTAACTAGAGAAGTGGCCTTACATGACCCCTTTAATAACAGCCTGCCAGGTGGGCGAGGAACAGAGCGCGCTAATCAACTCTCCTTCCTCTTATTTAGTCTTGTGTTGTTGTATCCATGGAAAGGAGATGCTAAAAATACTTGTTCTCTTCAGGGAGAGTGTATTGTCTTTGTTCGATTTGTGCACGGGGGCCGATTGTGTGCAAATGCGGCAGGAAGACAAAGGACGCCGTAACGCCTTCATCACCGCGCCGACAGTAACCGTGACACATCCGTGAAAGTCAAAATCACGTTCGTCACTTTTCCGCTACAAAGTCAATTATTCACAATCAACCTGTAATTGATTGTAAGATAGCACGGGCCTGTTGATGATCAGGGTTAGACTTGCCTGAGCAGTAGCATGAAGGGAATTAATATTCAAATGATGCAGTGGATGTGAGACACTACTTTAATTCAGCACAACTGATTTGATAATCCGACCACAACCCATCCCGTAGTATAGACAATTAACAGAGTGAAACAGGTTATTAAACGTCTTTAACAAACTATTACTTACCAAAGGTACAGCGTCTTGTTTAATCACACAGAGATTAAATAAACGTCAGACCATATTCAAATGCAGCCACCGTACATCTACGGAATGAAAATGATTCTATACGTTAAAACGAAAGTACGAATTAAAGAAGCGACTTCATATGAAACCCTCCCTGTTCTGTTCTCCACCGCGCTCGGCGTGTGCGCTCGGCGTGTGCGCTCGCCGTGTGTCGTCGCACGGGGCTCCAAGGTGACATGAGGCGGGGGTGACACATCCTCATCGCAGGCGTGTCATTAATTAGCGTGTCAATTTCAGGCGGCGTCCTTGCCTTAATTTTTCTCCCTAATTGGGGGATGATTTAAAATTTGGAAAAGTAGCAGAACTCCAGGTAATGAAGATTGACACCTGTTATGTTATCCACCCCCCCCCCCCCCCCCCCCCCCACCTCCTCACCTGCTGCCACTGCGACGGCGGGGGGGGGGGGGGGGGGGGGGGGGGGCAGCAGGTGGGAGGAGGATGGAGACAGAGGAGATGGAGGAGAGGGGGGAGTAGGAGGAGGAGGAAGAGGAGTAGGAGGAGGAGGAGGAGGAGGAGGAGAGGGGGGAGTAGGAGAAGGAGGAGGAGGAGGAGTAGGAGGAGGAGGAGGAGACAGAGGAGGTGGAGGAGGAGGAGGAGACAGAGGAGGTGGAGGAAGGAGGAGGAGGAGGAGGAGGAGGAGACAGTGGAGGTGGAGGAAGGAGGAGGAGAGGGGGAGTAGGAGGAGGAGGAAGAGGAGTAGGAGGAGGAGGAGGAGGAGGAAGAGGAGGAGGAGGAGGAGGAGACAGTGGGAGGTGGAGGAAGGAGG
Source organism: Micromesistius poutassou (assembly GCF_964030765.1). NCBI lineage: Eukaryota > Metazoa > Chordata > Actinopteri > Gadiformes > Gadidae > Micromesistius > Micromesistius poutassou. The sequence continues at coordinate 664,118 of NC_140276.1, read as the reverse complement.
AGGAGAGGGGGGAGTAGGAGGAGGAGGAGGAGAGGAGGGAGTAGGAGGAGGAGGAGGAGGAGGAGGAGGAGACAGAGGAGGTGAGGAAGGAGGAGGAGAGGGGGGAGTAGGAGGAGGAGGAAGAGGAGTAGGAGGAGGAGGAGAGGAGGAGGTGGAGGAGCAGTGGAGGTGGAGGAAGGAGGAGAGAGGGGGTAGTAGGAGGAGGAGGAGGAGGAGGAGGAGACAGAGGAGGTGGAGGCGTCTGCTGGCGAACGACTCTGCCCTTCTGTAAGGTCGTGCGAGCACACCTCTCCTGAGGTCGGAGGAGGGGCGCGTCTCCGGGGAGACGGGGGATTAGCGGGGGGGGGGGGGGGGCGTGGAGGGTTCGCCGGATGCCGCTCTGCAGGGCAGAGCAACGTGTGACAGGAGCAGGAGCTCCTCCTCTGGCGCCGCTGGCTCCATATCCCCATGTAACAGCTGTCTTGCTTCCTGACTGATGACTTGATTTCATGACAAGAACCCAGCCGACCCGACCCTCCTCGCCATCCTGCAGGGACCCGCCGCCGCCGCAGTGCCCCGCCCCGCCCCGCCGCCTGCAACATCACCTCCGCCCCCACCCCCACCCCACCCCCACCCCCACGACCAATACCAATGTCTGTGCATGTCAAGGGCCGTGCACGCTGCCATCGAACTCTGACCCCAGATCACCCTGTCTCTGAGCGACCCAGTCTGGATTAAAACCGCAGCCTGGATGTAGACAGAAGATTAATTGCGCTCAGCAGATTAGTTTGTATTAAGCTACTAAGCACTGGTTAGTGTGTGTGTGTGTGTGTGCATGTGTATGAGTGTTTGTGTTTTGTGTGTGTGTGTGTGTGTGTGTGTTTGTGTGTGTTTTGAACACACTGGCACACAAGTTTGCACCACAGGAACGATCGCAAACACACACACACACACACACACACACACACACAGCCATACACACACACACACGGCTGCAAGTATGTACACGCACACATGAACTAACATCAAAAAGGACACGCACTATCCAAATATTTACTGCAGGTCCCCAAACCAAACTAATTGGACACCTCTGCGTTGTGACGTTACACACCAGCTTAATTAAACAGAGGCTCAGAAGGCACGGATCAGCCCTGCTTAAGTCACACGCCAAGGAAGAGGCAGGTAGTGGAATCAGACGAGTGACAACAGGACACCACCGGCCTGACTCCCACACGACTCCTCGTGAAAAGGCGCAGGGAAGGAGTGTGGATTTGTTATGTGTGGCGGTGGGCAGCTTGAGGGGGGGGGTTAGGCATGAGTGGATTAAAACGCCAGTGCACATCCGTTTCCATACTGTAATCCTCTTAGCCGGCCCTCCTAATACGTTTAATATCTCTCTTTTTTTAATCTCTCGACGATGGTAAAATATCAGATTAGTTTTTGAGCTTTGACTATATCTTGTTACAACCTTATCTAACACTAAGGGGGTGGGTGCTGAGCTGAGGAGAGTGGGTTGTGGGGGTTGTGGGGGGGGGGGTGTAGTTGTCGCCATGACCGCTGCCTCCCCCCCCCCACCAACCCCCACTCCCCCTCTGAAAAGCCGTGTCCATGGGAACCGAGCAGCGGTGCCGAGATGGGGACAGGCCGGGCACATGGCCCACGGTGTCACATGGTTAATCTCTAACGTTGATTGTTGTTTATTTATCGACAGCCGATTGGTCTGTGGGGTTGGCCTTTGTGGTCGAAGCATCGCGTCGTTTACCAAGTACTCATGGAGCACCTTATCCTAGCTATCTTTGTTGTGTACGGGGAATGGGTTAACCTAACAACTGTTAGTTCTTGGCACTTTCTTGGCACTTTTATGAACATCCTTACTGGACCGACAGCAATATATATTGTTGTTTCTCTTTCTTCTGACCAAGTATTCTTCTCTAAGTTTACTTCTTCTAAGTTGCTTTGGATAGAAGCGTCTATGCCCTTAATGTAAATGTAAATGGACCACTCTGGTGAATGATGGACTTGTTTGGCCAGTGACTTCACAGCGATTGTGAGAGCCGTAAACAAAATACAATACTCAATACTCTACCAACTCACTCACCCACTACATTTTCAAAAATAATGTTACTATACTTGGTTATTTATTACATGTATATCGGTGGAAAAAATGCTATTGGGGAATGTATGCATATATTTATTCTGAGCTGTCTTTGTACTCCGGGGAGAGAAAGCCATTAAACCTTGTTTATTATTAATAGTTTCAGGTGTGCAAAACCATTATTCTATTTTTCTTCTATACTGT
>NC_140276.1:644340-659340 GCF_964030765.1 Micromesistius poutassou | reverse complement strand
CACAGAAACACGAGCCCACAGAGGACTGTGTGGAAACGGAGGTGCACCGACGTGCAATAACAAACAAAAACATTGTAGGATGAGGAAACACAATTTGCCAGCGCACCACACCTCCATGTGCCCAATGTGCAATTAGTATACACTAAACAGCATGCCATGCCTTTTATACACTGTCTCCTTAATCCTTGGCTGCATACAAGGGATACCAGCAGCCCAAAGGAAAGCAATCTCCCTCTATCCCAGAATTTCTATTTATTTATTTATTTTATAACTCAGATATCTGCAAAGGCAACTGGCACCTAGCCGTCCCTCCACACACCACCTTTAAGCGCCAGAGGCTTTGAAGGGAGCTAATTTCCATACTAATTTCTTATTTTTTCCCCCAACCCCACCCCTTCCCACGTATAAAAATCCTGGGCCAGGCATGGGGTGGGGAGAAGACATGTGTCGCTTGATCTAATGGCGTCGGACTAATTGCATTCTGGGGCACACGCCTGGAATTTAGAACGCCGGAAGAATGTTGGGGAAAAAAAAAAAGAAAGAAAGAAAGAAAGAAAGAAAGATGGAAAGCTGTGTGTTGTGAAGGCAGAGCGCATACGACACAGGGGACAATTAATAGAGGTCCCCTCGGGGAGAGGAAATTGGACTGTTGGCCGTCCCCAGGGGCCGGGGGCCGGTGTCTTTATTGATATCGTGGGCCCGATGGAGATGGGGCCCCTCCGTCCATGGGCAGTGCTCATCCTCTGGGGGGCTTCGCTGTGACTGGACTGTTATGAAGCCAAGTTAGCTCGCCTGCACCAATAATGGCGGAATACAAACAAGGCCCTCGCCACGCTGAATGCTAAGCCAGATCAGTCCCGGGGCGCTTCGCCGCGGGTTTGTAGGGATAACTAGAGATTATTTGCTCTCTCTCTCCTCTCCTCTCCTCTCCTCACCCCTCTCTCTCTCTCTCCTCTCCTCACCCCTCTCTCTCTCTCTCCTCTCCTCACCCCTCTCTCCTCTCCTCTCCTCACCCCTCTCTCTCTCTCTCCTCTCCTCACCCCTCTCTCCTCGCCTTACCCCTCCCTCTCACCCTCTCCCCTCTCTTTCTCTCTCTCTCTCTCTCTCTTCTGCGATTGCTATCTCGTTCTTCTATCTCCTCCTCTCTCTTTCTCCTTTTCTTTCTCCACCTCTGTTCCTCTCCAACTATTTTTTTGCCTCGCTCTCTCTCCCCCCTTGCTTTATCTCACTCTTTCTATCTCTTCCCTTGTCTCTTCTTCTCTCTCTTTCTCATCACTCTTTCTCTCCATCTCTTTATTTCCTTCCCTCCAGACCTTGCTAGCTCACTCTTTCTATCTTGTTTTCTCTCTTTCTCCTCCCTCCCTCCCTCCCTCTCCCCTTTGCTATCTCGCTCTCTCTTCCTTTGCTCCTCCTCTCTCTATATCTCTTTCTTTCACTGTCTGCCCTTAAATCTTTGTCTGTGCCATTCAGTTTCTTTCTGTGTGTTGTTGTGATTGATTGTCTCCCAGTTTAAAAAAGAAATACATATTTTTCTGAACCTGTCAAACCCGCACGATAGGCAGACAGACAGACAGACAGACACACACACACACACACACACACACACACACACACACCTGAACCTGTATTTCCTGTCAATAATCGTGATTGGGGAAACTCAATTTAGTGGGGGTGAGGGGGGACGGGGGACGGACGACAACATGTAGCAGATGCAGACAGTGAAGATAGAGACACTGCTGGTTAAATGATCCCAGGGGCTCATCAGGGCGTCCTCACAGATCCGGTCACTGAGCGGTGGTGGAGCTAAGTATGAGGGTGATGAAGTGCAGCTCTTCAACCTGCCACTATCATAGGGCAATGGACCCATTTCCAGCAGGGTAACGGTGGCATATTATGTGTAGCAATAAGCACTGTGCCCGCAGTGAGAACACATCTATCAGGCAGACAATGTATGGGTGCCAGTGGGGGGCTGGGGGCTGGGAGGGGGGGTTTGGTTAACCCTACCTCCTTGCACAGTGTATTTATGTGTATGTGTGTTTGCTTATGTATGTGCATGGATGTGTATCTGCCTATGAGTGGGTGCTTGTGTGTATGTGCACGGATGCATATTTGAGCATGTGTGTGTATGTATGTGCACACGTGTGTGTACATGCATGGATGTGTATGTTTGTGCATGGATGCGTTCGCATTTGAATGGATATAATTGTGCATGCGTGCATGTGTGTCTGGTTGTATGTGTGTGCATGCATGTGTATGTCAATGGATGTATGCGTGCATGTGTGTCTGCATGCATGTGTGTGTGTGTGTGTGTGTGTGTGTGTGTGTGTGTGTGTGTGTGCTTGTGTTCAGGACACACACACACACATTCTCACACAGAGAGAGTTATCCTCTGTCACCCGAACCTCTTCTTCCCACTGCGGTGGCAGTCAGTGTAGTCCACTGGGACTAGTCGGGATTTAGAGAATTACTGCAGCTAAATCACCCACAGCCGTTTGGAAAACACGTATCCAGATATGACATTAGATGGACGGATTAGGCCAGTGGTACAAACACCAGCAGTATGTTTCTGGCTCTCCGTGCCCACGTTAACCGACCGCAGACCAACACATTGACTTCCACCTGACAAACTGTCATTTGACCTTTTCCTACCTTCTCGCTGCCGTGCGTGCGTTGTGCGTGCGTGTGTGCATGTGTGCGTGTGTGTGTGTGTGTATGTGTGTGCGTGTGCATGTGTGTGTGCGTGTGTGCATGTGTGTGCGATCTAAACTCGGTAACCAAACTACAGCCGCAAACCACGCCCCCGTCACCCTACCTGAATATTGGTAGGAGGAGGGGGATTACAATTGGCTGCAGAAGCACTCATTAGTCTTAACTTGGAAACAGCTGTAAACACTCCCAATGAGGAGTGCCTGATGGGAGGGGGGGGGGGGATGGAGATACGCAGCGTGTTCAGGAGAGATGGTTATCAGGTGTCTAACAAGAGGCCCCACCCAGGTCTTGTTTGCGGGGCTCTCAGCTGTTGCGTCGGCCATGTTGTGACTATTTATCAGGCTTGACGTTGAATAAGCACATGCGCCCCGGCGTGCCTAATTGACCGTACACCAGGTGAGCATCTCCCCGTTCCTCCTCCTCCCCCGGGCACACACACACACACGCACGCACACACGCACACACACACACACACACACACACACACACATGCACACTCCCTGTATCTCTCTATTCCCGCCCGGCCGTCAGGATTGTGTGTGTGACTTTACGTCCAAAAGAAACGCGGTCAGACTCCCGACAAAGGAGGCTGATTTTCCTGCATGCGGGTAATCAGATAAAAATCTAATCTCTGGAACAGTATTGTGTCTCCATGATTGCAGCGATCGCTGTATCGCCCGGGCACGGGGATGGAATGCTAAATATCACGTCAAGTGTTGGAAAAAAAGATCCCCCCAATCCGAAGTAACAAAAGAAAAACGTTGAATCAATAAACTCCATTGCACAAATTAGAAATGTTAAAGGGATGAGTATTACATTATCATTAGCTTGACATTCAAAACCTGAGAGTTAAGACTTTTGTGTGATTAGTCATTTTAACAAAATCGAGCCAACCCCCTGCCTTCAATTGTTTGGTCTTTATTGTGTACTCGTGAACCGGGGTTGCAAATCTAACATTTCACTTGATTCTTTAAGGAGCCCACTTTGAAAGGTTATATTTACCTTTCAACACATTCAGAATGGGCTCCTTAAAGAACAGCATGGAACTTTCTCAACTGCCAATCAAGTTTCCGTGGGTTTAAACTTTGGAACAATTTCCCTTTTGTCTTTTGAAAGCAGTTAATGTACATGTGAGGAGCTGAGCTGGTGCAGTACTCAGTACACCCAGGCTGTTATTAATGACCATCATTCATCACTGAATAATTATGAACACAAAGAACAAACATTCTTTGTGTGTCTGTCTACATTTTTTTGTTAAAACAAACGTGTCATTGAGGCTACCAATTATTGATCGCTTATTAAATACGTACAAACTGCATATCAGATCACGGCAAGCGTTTGATGACCCGTCACGGCTCTCGGCCGTCAAACCGCTTCAAACGGGGAGGTTGAGCGATGGTTTTCACCCATCCGTCGCTCCCTATCTCCCCGCCGCTCTCTGTACACAGGCCCGCTCATGTGGAGAGAGGAGGAGTGGAAGAACAGAGGCCTTTTAAGAGCTCCTCTCTGGAGGACCAAGATACTTGTTTTCCATAAATCTCTGCAACATGTGCAAAATGCAAAGGAGGCCCAGTGAAGCCACTCGGCCGGTCCCTAGCAACTAAGGGGGAGAAATCTTTCTTTTGGAAACCTTGACTCAAACAAAAACTACAAACAAAGTTCGCCACACACACACACACACACACACACACACTTGTTGTTTTTCCCACATGGGGAAGAGGCAGTCCTGAAAGAGGGGGGGGGGGAACGCTGGTAGACGTTAAGCCTGGTGTCACCCACACCACTCCACCGCAGTCCCACCCTCAGAGTGGTTTCCATACCAAAATCGTCCTCAAACTCCGGAGGACAGAGTGAGCCCTTCAGCTGACTAAAGGCTCTGCCCCCCCCGAGGAAGACGGAGCGTGAGGGTGGGATGATAATTGATACATGATGGACAGGCCTGGTGTGGAACAGAGCGGGGGGCGTGCTGTCATTGATGCGAGGACCGTACATTAAGCCTGTCCTCTCCTCCGTTCCATCCTCCCTCCCTCCCTTCCCTCCCACCCTCCCTCCCCTCCCTCCCTCCCTTCCACCCTCCCTCCTCCCTCCCTCCCTCCCTCCCCTCCTTCCACCCTCCCTCCCTCCCCTCCCTCCCTCCCTTCCTTCCATCCTCCATCCCTCCCTCCCTCCCTTCCAACCTCCATCCTCCTACCCTCCCTCCCTCCCTTCCTTCCACCCTCCCTCCCTCCTACCCTCCCTCCCTTCCTTCCTTCCACCCTCCCTCCCTCCCATCCCTCCCTCCCTCCCCCCCTCCCTCCCCTCCTTCCACCCTCCATCCTCCTTCCCTCGCTCCCTCCTACCCTCCCTCCCTCCCTTCCTTCCACCCTCCATCCTCCTTCCCTCGCTCCCTCCTACCCTCCCTCCCTCCCTTCCTTCCACCCTCCATCCTCCTTCCCTCCCTCCCTTCCTCCCATCCTCCATCCTTCCCTCCCTCCCTTCCTTCCACCCTCCATCCTTCCCTCCCTCCCTCCCTTCCTTCCACCCTCCATCCTCCCTCCCTCCCTCTCTTCCTTCCACCCTCCATCCTCCTTCCCTCCCTCCCTCCCTCCTACCCTCCCTCCCTCTGGCTCTAGCGGGAGGAAGGCTACCAGTAGGAGTCCATCTCCTGTTGTTGTTGTTGCTGTTGTTGTTGTTGTTGTTGTTGTTGTTGTCGTCGTTGGAGGTCTTGGTGGGCGACGTTACGCGCATGAGGACTTTCATAATGAGGTCGTCTCTCAGAGCACACCGCCATCACACGCTCGTTGCGTGTCAACGTGCGACGCTTTGGCCTCTGCTGTCTCCCAGCCGCTCCTGTAGGCCGGTGGGCCGCCTTCCAGCGCGGGGCGGGGGCCACGGGCCCATAACTCCAGCATCTGTCAGGGAGGGACATGGGGACCGGGGGGGGGGGGCGGGGGAGGCCATACTACTTTCCATGCAAAGCAGCAGTGATATTAACAGTGGGGTAGGGGAGGAAAGGAGTGACGTGGAATTAAATCAGTCAGTCTGTGTGTACTTTCACCCGCGCCGGTTCGAGCCGCGGTATAAATATGCTCAAAGACGCGGTGGAGGATGGGAGCCATTGCCGCCCCTAACAGCTTCGGCTTTTTCATTTTATATTTTTGTGGCGCGCTAATGTTTAAGAAATGTCTGCATGCAGCGAACGGTGGCCTGTGTCTGCATACGTGAGCGTTGTGTTATTAGTATTTGAATGTGTTCATGTTAGCGGAGGGTTGGTCGGAGAAAGGCTCCTGTTGTCTCTGAGAAATTAAGGAGCGATTCGACGACGGAGGTTCATTCAGTGGTTGGTTGTTTATTTATCGTCGTGCGATACGTTGAAACAAATGATGGCCGTGGAAGTGAAAAGGTAGAAAGCATCTGAATGTACCGTATGTCTTGAAATATCTTACGGTCTCACGAGTGAGTCAACTTGTTTTCAGGATAATTGAAGAGAAAGCCTTTATACAACTAAAGCATTCAACTAAATACTAAAGGTGGGCCAACATATCACATCAACGTTGTTGTTTTGCATTCATTTCACCTGCTTTTTTTTAAACAGTTTTAAAAGTAATGTTAATGTTACGCAATTAATAATAAAAGTTATTCACAACAATGTGAATACGCATTGCAACATGGTTATGTTCAGCTGTTTTTAAGACGGTTGACTGGTTTACCAGTTCACTACTGGTCAGCCACGAGTGGAGACAACCTTTCTCTAGTTCTCCGATAATCAAATGTTGGGCAGCATCAGAAATCTAAATCAGATGCCTAGCAAACAGACAGCCATCTCCAAAAGCACTTACAACGCAAGACTTACTCTGACAAAATCAATACTCAAGCACACACAGAAACATTTACAGCCGGAAGCATGTAAGGGCAGGAACATTACATCCAGCCTAACTACAATATGCCCCCCTGCTGGCGGAGACTACAATCAAACTGTGGCTCCATGTTGCCTTGTTTATGGCAGCGTGTCCGGACCTTTAGGGGTAAAGTTCTGCACTTCCATCACCGTAGCTCTGCAATACAACCATCTGGAAGAGGTCGATCTCAGAGATCAATAGAAGTGGAGTCTTAGGTTGAACTTTAACTCGTCTCTGAGGCTGATGTTCTTGTCTCTGTCAAAAGGACGTTTCTGGAGCAAGAAGTAGGCCACCCAGTATGGCTAATAATGCTCTGACATACTGCTGATCTCTGTTTCTGTAAAGGAATGTGAGTTGTTTTGTATGAAAAGCAAACGGTGACCCCTGATCAATGTTCTTTGTTAACAACATGAAGTGGGTTTAGAAGTTAAAAAAAAAAAAAATGGAATTTCCCCCACTTTACTGTATTTGAATAAGCGATGGCACACAACACATTCACATTTATAATTGAAGAGTTTGGTTTTGATAAAATACGTATTGTCTTATCATATAAAATATATTCAAGTGTGGAGCGCTAGTATTTTAATATTAGGAGATGTTTTTTTACTCTTTCACTCTTTAACTGGGTTTATGAAGGTCTGAATAGCCTATGTTATATATATATATATATATATATATATATATATATATATATATATATATATATATATATATATATAACATAGGCTATGTCAAACACACACACACACACACACACACACACACACACACACACACAGCCTGTAACAGGATTAAAAATGTCGAAACACTGGGACATAATATTTTGGGACGCCAAGTCTTGCTATAAAAAATCTCTCTTTTAATACATTCTGAATAAATATCCTCCTTGTATCTTATCTTCAAGCCCATTTTAGGATTCGGGTGAGATTGCGACCGGACGCTAGGTGTCACCCTTGTGACTTTAAAACCGACTTCCCTCGAAAGGATGCGATTGAAGCGAGGCTCGTTCTGAGAGAGGCAGGGAGGGATGGAGAGGGAGCCAGGGCATGAAGGAAATGCTGGCTTTGAGTGAGTGGAACCAGTGAGTGAGGGCCGACTCCTTTAAAGAAAACTGTTTCCACCCTATTTGAATGCAATACAAATGGGAGATATGCCTACATTTCATCATTCTTGATTTTTCGTTTTTTTCACCGAACCGACTAGGGCTTGTATGTTAGAAGTTAACGTCATTCAAAACTTTTAATTGATCATGCTAATCGTAGTTCCTCGTGATTGCAGTCGCAGTGGCCCACAACATCAATATTGATCGTTTGATTTGCTGTATTGGCTTTGTGTTGAATGATTGGTGCTATAGGCTGTCATCAAAAGCCTGCGTAATTACATTGGAGTCATGCATATTTATTGAGGGAGACAGTGAGGGAGACAGAGACCCGGAGCGAGGCGGAGAGGAAGGGAGGGAGGACACCCAAACATAAACCCATGTTAAGTGGTACAATCAGGTGAAATAATGTAAACTAAGAGAGCAGTCCTTTTACCTTAACGTGGCGAATCGTATAATAATAATAATAATAATAATAATAATAATAATAAAAGGCTGATTAATAAGATATAATAAACTGACGTGCGGAGTGTGGTCTTCAGCCCCGCTGCTTGGCCCTGGTAGGAGGTGAGCGCGTCACGGGGCTGTGCGGTTCTGACGTTAGTGGACCTGAAGACGCACGACTGAGCGGTTGGGGTTCTCAACTCAATAGGAATACGCTTTGAATACGCCTGGTCTCTGTTTTCTTTTTGCATTAAAAGAAAAGAGTAGCCGTTCTACCGGGCTTGATAAGGTTATGTATATTGGTAATGTATATTTTAGAAATAGACGTTGACAGTATCAGTGTGGCCATGAGTTTCTGCCTGTCTTCCTCGTCTATAGGGGCTGGTACATCATAATGTATCTTGGGAGTTTGTGTTGGCAAACACCATCACGACCCACGACATGCCCATAATGCTCCTGTAGTTCGGACGTGGAGGCGATCGTGGCGATGTGCCGTCATGATGCGCTTACCCATTAGACCACCGGGAGCCAAAGGATCACAACTACACACTCAACTACACACACGCATGTACGCGTCACCACGGCGTCACTAAGATACGCACCGCACCTCGGATACTGTATTAAAGAATGCTCATGTTTAGGTAAGCACCCCCCCCCCCCCCACCCTCCCCAGTGAGGACACACACGCACACACACACACACACACACACACACACACACACACACACACACACACACACACACACACACACACACACACACACACACACACACACACACACACACACACACACACACACACACACACACGCACAGCCTGTAACAGGATTAATTGCATTCAGACGCCCCGACTGCAGAAGCAGCACAGGTAGTCAGTCGGCCAAGGCAAGTTTCACTGCTTTGCTCTGCTTTGCCCCACCCACCAGCAAATCCAACCCTCCCGTGTGAGCCCTGATTGGCTGAGGGGGGTGCGGGTTCCGAGACGCCGGGGAGCTGAGCTGTGTGCTCGCCAGTGTGCGCCAGTGATGCGAGAGAAGCGCGTGTCGGAGTCAACTATACGCAGCCGTTTGGCACCGGGTGGACCTTTTTTTGCCTCAATCTGGCGGGATGCTTTTCGGTTCCCCGTGCGCTGTGATTATTATTATTACGTATGAAATGTTGTCGAGGCTGTAGGCTCGTGTCTTTTTTTGCCTCTACTCTTGCGCATGGTTTCAAATATTTTCCGTGGATTTTTATACCGAGGAAGGACTACCGAGTTGTGTGTGTAGCCAGTGTTCCCGATCCCGGGAGCCGAGGAACTTAATTGGGAAGTAAACGCGTGAAGACTTCAAAAGTCTGGAGAGGAGAGCGAATCCGCGTCGGGAAGGAGAAGATCACCGCGGATCAGAGCTGTGGTCGAGATATTCCTGCAGCACCTGTGTTCCCAGAGCACCGGGACTTAAGATGCTGAATAATTCCGCGGTGGCAAATGATTTCTGAGATTTCCTTTTTAATCGAACGCGAGTGAGAACCGAGGAGTATCTCTCGTCAGCTCTTCTCACATCCCCTCGGCATGTTGTGTGCAAAATGCGACTAAAAATGCTCCTGGCATCGGAGAGACTTTGACACGGACATTTGATCGACATTTTTTCCCAAACATCGGAGGACCGTTCATTTTGCCTCGACTCCTCCATAGGAATTTCTCTCCTTTTTTTGTCTTATTCCTTTTACGCGCCCCTAACATGGACATGTTATCGTCCGAGTGGCGCCTGACCCAGCTTTGTGGCTTCACAGGAGCCGCGCGTCTTTCCACGGGTGAACCCATGCTCTGAGGACCCTCGCTATGCTCCATCGTGCCTCTCCTCCCCTGTGTGTGTTTCTCTCCTCCGCAGTGGACCACAGGATACGCTCTGCCCCCCAAAAGTAGAATGAATCACTTTCCTGAGAATTATATCCACGATGGTTTTCTGAAGGAACGTCCCCTCCACATTTCATCGGACATTTCAATGAGTTGAGTAAGTGGGAATTTTTTTTTTGCCTATTTTGTGTGTGTGACATGCAATCGCGTGCGTAACCATCTTACGGTGCGTCTCAAGAGAAACTCAACAGGTACAATGCAATCCAGGGAGATGGAATTAATAAACATTATTTTGATTATCCTCCTGTTTTTGGTCGGGAGCGACGCAGTGATCAATCTGAAATACGGAATAAACGAAGAGATGAAGCCGGGGTCGGTGATTGGGAACGTAACAAAGGACGCACAGAAGCAAGGGTTCCAGATCGCACCGCAGCCCCCCTATTTACGGGTGATTTCTAACTCGGAGCCCCGCTGGGTGGAACTGAGTCCGGCGGGCATCCTCACTACCCAGATGAAGATCGACCGGGATGTAGTGTGTCGACAGAACCCCAAATGTGTCATTTCCCTGGAGGTGATGTCAAACTCCATGGAGATTTGCGTTATCAAAGTTGAAATTGAGGATTTGAACGACAACGCACCCCGGTTCCCCACGAGCCACATTGACATTGAGATCTCCGAGAACGCCTCCCCCGGTACCCGGTTTCCCCTAGAGGGGGCAAGCGATCCGGATTCGGGAGTATTCGGTGTGCAGTCCTATTCCATCACCCCGAATGAGCTGTTTGGGTTGGAGATAAAGACCAGGGGGGACGGCTCCAAGATCGCTGAGCTTGTGGTGCTGAAGTCGCTGGACAGAGAGACCCAGTCCCACTACTCGTACGAGATCAGCGCAGAGGATGGAGGAGACCCGCCAAAGATAGGCGCGGTGCAGCTCAACATCAAAGTGACCGACTCCAACGACAACAACCCGGTGTTCGACGAGTCGGTGTACACCGTCAACGTGATGGAGAACTCCCCGGGCAACACGCTGGTCATAGACCTGAATGCCACCGACCCAGACGAGGGGACCAACGGAGAGGTGGCGTACTCCTTTAACAGTTACGTCACGGAGAAAACGAGGGAGGTATTCAAAATTGACTCCCGGACAGGTGTCATCACGGTCCACGGGGAGCTGGACTACGAGAACGCGCAGATCTACGAGCTCGACGTGCAGGCCAAAGACCTGGGCCCCAACTCCATCCCGGCGCACTGTAAGGTCACCGTGAACGTGATGGATACAAACGACAACCCGCCCATCATCAACCTGCTCTCCCTGAACACGGAGATGGTGGAGGTGAGCGAGAACGCGGCCCGCGGCTACGTGATCGCCCTGGTGCGGGTGTCCGACAAGGACGCGGGGGCCAACGGCAAGGTGCAGTGTCGGCTGCAGGGCAACGTGCCCTTCAGGCTGCAGGAGTACGAGAGCTTCTCCACCATCCTGGTGGACGGCCGGCTGGACCGGGAGCAGAGGGACACGTACAACCTCACCATCCAGGCCGAGGACAGCGGCACCCCGCCTCTGCGCGCCACCAAGTCCCTCGTGGTGAAAGTCACCGACGAGAACGACAACCCCCCGCACTTCCTGAAGCCCCACTACCAGGAGATGGTGATGGAGAACAACCTGCCCGGCTCTTGTCTACTGGCGGTCTCCGCCGAGGACCCGGACCTGGGCATGAACGGCACCGTGTCCTACTCCATCGTGCCCGGGGAGATCAAGCGCATGGACATCAACACCTACGTCAGCATCAACCCGTCGGGGCGCATCTTCTCCATGAGGTCCTTCGACCACGAGTACATGAGGACGTTCGACTTCAAAGTGCTGGCCCGGGACAACGGGGACCCCTCGCTGTCCAGCAACGCCACCGTGCGCATCGTGGTGCTGGACGTGAACGACAACACGCCCGTGGTGACCCAGCCCCCGCTGGTCAACGGCACCGCCGAGGTGTCCGTGCCCAGGAACGCCGGGGTGGGCTTCATGGTGACCCAGGTGAAGGCGGACGACTACGACGAGGGGGAGAACGGGCGGCTGACCTACACCATCTCCGAGGGGGACCGGGCCTTCTTCGAGATCGACCAGGTGAACGGGGAGGTGCGCTCCACGCGGATGTTCGGGGAGGGGGCCAAGTCCACGTACGAGATCACGGTGGTGGCCCGGGACCACGGGAAGCCCTCGCTGTCGGCGTCGGCCTACATCGTGGTGTACCTGTCGCCGGACCTGAAGACCCAGGAATCTATCGGACCCGTAAACCTGTCTCTGATCTTCATCATCGCCCTGGGCTCCATCGCCGCTATCTTGTTTGTCACCATGATCTTTGTTGCGGTCAAGTGCAAGCGGGATAACAAGGAGATCCGAACGTACAACTGCAGGTACCGACAACACCTCCTCTCTAATCTGTGTCTCTGTCCCTTCGATGGCTGCGTTACGCTCCTACTTTAAAACTAGCAGACCTGTGTGTGTGTGTGTGTGTGTGTGTGTGTGTGTGTGTGTGTGTGTGTGTGTGTGTGTGTGTGTGTGTGTGTGTGTGTGCGTGCGTGTGCGTGTGCGTGTGTGTGTGTGTGTCTTTCTCCGCTCACTACTGCAGGCGAGGCCGAGAGAGAGAGAGAGACAGAGAGAGAGAGAGAGACAGAGAGAGAGAGAGAGAGGGAGAGAGAGAGAGAGAGAGGGAGAGAGAGAGAGAGAGCACTCGACTAGTCGTGCATCGCTTCTGTCGTAGTAGTGCATGAGGAGGCCTAAAGTGAGTCGTCGATATGGACAACAGTGCAGATGCCTCTGTTAAATTGGCCTTAAATCGTCTTGCCTCTGAAGAGGCAGTGCGCTATGTTTTGGGGATTACATTAATTGATTCGATCTTTCAATTGTAACCAATTGGCCCATAAATACTCGTTCCAACTGTCATGTCCAATTTGTGGGTGTGCTGCCAGCAACCAATTAGGTGCTAACTGGTTCATTATTAGTCTTACATATATATTATTTAACGTATTTGTCATGGCTGGTTGTCTATATTAACAGTTCATATTTTATTATCATGGCTTGCTTACCCTCAACATTCCTCAAAAAAACCTCAAAGATAACGTTTAATATATATATTATTTGTCTATTTCTACTGCGACTACTAAGTAAATGAGTTAGTAGATTAAGTGTGGGGGAAATATAGCCTACCCAAAAATACAACCTGCTGTACTAGCATAGCATAGGCTATATAAAAAAAATAATAATAATAATAAATAAAAAATATATATATATATAATACAACTGAATAGGCTACTTCATGCAAAGTCAACTAAATGGCAAAAAATACAAAAACAAAAGTCTCGACCGACCTGCGATCCATAAAATGTAGCTTTGAGTCATTTGGTTATTTTATTCAATTTCTTAAATTGTATAGCCTATTGCCATTTTCACCGTATTTAAAAACGAAACATAGATATTATAGTCAAACACAGGTTTGTTTCCAGAACTTAGATAGTGAAAGTTCTGGTTCTGTTCATTGTGAACATCCGCACTAGTCTTTGATTCCATCATATGTTGTAGTTATCTATACATTTACATATAGATTGGATTCCCATTGCCTCATCATTTAGTTTAATATATATATATAAAAAATATAAAATTAGATCTGTGAATTCCACCACTATCAAGCAGGGCCATGGTGTTGGCTGATTTAACACCCATTTCTGGGTGAGCCGTGAGCCATCAGAGGGAGATGGAGGCTGTACTCGTTTGGTTAACCCATGATCACGATCTGCTCTTCAGTTGATTGTGAAATCACCACACTTACACTTTACAACCCTGTGTTGTGCAGGCAACAGTTCTGATGTCGTACCTGTTTCTGTGGGCATGCATCACGCAGTAGCACAACATTAGATGTACATATCTCAGGGAACAACAGCAATAATGTGACACAGCAACGTTTCGATAAAATGGGACTAAAACAGGTTTGAAGGTGACATCATCAATGGGATGAAAAGGAAAGATTAATGTGGAGATCCACCCACGGTTGTGCTTCTAATGCTATGTGTCACTTCTCCCGCTGTGTGTTTTAATTGCCATTGATTTGCTCGTCTCAGTGCAGCCACCTCAAAAAGAGGAGAGCTTATCAGCAATTTATTGCCTGTCCTCTGTCTGACTCTGAAGATATTTCCTTGTCTCCGGTTTTAAATGTTCAGCTCAGACAGCACAGGGAAGGAGGGAAGGAGAAAGAGAGAGATATAGGGAGGGAGAGAGAGAGAGAGAGAGAGAGTGAGAGAGAGAGTGAGAGTGAGAGAGAGAGAGAGAGAGAAGAGAGAGAGAGAGAGAGAGAGAGAGAGAGAGAGAGAGAGAGAGAGAATGTGAGAGAGAATTAAAATATTCAGTTATTTTTTGACCCCATGCAGCCTTCGGTAAATCAGTTGTTGGTGACAGTTAAAGTTTTTTAATTGCAAGACACAAAACAAAAGAAAAATGACAAAGTAAATTGCTACTGTCTGCCCACTGAAATGTTAGAAGCCCAGTGAGATAAGCCCATAATGGCATCCTGGTAAGTAATGGAGGTGCTGGCAGAAAGCAGTGTTAAATGTCACGATTCCAGACAAGGTGGTCTTACACGGTCTTAATGAATGTTAATTTGTAAACGCTGAAAAGGACAGGAGAACAAAGCAAAGCATCTTCCCCAGATGCCCGCCAGTTGGAGGCATCTGTGGCATACACCTGGTTGAGGTTGAATGTTACATACAGAAACCTCCATTTTACACACCGACCGCCCCGTGTACACGTCTGTGTCTGTACACAGACATGGATGTTGCTAGAAAGACGAAAGCGGGCCAAGCTGCCATAAAGCACAGTTGTGTTGCTCATTTGGGGTGATTACAGTCAAAACACTCAACGGCTCAAGCTAGCCGGAGCCTCAGAGGCGGTCCAGATGAACGTGAACGTGCAGTCCTTCTGCGTGCCGTACAGCCGGCGGGGGCTTCTGCACCAGAGCTAAAGACGGAAGGAGGAAACATTAGTGTGGGCTGCA
>NC_140276.1:626840-639340 GCF_964030765.1 Micromesistius poutassou | reverse complement strand
ACCTGTGATGGTTAAAAACACAGTTTTAACCCTATAAAATAGGATGCTATGCTACAAGTCATGAGACTAGTGAGCGAGATGGTCGGCTACAGAACCGGTTTGAGGGATGGCTACTGGTGGTACTAGCCAGCTATCCTGCAAAGCAAACTGTGCCTTCATTTTTTTTAATGCAGTTAAGGGTTTAATTTATATAATTTAATTTAATTTCCCCACGTTTGAAAGAGGGAGTGACGCTCCACCACCCAGTTTGGCAGCACGGTGTTAAGCTGTAGCTCTTCTCCTCCAGACTCAACACGCGGCAGGCTGCTCTCTGCGAGTTCACCCGCCGCTGCGTATAAAAACAATAGCACCGGGAACGTGGGGTGTGTGACTTCTGGAGGTATGATCAAGGGGACAATACAAATGATGGCATAATGTCATAATACAAATGATAATAATAATACTATACATAATAAAATATGTAATAAAAAAAGAATATGAATAAAATAAACGCACAACTGATTATCAAGCGTGAGAAACGTGGGGCCAGGACTCGGGGCTTGCGTCACGCCGGGCCGGGTCACTGTGAACTACACTCCTGCCACAGAACCCAGGGACGGCCGTCATGAGGACCGGAATTCTGGGGGGCATGAGAGCAGGCGTTGGGGTCCGTCCCCGAGAAAACAAAAGAATGACGATGACGCAATGTTCTGCAATTGGACGTACATATTCAGAGTGGTGGGCTCATTTTAAAACTACCCTGCGTCAGTTTTTGTAGCTCAGAAATCTCCTGCTCTATATACGGGTCAGTTCTGTATATTTATTTAGAGACGTCCACGTCAATCCCTTTGTGCTGTTGTGGTTATTAAAAATGGCGCTCACTTATACACTTCCTTCAAATGCTGCTGCCACTTTTATTCCACCTTGCAAATGAGTTCAGAGAACATAGCTAATAAAGGCACAGATGGAAGGACCCAGCCGACATGATAATAGCTGCATTGTTTTCCCACACGATGCATAGGAAGCAGCATGGCTACAGATGAGACTGTGCAGTGCTGCCTTTGCACGGCGGTGTCAGCTCCGTCGCTAGTGAAAGAGCTCAGACTGAGCGGTGGTAACGCGTTCTCCCAAACCGCTCAGCCTCCTTGAAAGATCCGCCATCACCACTAGAACCGAGTACATTTAACCTATAACCACACCGACACACAGTGATGTAACCAGAGAGGGTTGATTCACACCCCCCTGACTTGAGTGCTCACCGTCTCACTGCACTGATTCTGTTTAACCTTTGTGGGAGACATGAGGAGTCCTCCGTTGGAAAGGCTGAGAAAAAACCTTCATTAAATCATATGAAATTCCTTATATCCTTATGCCGCTTACTATAACTTTGACAACATCATTACTCTTATTCTGATCATCATCATCATCATCATCATCACCATCACCAGCATCGTGTTGTTGTGACAGAACACCCATACGAGTATGTGAAAATGCAAATTGGATTATTGCATTAAATTGTTATTTGTACTTATTTATAGCTTTGCAAATAACACATATATATGTGTGAAATCATATTGTTATCGTGGAATTACATTTTTAAAGTTTACACAATCATTTCAATATGGTCCCCTAGGCTGCCATATGCTTCACACAGATCAGAAACTTTAACTGTCTGTCACCATCCCTTCATTTGTCTGAAACTCTGAAATGATCATACAGAAGAGGGAAGCATTCTTTCAAGAAATCGACATACATGTCCCTGAAGGAAAAATAGACTCTATGACTCCCACCTCAAGCTTAGCTAACTATAACCTGTGATAGTGGTGGTAAAACTCTGCTCTGTTGGTGGGGGGGGGGGGGGGGGGGGGGGGTTGTACGTCCTCTGGTTGTTGGGGGGGGGGGGGGACCTCCGATGCGAAATAACAACGGTGGACCTGTTCGTAATTCATTTATATATTTTGAAAATTGTAATGTAATAATTATCAACCTTAATTTTGGGGGCCCCCCCCCCCCAGGTACTTGGGGCCCTACATGCTCTGCGTACTCTGCGTATGGGGGGTGGCGGCGCTGTAAGTGTGCACAGCACAGCGTTAAGCTGTAGCCTACACCTCCTCCAGCGTCGACGTGTCGACGTGTTTACCTGCTGTTCACCCTTATGGAAGAAACTAATACCACGGGGACAGGGGTGGGAGGAGGACCTCCTGAAAACTGTAGTGTGTGCGTGTGTGTGCGTGTGTGTGTGTGTGTGTGTGTGTGTGCGTGCTCCGTCCCCCCCCCTCATTCTTCTCCTCCTGAACTCCTCCCTGAAGATGGCCGTCCATCGTTCTGAGGAGGCTCGGCTGCCTGATGTTTGCCTGACCTCCTTGTTGGAGCGGAGCAACAAGCTCTCGCTGGAGAATAGAGACGTCTAACCATGGCTTAATTATCGTCAAGCGCCTGGTGGGGGGGAGACAATTATACAGTAAAGGAATGGCCTTTGGCAAGAGTGTGTTTTTGAATTCATAATGCACGTAACCACAGCTCCCCTTACCTTTGGTCGCAGATAACAAACGGATCAGAGAAAAATAAGTTGGGATACATTATTGATCGGGTTTACATTAGTCCCGGGCTGGCGGGAGGTTTTATTGTGTTGTACTTTTTTATGGGGCAACATAAGAGGAAAGGGAAACGGACTGTTTTATGAACTGCGCTCTATATTCGAGGAGCAGAGACACTGTCTGGGCGCGGCATAGTGCTGTGTCTAATATCTGTCTGCCTTGTTTGCATTGACCAAGATGGCTGCTGAAATGTTACCGTTATCATGAGCCCCCTCAAACGAAAAAAGTCCATACAATAAGACTCGATATGTGACAAGTGCAAGCAGTGGTGGGGAGACATAAGGATATTGATATAAGAGAGAGAGAGAGAGAGAGAGAGAGAGAGACCCCAGTAAGTCTGAGCATCCCCGCAATCTCATCACTTGAAGGAAATATGCAGGGTATTCAAACGTGTCATACTGAGCATGCAAAGTAGATGTCATACTGTCAACTGTCAACTAGACATGAATGTGTCTCCCATCCCCACTCGGAAAAACCCACAAATACAAAAGGATTACCACACGTATTCATACATACATACATTTATGTATACACACTCACGCACTCACACACATACACTAACCCATGCACACACACACACACACACACATACACAGAATCACATATATAAATAGCCCCGTGTCTGAGGAATGGATAAGAATCACACTTTACAATGAGTTATTCATTCTTATTTATTGAGTCATTTAGTTGGGAGATTTGCGTGGATGATTGCCTTCTGTAACGTCTCTTTCTTCAGCTCAATTGTGCCGCTGATTGAGTGACAGATTAAAAAGGTCACAGAGAAGTCAGTTGTGAATCGGGCGTCGTAACGCGCTTCAAGTGTCCCGACCAACAAGGCTAAAAATCACCGGCTTTAGATTCAAATTAGGAAAGTCCCTCCAGCTCCTCTTCTGTCCACCGCCACCTGATCAGATACTCTCCTAGCGCGGAGACGTGCTGAGAATGTGATACAGCTGAACACACCTCTGTCAGACGTGGGCTAAACTGATGATTAACACTGTAATCTCACCCCGTCACCAAAGAAACCATTGAATCCTCACCAGCCAATCAGAGCCCTCCGTGTATGCTGTTGAATATCTTGCTTAGTATGTGGATTTAGAAGTTTCCGAGGGAAGATGTAGTGCTTCGGTTTATTGCTGTCCCTGTGAAGGCTGTTGAATGAATAGTAATGTGAAGGACCAGGGGTTATTATTGTACTGCATTCCATTCGTTTTTCATTGTTGCCTCAACTGGAATTTCAGGTTCAAAGATTAACATGAGATGGTTCACAGTCTTGGGTAGATGTTTTTTTTGGGTCACTCATTCACTCACAGACACAAAAACTATAATTTTTTCTCTCTCTCCCTCTCCCCCTCTCTCCGTCTCCCTCTCTCTATCATGCACGGATACACGCACACAGAAAGGTTCCGCATAATTAGACTTATAATTATATAAACTGAATTCAATCATACGATACATGATACATAGTTTAACCAATTTGGAGTTAATCCAATTTCTCATGGTGCCCGAATGATAAAACTATCTAATTACGTTTGAACAAATGTCATGTAAAAATAATTACCCATTTCTGTTTTCATCCAGCAGAACATACAGAAGAAGAGTTTCCAAATATGGTGTTGCATCATGTAATTTAATAAGTGCATTCAAAAGACACTTATTCAAAGGCCAGTGCAAAGCCCAGTGGCATTTCCATTCAGTAAGTGGGTCGTGACGTTGGTCTGGTGGTATGGTGGCCTGGTCCAAATTGGATGGGGACAGGCCAACAGGTGCAATAGAACAAAAAGATTAGGCCACAGCAATGTTTACTTCTGTGTCCCAAAGGATCATCGTCACACATCCACGTCCCTTTGCCCTTTTACAATATAAGCTTTTATTTGAAAAAATAATCTGACATTTCAACATAAATACGCCACATTCCGTTTAAGTTCTGTCCTTAGTTTCCTCTGTAGTCATTGCACAGATGCTAATCTGGATTCACGTTAACCTTCAGCTATTTGGATGCAAAATGCAAAATGTAGCCACTTCAGTCTTGAGATACTTGCCAATACAATGCCATTGGATTGGATGATTCAATTAGATCTGATTCAGTTTGGATTCCCATTTATTTTATCAGTCCATGGTAATACATTTTTTTTATGTGCAGTTCAACCTCATTAATCTCTAACCCTAATCATGTCCATCAGTCATGTAATAATTTGCAGAGAAAAACAGCCAAAAAATAATGGCTGGTTTTAAACGAAAACAGAACAAACAAAATAACAACTGAGCAGACCTAGTCAGGCTAAATGAGAGGAGAATGTGACGTGGTTAAGCAGACTGGCCTGAGGTTAACCTCGCTCCTCACTAACCCCTACTTCCTGTGTGTTTACAATGCCGGAATTAGAATTTATGAAAAGGGAAAGGTCAGGTGTGCATATGTTACACAGGGAGGTGCAGGTGATGGTTTCACCGGGAGGAGACTCTCTTTATCCTGGGAGCTTTATCCTGGAATGTACGCTCAGTGGCATTGTGTCCACGGGCGTTTTCAAAGGCTAACGAGGCCATGACCATATATTTATATAGGAGCTAATTAGAATGAATGTGTCCTACATGTGCAGTGTGTCGTTAGGGAACGTGATAACACTGACGCTTCGTTATTATACCGATTTATATGAAGTAGTAGTAGGGATAGTCCCTCTTTTGGGAAATCTATCCACCCCCCTAAAAAAATAATGATAATAAATGTAATGATAATAATTTTATAGAAATATATATTCTATTTTTTATTTAAAAATGATAATAATATATATATATATATATATATATATATATATTGCCCTGGACTGTAAGGCTCAACAAAACCCAAACATTCTTTCTAGCCAGAAAAAAGAACCTCCAACAATAAGTGCCTCACAACAAACATCCACTATAATGTGAATTGACGGAAAAGAGAAAAAAGAGAAAAAAAAAACCTGATTTGAATATGAAGAGTGAAAAAAGAAAGGTTTTAATTAGAATTCATGGATGGAAACAGTCTCCCTCCCTCCTTTCACCGGCCTGTCACGGCGGAGTCAACTGATTATTGCCCAGCGTTTGGCGGCGCTGACGAGAAGATTCCCACGACCCTCTTGTAAGAGTGGTAATCCTGTGTGCTTTGAATGACAGAGAGATAGGGGGTGGGGGAGAGAGGGAGAGAGGGGGGGGGGAGGCAGTGGGGAGACATAATACACAATACTCCTGCAGGAGCTGTCGGGACCAGTGAAAGGACTTGTGTCTTTTCAGACGGCCAACTCTGTGACACTGTACGGCGCGCTGACCTTTTGGATTGTCCCATTTCTTTGGCCTAAAACAAAGAGTGTGCACCGAGGATGCTAGTTAGCATTTCCCCAGTCACCGTAAATGTCAACTTCTGCATACATAATTGTGAAGATAAAAAAGAGAAAGAAATAAAATGTCTAAGAAGGCCATTAACTGCGCTGGTCTGCTGGTTGGATAGATGACCCTAATTCTACGAGTCGCTCGCTGGAGGTGTGCTCTCGCTGGGGCACTTAAGAACGTGAACCGGTGGCGGTTCTGTTGGTGCTCAGAGCTGGTGGGTGTGCTCGGTGTTGTTGGATGTTTATATGTGAGGAGCAAGCAGTGGGTTGTCAAGTAAAAAAAAAAACAGGAATTACAGCATACTTCATTCCAGATACGGTCATTTTCTCGTCCCGTCATCTCGGTTAATGCTCAAAGTGTGCCTTTAACAACAAACAACAAGCACCCCTTTAAAAACGACTTTACATACTTTGCTTTTTATTTATGCTCCCCTTGCCCTTTTGTCTGAGTGCAGCAAACACACCGCCCTTTTGTTCTTGGACATAAACCTGGATGCATTTGCATTATGGGATGTTTGACGAGTGCGGACGAGGCTGTTGGCAGGCGGGAGACTGCAGCAGCAGATATTAGCCGTCTCGGAGGCGGCACAGCCTCTGTCTGGGAGAACAGCCGGCCAGAGTAATTGTGCATTGTTCACCTAAGGAACCAGCGGCAGAGCACGTAATGAGCTGTAGTATGTCTCTCTCTCTCTCTCTCTCGCTCTCGCTCTCTCTCTCTCTCTCTCTCTCTCTCTGTCTCGCGCTCTCGCTCTCGCTCTCTGTATATCTTTCTCTCGCTCTCGCTCTCTGTGTATCTTTCTCTCGCTCTCGTTCTCTCTCTCTCTGTCTATCTCTCTCGCCGTCTCCCTCTCTCTCTCTCTCTCTCTGCATCTTTCTCTCTCAACAGCAACTAGTCTAATGGGCTCTGACCACGCATACAGGGCCCCCTTAGAAACCCCCACTCCTCGGCCGACCCCCTGGCCCTGCTTTGTGTCAACACCAACACTGTCTCTGGCCTCTGCACCACCTCCCCTGCCTCCTCCTCTTCGTCCTCCCTTCTCCCTCTGCATCATCACTCCTTTTCTTCACCTATGACATTTCTATTCTTCATGTCCCCCTCTTTAAAACCCATTGTTCACTTTGTCTGAAGGGGGGGGTGGCGGCGGAGAGGGTGGTGTGTTTGTGTGTGTGTGTGTGTGTGTGTGTGTTTGTTTGCATCTGCGAGAGTGTGTGTGTGTGTGTGTGTGTGTGTGTGTGTGTGTTTGTTTGCATCTGCGAGAGTGTGTGTGTGTGTGTGTGTGTGTGTGTGTGCGCCTGTGTGTGTGAGTGGTGGGAGTGCAGGGGGGGTTATTGGGTCTCGTGGCATGTGGCCCCCTCTCAGTCTTCCTCTGTGGTGTCTGGTGGAGGGACGGACGTCAGCCAGAGCCGCCTGTTGAGCAGCGGGGGGGGGGGGGGGGGGGGGGGGGGGGGGTCGACAGGGGAGGGGGGAGGGGGGAGGGGGGAGGGCACTCCATACAAAGAGAAAGAAAGGCAGAGCTTGGTGCACACAAATAAAAGTTGAGGGTGCGTATTTGCTGACGCTAGGTGTTGGGGATTTGCGCTGAGATGCCTGCTCGTTGCTCCCTCCTCTCAAAGCCTGTTTTGCATTTTCATTATCAGGTTTTTTTCCCCCGTATTTTTCATAAAAGCGATCCGCGATCCGCGCGTTCCTCTCAAATTTGTTCTCCCTGGGATTAGGGCCTTTGAGAAACGGCCCCAGACGTATTATTTACGCTCCCAGGTTTCCTGGGAGGCGCCGGCGATGATTCCCTCGTCCTCTGATGATAGCGGGTCAGGTCGAGATGAGGCCAACGTGCGCCGGGGAACGGATTAAACACACAGACTCCGCCGCCGAGCGGTACGAAAACAGCCCCGATGGTGATAGTGCTGATATCCTAACCCTGTGGAGGCTCCTCCTCTGGTCTCTCCTCCTCTGGTCTCTCCTCTGGTCTCTCTCCTCTGGTCTCTCCTCCTCTGGTCTCTCCTCCTCTGGTCTCTCCTCTGGTCTCTCCTCCTCTGGTCTCTCCTCCTCTGGTCTCTCCTCCTCTGGTCTCTCCTCTGGTCTCTCCTCCTCTGGTCTCTCCTCTGGTCTCTCCTCCTCTGGTCTCTCCTCCTTTGGTCTCTCCTCTGGTCTCTCCTCCTTTGGTCTCTCCTCCTTTGGTCTCTCCTCTGGTCTCTCCTCCTCTGGTCTCTCCTCTGGTCTCTCCTCTGGTCTCTCTGGTCTCTCCTCCTCTGGTCTCTCCTCCTCTGGTCTCTCCTCCTCTGGTCTCTCCTCTGGTCTCTCCTCTGGTCTCTCTGGTCTCTCCTCTGGTCTCTCCTCTGGTCTCTCCTCTGGTCTCTCCTCCCCAGAGTGCGGTGCTGGGGCTTCAGACCTGGCTGACAGGGTAAACCCAGAGGAGGTGTCAGGCCTCTCTCTCCTCCCACGCCCAGCTCCTGTGGTCCGCTCAGTGAGCGAGCGCCCTCGGGTTAATGAGTGAATAGTGCTCGCCTAGTTTTGGGTGGATGCTAAACTTGAGTTTAGGGAAGCTACGATCTCCGTATCCTAGATTTTAAGTCACATTTTTAACAATGTGTCGCAGAGAGATATTTCCTAGATTGTTCGGAGAAGGCGGTAGCATGTGTTGGATTTTTGCGTGTGTGAGTGTGTGTATATATATTTGTGTGTGTGTGTATGGATTTCTGTGCCGGGTGTGTGTGTGTGTGTGTGTGTGTGTGTGTGTGTGCGCGGATTTCCATGGTGGCCACACTGCAATTCATATTGTGAGCCATAATGACCCAGGCTAATTCTTGAGCTCCTTAGGGAGGCATGGCAACAGGGTCACTATGTAGCCGTTGATCTCGCTGAACGGCTCAGATGATATCCGCGTTGATATCATTAAATATAAGCAGGCTGAAAGAGCTGGTAATAGTGCGAGTGTATGTACAAAGGCATGCACACACACACACACACACACACACACACACACACACGGTTGAACACTGTGTCGCTTAAATACAAGCAAAGGTTTTTTGTCTTGTGGGGCTGCATTCTGAGGCTGCTATTTCAAAAGACGTGGTGGGGCTGTTCCTAAAGCGTTCCTCTGTTCCTCATCACTGAGGGTGTGGCACCGTGGACGATGACAGAGCAGAGCAGGTGCACCAACCAGGAGAACACCGTGGGGGCAACCCTCACAAAGGGCAGCCGGGGAGAAGAGAGAGAGGGGGACAGAGACAGAGAGAGAGAGAGAGAGAGAGAGAGAGGAGAGGGAGCGGGGGAGGGAGAGAGATAGGAAGAGAGACAGAGCGAGACAGACAAAGAGACAAAGAGAGAGAGACGGGGGGAAGCAGGGGTGAGAGAGAGCGGAGAGAGAGTGATAGAGAGAGAAATGGAGAGAGACATAGAGAGCGAGAGAGAGGGAGGTGGGGTGGGAGACAGAGAGAGGGAGAGGGGGGAGAGAGAGACAGAGAGAGAGAGAGAGTCTGTAGTGCTACCTGTGACTGTCCAGCCCCATGGCTGAATCGGGGGGGAAGGGACGTTTTCTAATTATAGAACTCGCTCTGTTTGCCTTGTTCTAGCGGCGGCCGTGCCAGAACGCTGTTGCCAGTTTGCATGAGCAACTGCGGAAAGCTGACTTTGGGTTTAATTTGGAGGACTAGCTATAATCCAGACTAAATCCCTTAAATCCGGAGCCCCCTGCCCACCCCATGTGTCCCCCCATCATGGGATTAGGGGAGCGTCTTTAAAAGGATAAGGGCCTGCTTATCAGTGCTTCCTCCCATACTTCTCAGGGACATCAACATGCGTAGGAGGAGGAGGTCTTACAGCCCCCCCCCCCCCCTCCCCCCGCCCCCGTCCCCAGATAGGGTTTCTGTAGTCAACCGATGACTGTGATTATGATGATCACAAATGTACAGTCCTAATGCCGCCATATTCTCAATTAAAGCAGAACATATGCTTTCGGTCGCTTTGGATCTTGGAGGGAATCATCATCTTAAAATCGACAATTTAGGCGCCATATTTTCACTTTTTAAAGCAGTTAAAGAGAAATAATCACCGCCAACAGTCAAATGAATAATCTTATTTTTTATTTATCGTGGACCGCTGTGAACACTGAAACTAGACGCCCAGTTTGCTTTGTAAACAAACCTCCCTCCACCAAATCAGCTTATATGACTTATATGTTGTTTTTTTTGTTAAATTTAAGCACACAAGTAAACTGAAATAAGTGTTTTTCAATCACGGGCTTAGCCATCTCTTTATCTCCCACTGTTTGTTTGCGTCCATTCCGTTGCCACCGCCACTCTGCGTATTATCCCTCCCCAGCCAGACAGATAAACATACATGACTTTTAAGAAAATAACACACACTTAAGTTATTTCACTGAATTGTTTCGCCGGGACCAGCGAAACAGAAAAGAGATCCTTCTTGTGGCTCTTGTGGCTTTGTTTACAGAGCAGGTGTTCTTTCTGAGTGGTTGGAGTGTGAGTTTGGGTTGTTTGTTTGTCTCATTGTATGCTAATGAAGCGTGGTGGGGGGTGGTGGGGGGTCGGGGGGGGTGGGGGGGGCGGGGGGGGGGGGGGGGAGGCTGAGTTGCAACATGGGGAATAGGGACCAATCTAGTGCTCAGACACTCTGCGTGTTGGCGCGGTTTCTATATTTGACTCTGAAGCTGTTATCCATCTCATCAGGGTGTTGATGGCGGACGGGCTACAGGGACTGCAGACCAAGACTCTGGGGCTGTGTGTGTGTGTGTGTGTGTGTGTGTGTGTGTGTGTGTGTGTGTGTGTGTGTGTGTGTGTGTGTGTGTAGCCCAGGGAATATCAGAGTGAGAGAGAGATCAGCTCTTGAGGGACGTGGTCAAAATACTCCTGATGAGAGAACGTGTTTACAAAGCAGGTGTCCTTTTTATATCTCTGCTCATTAACCTGCGCACCTGGATGGATCGCTTCTGTGTGTGGCTGTGTGTTCGCTCTCTCTCGTTTCATTACTCTCTCTTATTCATCTCTTTCTCTCTCCTCTCTCTCGCTCTTTATTTTCTCTCTTTTATTTATCTGCCTCTCTTTTATCTCTCTTTGTCTCTCTTATTTATCTGTCTCTCTTTTACCTATCTCGTTCTCTTATTTATCTCTCTCTCTCTTGCATCACTCTCTTTCTGTTTTATCTCTCTCTCGTCACTTTCTCCTCTTTTAAAATGTTCCCTCCCTCCCCCTCTCTCTCTCTCTCTCACTCTTTCTATCTATCTTTATTTTATCTGTAGTTTATCACTCTCAGTTGTAAGACTCCCTTCCACTCTCTCTCTCGCTCCATCTTCTTTTTTATATTCTTATAATACGCTTAATTGATCTTCGTAGCTCCACTTCACTCTCTCGCTCCCTCTCTCTTCTCTCTCTCTCTCTCTCTCTGTTATTTTTATTTCCTCCCTCTCTTTCTCTCCCTCCCTCTCCCTCTATGTTTCTAATTATCTCCATTTCTCCCTACGAATAGTAGCCATGATAATGATAAGCGTACGCTAAGCTCCAACGACACAAGACTTAAGTAAGTAAACGGTCATGTAAGCCAGGGGCGGGAGTGATGCTGTCACTGCACACCTCCAGGGCAGCCAATCAATTCCATAGCGAGCCCCAAATCAGCTTATACCCAAACCCTGTAGCACTTCCCCGCAATCGAATCACTAGTCCATTCTAACCAAGTTAGCCGGTAGTCTACTCTGAATTATAATGGGTTTTCAATTTCTATTATTCGAAGATCATTGGCTTAAAAGAGAGGGAAAAAAGTGAAAGATGGGGAGGAAAAATATGGGAGTCAAAGCGTTGGTGGGGTAGGAAGCGTGTGGCTCGGTGTCTCTGCTCCCTTTGAAACATGCAAACGGTAGGAAGAGGAGAAAGGGAAGGGAACACGGAATCACTCTTCCTCCAAGCTGTCATCTCTGCTATTCACTCCACTCCTCGTCCAATTACCAATGCAGCCAGCATCCCCAGTAAATGGTTCTGCCTGACCTTTGCTACTGTAGCGCTCATTATTACCATTGCATAGGGCCTGTAAGGCGAACAGCTAATTATATTGGATTTATCAGAAGGGACAGTCGTGCCATTCTTCATAGCCATGTCTCAGCCAATGCCGGCGTGGGTGATCTAGATCCAGTATTAGGTTAATTTGGATAATACAGTAATAGTAATTAGAGTTACAATAATTACAAGCACAGTTTTAATAGCAATGAGTGGCTGGCTGTTAGTAATAGGGTTCTTAATGAGTCCCTTACTCCGAGGCGATACCTTATGCAGAAAGAGATTAAATATATCGTCTCAAAAAGAAAAACAAGGGCACGCAGGGAAAAAGCGTTACGCAACGGGCACAAGAAGGGCTTTATTAGCAGAACCTCATCGCTGTTAATGCCACCCGTGTTTGGCTGAGCGCGCGTGTGCAACAACGGCGCCGGTGTACTTTCAAAGGCCTGGGCGGGACAAGCCCAAAGCACACTCACAGTACCAGGACCTCAGGTGTTAGATGTAGTTGCTGCGTTTCATAGAGAGCGGGTGACTGCGGGGAAGGAATATTTTTTCAAAGCAGCCA
>NC_140276.1:594340-621840 GCF_964030765.1 Micromesistius poutassou | reverse complement strand
GGGCGGCTTTGACGTTGAGAAGCTCATGAATAATGAATGCGCTTGCTATTAATGTATGTATAATTAATCACAGCTGGATTGACGGCGTCAGCGTGGAGCCTGCGGGGTCTGAGTGGCACGGTCACCGGTCATGGCTGTTTCCTTCTTTTCCTAATAATAATCGGAATAATAATACATATTAATAATACATGTACTGAATATATTATTGGACGGTTGTCTGTTGTCTGCGACTGAGAGGGAGCGACGGGTTGATTTTGAATGCAGAGCTTCACCGTTCATGAGTTGCACACAGGATGGTTGATGAGAGGTTTTTTTTTTTTATACGTTGAAGTATTTTAGTTGTCCTCACTTTACACAGGAAGTCACACTCAACGCGTGGGATGCACTTCCAGGAAGTGGCATTGTGTTTTGACGAAAAAGTCTGCGACACACTTAGCAACAGCAACAATAGCGCACACAAGTGGTCGGGCCAGACTTGACCTTGTGATGTTTCATTCACCCTCCCAGCTGTTTAAATCCCGGCGCACCCACGGCCAACATCAAGTACAGAAATGTACAAAACGGACAGAGTGCACATTAAAAGGCTATGCCAACAGTCTGACTACCAAATCACTCACTCTCATAACGTGATTGATTCCTGAATGGCCGATTGGTTTTTGGGGTGGAGTGATGGCTGATGAAGTGAAATGATGCAGAGAATGTGGCAGGTTATTTGTCACATCTGCAGGGCCCCTTTGTTGCGATTGATTGTGTTTGATTTGAGGCTGCAGCAGAGCCAGTTGACATTAAATGGCCACAACTCTCTGTATTCACCATTGGCCGACTCCCCCCACCCCGCCCAGCCCATCAGCCCCCTAGAGCAGTCAGAAATAGAAAATGTAATCTCATCCACCACCGTGCTATTGCCTCAGGGCACTACTTCAACCTCTTTAGCGCTGATCCTCCCCAAGGGTGGAGGGGGTGCTGCTGCTGGTGGTGGTGGTGGTGGGTGGTTGGGGGGGGGGGGGGGGTTATGTGATGATGGGGGTGTTGGGTAGTGTGGGGGTGGTATTGGGTAGTCTGGGGCTGGTGTTGGTGGATGTGGCGGGATGGTGGTGGAGGTTGTTGAGGTGGGTCTGAGGTTGTCACCCCCCCCCCCCCCCCCCCCTAAGAAGCAGCTGAATCTATAATCGGGCGGGCGGCAGAGGACCTTGTGAAGTTCTGTAATCATGGGTAGAATGCGGTGTAACGCGGCGTATCGACCAGCAGCAGCTGCGGTAGCAGCAGTCGCAGTGGGCTGTAGGGGGTGAAGTCGCCGTGGAATATGGAGTCGCAGAAAGCCACGCGCGCTGAGATACATCTCGGAGTCTGCCTTGTGTGAAACAGCACCTTACATGAAGTGCATAAAATGAATCCATTCAGGAGGACTGGGAGCGGAGTTGGTTGAGGAGATGGCGGAGGCGGCCGGCTGGGTCTTTGCCATGGTTCCCACACTGAGCTGGGCTGAGCTGCTTAGAGGTGCTGCAGGGTGAAAACCTGGGGATGACTGAGTGCCAGCACAGTAATGCAAATGTGGAGATAGTAGACGCAGGGCATGCTGGGAAAAATGTCTGTAAGAGTGTTTGCGAGGCGTAGGCTGAATGGTTGATTTTGACAGTTGAACTGTGAAGGAAATCTTGGCTCAACATGTGTGTATGTGCAAACTCAGTCTGGAATAGATGTACTCGACAGATAGACAGACAGAAAGACAGACAGGAATACAAACACACACACACACACACACACACACACACACAAATCGTCTCTGACTTACTGAAGTAATGCAGCAGAAGGGATACATGCATCTGTAAATCTGCATGTGTTGGCTCTCTATCTGATTATTTTTGTGTCAGAATACATCCTTTTTTCCTGAGGATATCAAAAACAGGCTTATTACGTGTCACATTTCCTTCCCGGACCGGGGGAAGTCTAGGAGTGAGCTTGAAATTCAGTGACAATCGAGACGGAAATTGAAACTGTCATCACAAACTCACAAACAAAATGGCAAACGACAGTATGAGCTGATACTGGAGTGTGTGGGTGTGTGTGTGTGTTTGTGTGTAGATGGAAACAACATTGCCCTGAGCAATGTGTTTTTCAAGTCCTTTAAAAGTCGGTGACTATAAAGATTTCACGGCTTTCCAGATCAGATCTGAATGCAAGGCTGTTTGTTATATTTTCCCTTCTTCCTTTTCTTTATTAGCACTCTTATCCAAGAATATATGCAGTCTGATAGCAAACTACAGTACGTTTATCAAAATGGCAGCCACGTCAATGCTATTTTTTTCAAACTCAAAATAGCCACCTTAACTCAGGTTACATTGAATAGTGGTGGAACACGTACATCAAACAGTGAGTTCAACCATTAAACCCTGAGTATCATCTTTATACCGCCTTTGAAATCTCCCCCTCCACCCCGGGACGTATTGTTTTCAGCATAAAAACGCTTGTTTTATTGCAGTTATTTGATATACTGGAAATGTGCAACAGCAAAAAAAAGAAAAACCTAATGCATATAAAAGAGTGGCCTTGTGTGACCTTATCTCTGCTCTCTTTTCCCCCTGTCTTTGTGGCATCTGTTGATCGTATCTGCTGCTTACTGGTGTGAGTGCTGTCGTCTGCAGAGCCCCACCCTACCCACCTCCACCGCACCCTGCCCCCACCCACCCGCCATCCACCATCCCTGCTCCTCTCTCCGGTTGCCCCCCCGTGGCCCACCACAATGAATACACTTGCATCCAGTCTACGGAACCAATTGTCACGCTGGGACGAAGGCAAATCAAATCTCACGGTAGCAACTAGGCGAGGAGATTGCTTTTCCTTTCGGTGCCAAAGAGCTGAGCCAAGCCTCAACCCCCACCACCCCCCCCCCCCCCCCCCCCCCGTCTCTCTTTTTTCATCCTCAAAACCCGGTTTATTGGAGAAAGAGTCACAAGGGGTGAGGTGGGCCACACTGATGAGTGGTGGCGGTGTGGCGGTGGCGGTGGTGAGGGGAGGAGGGGAGGGGGGGGGAGTCCCTGGGGTCAAACATCACCCCGCCCTCCCCCCCCCCCCCCCCCCCCCCTCCGTTTGCTGGTCTTGACACCACCTATTAGTCAGCCAGTGGCACGAGAGACTCTCTCGCTGGGTCCTCGAAATGAAACAGAACAATAATTGTGGGATTGGAGTGGCTGTAGCTGCCAAACGGGCGCGGCTCTCAGCTCACAACAACACGTTGTCCCATCTGATTAGGAAGCCATTTGTGGGATCCTCACCGTGATATAGCAGCCCCCCCCCCCCCCTCCTCCTCTGCACTGAAACTTGAACCCGGCGAGAAAATATTGACATTTCTCCAATTTGGGTCAAGTCAGATACTTGGACGTTTACGTTTCTGAACAGGAAGCCAGGAATTTCTTTCATTTTTTTTTTTTCTTCTTCTTTTTTTTTTTAATCGAATCTCCTTCAGAATAAGGAGCCCAGAGTGAGTCACTAATGCCGGGGGAGAGGCCTCCGGTGTATTTATCTGTATGTGTATTAAATTGATTTAAAATGGAAATCGTAACTTTTTTATTCATTTAAAAAATTCTGGCGATTAGATGGCTGAGCCCCGGGGAGCAGCTGCCGCAGCCTATCGGCGCTTCGCGTTAAAGCGCATGCTAATCGCAATTGACAACCTTGAACGCTTTGTATATGCTTAGTGCCTCCTTTGGTTGGCACCTGCAATAAATGTTTTAAGCACTGG
Organism: Micromesistius poutassou; assembly: GCF_964030765.1. Classification (NCBI taxonomy): domain Eukaryota; kingdom Metazoa; phylum Chordata; class Actinopteri; order Gadiformes; family Gadidae; genus Micromesistius; species Micromesistius poutassou. Next base: position 618,101 of record NC_140276.1, on the reverse strand, counting down.
CACTCTATTTAAAGCAGCGGTTCTCAACCTCCGGGCCGCGGACCCGTAACGGGCTGGGGAACATTGGCCATTCCAATATATGTAAAAATCGTTTTGTATACATATATATTATTCTTGTATATATATAAATACATATATATTTATGAAAGTTTAAAAAAATAAATATTCACATATTTGTAGTCTATTATTATGGTACCTTATTACATTTAACTGCACAATGAACAACTGGGTGTCATTAACCCAACCATAGTTTCCCAAATGAAGTATGTTTGCGTATATTCGCCCAAAAAGGAAACGTCTGAATTATTTCACAGCCTATCAAATGCCTGTTACTATGCAGTTAGTTTTTCGCTAAACCCGATGCACGCCCCAATATCCAAATTTGGTCATGACCTTATACGGACAGCTGATTAGAGAACGTAATTAGCTTTCTTAATTCTCACAACTAAGATAACAATGACAAAGGAGCATACTTTGGCGGAGTCTGATTTGAGTGGTTTGAGTAGTTCAAGTTGAACATTTCCCTCGCCGTGAACATATTCGCAATTTGCATAGCGGGCAACAGACAGTAACGAACAGGCTGAGGGGAGCTGATGTAAGGACCTTGGAGGACTGTTGCATTATGGAGAACACATCCCCGTTGTAACGGCGACAGAGAATCGGGGACATATCGTGTGTTCCCTTTGAGCCCGCCGTGCCTCCACTCGCCGTACGGCCGTCCATCCCCCCCCCCCCCCCCCCCCGCTGGGAGGCGGTGGGGGACGGGGAGATGAGTTTGCTGTCTCCTTAATGACGTTTATGCTCTTGTTGCTCCTGCTATGCATGTTCATTAGCCGCCCCCCCTCGATGCACAGCGAGACATAGAGGAGGCTGAATAATGGATTATCTCTGATCACTGGGGCACAAAGTAGAGCACAGGTAGCGCGCTGCTGTACCATTACCGCAGCTCCTCCATATCCGGCTGTACGTTTTAGTGTCACCCGACGAGGCCGCTGCCTTTACGGTGATTACCTCCATCATTAATTAAGGGGTAATTATTATGAATTACTAAACGGATGGAGTATCAGCCTTAATGTTACCGTGTGCATGTCACCTCAGAGAAAGCTGCCAATTATATCGATAAAAATATTGTCGAGCAGGACTGGTGTCAACACCGTGCGGCTCCCACTGGCAACTTTTCTTCTCGATCACCACAAGCTGAAGATCAGTAAGGTGAGAGTGATGAAAAAGCGGAATGGTATAAATCCATCCGTGCTGCACAACCGTCTGTAACACCTCTATCGCATGCCTTCGCCCCTGATGAGGACGTTGCTATTGTTAGCGCCGGCGAACACAACCAGGGAATCAAAGAGCCGTGGCGACACTCACTGCCTCCTCGCCGAGACTCAATTCATCCGGACCGAGTTGACGTTGACTCCGTGGCGAAACGTCGGCCGATAATTACCCCCCCATTCTCCGCAGACCGGTTTTCGCTGCTATTATTATTATTATTATTATCACTACGGAAGAGAGCCGCAGCACATTGTTGCGCGGTGGCAGGGCGGCGTTTTAAAATGGCCGCCTCCGCAGTTGTTTACATGTGCCTCTGAAGCCGTCAGAGAAACGTTACGGCGGCCGCCGCTCGGAGCGTCCACGCAAACGTCGGCGGCGGCGGCGGCGGCGGCGGCGGCGGCGGCGGCGGCGCATCTGGTCTGGTCTAAAATCTCGCGTGAGGTCTCCCAAAAAAAAAAAACCGCTGCCACCGACAGGTCAGGGGGAGGCGTTTGTCGCCGGCAGACAACGCATTAGCTGGTTGTGATTTGTCTGCGTGGGATTTGATGCTGTTGTTGTTGTTGTTCGGGGGGGGGAGATTGGAGGCAGACTCTCCGCCGTCTCTGCCCTGTGAGCATCCAGCCGTGAAATCCACCCTGACGTTTATATACAGGCCCTATACAGCGAGAGGAATTGAAAGGCTTTAACCCCCGTGGCATGTGGAGTCCGGGTTTTTTTTCTTTCTCTCTCTCTCTCGACGTTGTTCTTTCTCTTTATACAAATGGTTGTGTGGTTGTCGTCTTGCCCCCATAGGGACCGTTGACCCACTTGTGTCTGAGAGGACTGTGTGGAATACAGTCTCTAGCTCACGTAACGCTCCGACGCCAGCACTCCGGCGACTCCATTAACCTTTGTTATCACAGGGACATACTTGGCAGCCTTTTTTTTTCTCCATGTATTCAATGCTGAAGATTCTCCTCGGAGGTCTGGCGGCCTTCGGTTTTAATCTGGACCCGGTATCTGCTGCAGAGAGAGAGGGGGGGGAGGGGGAGGGAGGGAGGTAGAGCAAGGGAGAGAGAGAGAGAGAGAGAGAGAGAGAGCCTGTGAGAGTACTGCTTTTTCTCTTCTTCCTTTTCCTTTTTATTGTTTCCGACAACAGCTGCATCTTATAAAGTTTTGTTGAAAGGGTTGTAACCTTACTTTTAGCATGACTGTGAACGTCCTTTAGGAGCACTTGTCTCTTCTCTTATCTAGTGTGAGGGGATGCTTTGCAGACACTCCTCTGCTCTGTGTACGATGACAGCGTGCATTTCCCTCTGCCGGGGAACTCTCCAGCCTATACCATGTTAATGTGGGCTTAAGAAATGTGAAAAATGTGATGAAGACGGGGAAAAATAGAAGTTAAATGCCGAGTGTCTTTGAACTGTGTTCTCTAATGTGGGTCAGAGATCCATCGTATGCATATTTTTGAAAGGCTTTTCATCTGCAATTGCAAAGTAACCATTCCCCGGGTACTCTCTTAATTTCCTCTACTTGCAGATTTGTTCACTTATAAGTATATTTAAACACTGGGAAGTGAGTTTCTGCATGGAAAAGGGGATGTCTGACTTTTCTTCTTCTGTGTGTGTGTGTGGTTGTGTGTGTGTGTGTGTGTGTGTGTGTGTGTGTGTGTGATGCGTTTGGTCTCGATAACATTTCAAATACCGAGGGCATGACCGCCAGAGGAGGAGGTGGTGGGAGGAGGATAGGAGGAGGAGAGGAGGAGATAGGAAGAGGATAGGAGTGGATAGCTAAGGGGGTGGAGAGAAAAACAGAAGACGAAGAGAGAGGGAAAGGAGATCAGAGGAGAGGAAGAGGGGAGAGGGGAGGGGAGCGAAACAGAGTAAGGGAGTAAGGGCACATAGCAGGGGAGAGGGAAAGAGGAGAGGCAAGGAGGAGATTCTCCTACTCCTGGCCAAGCTCCCCGCCGCCATTCTTGTGTTTTTGTGTGCGACTCTCAGAAAGACAATGCTGCGCAGCGCGGCCTTTTGTGTAAAATAACATTTCTATTGAAAGCCAATTACTTGGAACATTATTGTGGTGCCTTCCATAATTAAAAGCCTCTCTCTGTTGTCCCACCCTACCCCTCCATCCTACCCCCCTCCCCCCCCTTCCTCCCTCCCCCACCCCCCCGCCCCCCCGCCCCCCCGCCCCCCCCCCCCCTTGCATCCCTCTTGTTTCTGTTACAGACGGAAAACTACTCCATCGACTCCAGTTACGTGAACAGCAGAGCCCACCTCATTAAAAGGTATGTCTTAAGTCATGCTTCAGGTGTGTCTGCTTTTAGCACGTCCCCCACCGCTGTGTTCCGTGTTGTTGTTCTCCAATTACCGCACCGCTACTTTACGCTTTTTCTGCCGTTGGATGGTGGCTTGGGTGTTTCTACTTTGTGTGTGTATCACATTTTAGCATTTAGCGTCGCAGAATCTATTCAGGAACAAATCCTATTACTTGAAACGAAATAAGGGGAGCAGCCATGATATTAAATGACATAAAACAGTGCCTTCAAAGGCTTAAAATAGAAGTACTTCTCCGTATGATCATTGCATTTATAGCATGTTCTGGTCTTGTGTGACAACTTGTTAATACAATATAAATGTGTCATGGATGTCACGCAGCAGGCCACCATCTAGATTTATATTAAATATAGAAGCATATAGAAGACGCCTTTATCCAAAGCAAACCGTTCATACACACACTCAACACTCCGCCGGCAGAGTCGACCCCGCAGGGCGACAGCCGGCTCGTCAGGAGCCGTCAGGGTGAGGGCGTCTCGCTCAGGGACACCTCGACAATCAGCTAGGTAGAGCCGGGTATCGAACCAGCAACCTTCCGGTTACAACTCAACCCACCGTATCTCCTGAGCAACTGCGGACTTTGTGTGAAGAAGCGATGAGGTGGAATCTATTTGTTATTTATTTGCATCCACCTGTTGCAGGGAATGCGATCTGGCTGTGGGAGTGATTGGGTGGGTGATAGGGTGGGGGGTGCTGTGGTAGGGGTGGTAGGGGTGGGGGGGGCAGTCGGGCGGACGGGTGCCCAGGGACTCTCGAGGGTCATACAATAGTGTCCTTCAGCTCCGTGAGGTCTCCTTACCAGGCCGGCTGGCTGCAGTGCTATAATTCTCTCCCCCCCTCCACCCTTCCCCACCTCCCCCCCCTCGCCCCTCGCCCCTCGCCCCCCCCCCCCCCCCTCGCCCCTCGTCTGCAGCTATCGGGGCATTCCAGGGGGCTCCATTGTGTGAGGCCACCCTGGCCTTTGGAAAACCCATTATAGCAATTTCCTCCTGCCACCCCACCCCCACCCCCCCCCCCCCCCCGTTAATGTAAACACAGTGTATCCGAGTGTGGGCCTGCCGCCCCACCGCCGCCGCCGCCCGCCACAAAGACCTCCCTTTCAGGAGACCTAGGAGGTGCGCTCTCTCACCCGCTGCAATTACACTGATAGCATCAGAGAGGACCTCTCCTCTCTCCTCTGCTGGGAGAAGTTTCCGCCCCGAGATTGGGGAGGGGGGGGGGGTGTACAGGGGTGCAGTGGGCTGTGCCGTGCCGTTATTAATTGTTGTTTAGTAAGTGTTATGCATACAAACATATTCCAGTATAACCTTAGTCGTCCTTTTTCACTCAGACTGTGCATAGCGCCTTATCTTGCCTTTTGCATCTCCTATCTTACTTTCCTCGTGTCCTGCCCTGGACCGTGTGCCTCCCCCTGCTCACAGCCACATGTGCACCCCCACACAACCCCCACCCCCCCCCCCCACACACACACACACACACACACACACTCACACACACCCCTCTTATTAGCGTTGTTTGGAAAACAAAATTTGTTCCAGTGGGTTGGAAATCAAACAAGGGTAAATCAAGCTGTGGTGGTGCAGCTGTTTCGTGCGCCCCCACTCTTCAGACACACACACACACACACACACGCGCGTATACATCCACCCATACACACGCTCACACGCACACACACGCACACACACAAACGCTGGCGCACTCCCCTTCACACACCAGCCCATTTATTGACTGCGAGCGTCAAACAAGACAGATGCACAGATTGTGGGCTCCCGGCATTCCCTCCCATCCATCTTATTTCCAGCGACTCCCTAACACTGCACTGTCTGATGTTAGTGGCTGGCTGCTGCGAGTCGCTTGTTCGTCGACAGCTCACAGAGCCAGCCGTTCCCCCCCCCCCCCCCCCCCCCCCCAACCGCCAACCGCCCCTCCCACACACACACACACACACACACACACACACACACTCTCTCTCTCTGTCATGGCCCACAGAGCAGTGCTACGTTGAATAAGTAAATAAATAAATAATTGAATGCACACTTAATTGGACCCTGGGCCCCGGAGAGCTGCAGCGAGCGCGGCGTCACGCTTCGGGCGTGCACACGACGGCGACCGCTCCCCCGCCAGGTCACAAAGGTCACAAAGGTCACCGCTACACGAGTCCTTCTGCCCAGAACTCGTCTTTAAAAAAAAAAAAAAACGCTCCTGAAATGAGTTTGAGGTTTGATTCAATCGGTAACAGTTGAAATGGTTAGCTCAAAGGAATGGAGTGTACTGTAATAAAAAGGACGAGTCGGGGGAAGAAAGGAAAGGAGAACCAGGGAGATGAAAGGGGTGCCCCCTCAGACCCTCAGACCCTCAGACCCTCAGACCCTCAGACCCTCAGACCCTCAGACCCTCAGACCCTCAGACCAAGGCCCTCAGACCAAGGCCCTCAGACCCTCAGACCCTCTGACCCTCAGACCAAGGCCCTCAGACCCTCAGACCCAAGGCCCTCAGACCCTCAGACCCTCAGACCCTCAGACCCTCAGGCCCTCAGACCCTCAGACCAAGGCCCTCAGACCCTCTGACCAACGCCCTCAGACCCTCAGACCCTCAGACCCTCAGACCCTCAGACCCTCAGACCCTCAGACCCTTTTGATCCTCAAAAACACGGGAGCGAAAAAAAACGAAAAAAAGAGAGAAGGGGAGAATGCGGGCGGGGCTACCTGTGCAGGCGTCCTGTCAGCTAACCAGAGTCTCCCTTGTGGGGTCACCTGTGCAGGCGTCCTGTCAGGTAACCAGCGTCTCCCTTGTGGGGTCACCTGTGCAGGCGTCCTGTCAGCTAACCAGAGTCTCCCTTGTGGGGTCACCTGTGCAGGCGTCAGGTAACCAGAGTCTCCCTTGCGGGGTCACCTGTGCAGGCGTCCTGTCAGGTAACCAGAGTCTCCCTTGTGGGGTCACCTGTGCAGGCGTCCTGTCAGGTAACCAGAGTCTCCCTTGTGGGGTCACCTGTGCAGGCGTCCTGTCAGGTAACCAGAGTCTCCCTTGTGGGGTCACCTGTGCAGGCGTCCTGTCAGGTAACCAGAGTCTCCCTTGTGGGGTCACCTGTGCAGGCGTCCTGTCAGGTAACCAGAGTCTCCCTTGTGGGGTCACCTGTGCAGGCGTCCTGTCAGGTAACCAGAGTCTCCCTTGTGGGGTCACCTGTGCAGGCGTCCTGTCAGGTAACCAGAGTCTCCCTTGTGGGGTCACCTGTGCAGGCGTCCTGTCAGGTAACCAGAGTCTCCCTTGTGGGGTCACCTGTGCAGGCGTCCTGTCAGGTAACCAGAGTCTCCCTTGCGGGGTCACCTGTGCAGGCGTCCTGTCAGGTAACCAGAGTCTCCCTTGTGGGGTCACCTGTGCAGGCGTTCTGTCAGTTAACCAGCGTCTCCCTTGTGTCCCCGCTGGCCCCCATGCAGCACATCCACCTTCAAGGACCTGGAGGGGAACAGCCTGAAGGACAGCGGGCACGAGGAGAGCGACCAGACGGACAGCGAGCATGACGTCCAGCGGGGCCACTACGTGGACACGGCCGTCAACGACGTGCTCAACATGACCGTCCCGCCCAACGTCTGCCAGCTGCCCGACCAAGGTAGGACCTGCCGCCGCCGCGCCGCCACAACACACTACGCTGACACACAACACAACACGCTGACACACAACACTACACGCTACCACACAACACAACACGCTACCACAACACACCACAACACACTACGCTGACACACAACACACCACAACACACCACAACACACCACGCTGACACACAACACACCACAACACACTACGCTGACACACAACACACCACGCTGACACACAACACAACACAACACACTACGCTGACACACAACACACCACAACACACTACGCTGACACACAACACACCACAACACACTACGCTGACACAACAACACAACACGCTACCACAACACACTACGCTACCACAACACACCACAACACACCACAACACGCTACCACAACACACTACGCTGACACACAACACAACACGCTACCACAACACACTACGCTGACACACAACACAACACGCTACCACAACACACTACGCTGACACACAACACACCACAACACACCACAACACACTACGCTGACACACAACACTACACGCTACCACAACACACTACGCTGACACACAACACAACACGCTACCACAACACACTACGCTGACACACAACACAACACGCTACCACAACACACCACAACACACTACGCTGACACACAACACAACACGCTACCACAACACACTACGCTGACACACAACACAACACGCTACCACAACACACTACGCTGACACACAACACACCACAACACACCACAACACACTACGCTGACACACAACACACCACAACACACCACAACACACTACGCTGACACACAACACAACACGCTACCACAACACACCACAACACACTACGCTGACACACAACACAACACGCTACCACAACACACTACGCTACCACAACACGCTACCACAACACACTACGCTGACACACAACACTACACGCTACCACAACACACCACGCTGACACACAACACTACACGCTACCACAACACACCACAACACACTACGCTGACACACAACACAACACGCTACCACAACACACCACAACACACTACGCTGACACACAACACAACACGCTACCACAACACACTACGCTGACACACAACACAACACGCTACCACAACACACCACAACACACTACGCTGACACACAACACAACACGCTACCACAACACACTACGCTGACACACAACACAACACGCTACCACAACACACTACGCTGACACACAACACAACACGCTACCACAACACACTACGCTGACACACAACACAACACGCTACCACAACACACTACGCTGACACACAACACAACACGCTACCACAACACACTACGCTGACACACAACACAACACGCTACCACAACACACCACAACACACTACGCTGACACACAACACAACACGCTACCACAACACACTACGCTGACACACAACACAACACGCTACCACAACACACTACGCTGACACACAACACAACACGCTACCACAACACAACACACTACGCTGACACACAACACAACACGCTACCACAACACACCACAACACACTACGCTGACACACAACACAACACGCTACCACAACACACTACGCTGACACACAACACAACACGCTACCACAACACACCACAACACACTACGCTGACACACAACACAACACGCTACCACAACACACCACAACACACTACGTTTACACATAGGGTGCATAGGGCGCTAGGGGCGCAGGGGGGGGTGTGTGTGTGTGTGTGTGTGTGTGTCGACAAGTGTTGACAACTGTGTGTTTGGGTATTTCTCTTTGAGTCGGTGTGTGAGTGTGTGTGTGTGGGTGTGTTTGTATACGTGTATCTTTAGGTGTGTATGTTTGTGTGTGTGCGTGTGTGTGTGTGTGTGTGTGTGTGTGTGTGTGTAGGTATAAATGTGTGTGTGTGTGTGTGTGTGTGTGTGTGTGTGTGTGTGTGTGTCGACAAGTGTTGACAACTGTGTGTTTGGGTATTTCTCTTTGAGTCGGTGTGTGAGTGTGTGTGTGTGGGTGTGTTTGTATACGTGTATCTTTAGGTGTGTCTGTTTGCACTTGCCTAACTATCCAACAGGGGACTTCGGTGTCGTAACACCTTCACCAACAGGGGACCTCCGAGCCAAGAGGGGACATTTTTCAGGTCCCCTCTTGGTCATGCCTTAAATCAAGCTAAAAACATGCCTAAAACATTTTGGTGCATTTTCTCAACTTTTGCCAAGAGGGGACCTGAAAGTGTGTGAGTGTTTAGTCCATACTCAGCAGCGCCTCTGCTGGCCAGAGCTGGGAGTTCAATGACCAATTCACACACGTCGCTTCAATCACACTCCTCTATTGTGTGAACGGCCTGCAGCCCCAAGAGGTCATTCAGACTGTAGAGGGCTGTTAAACAGCCTACTTAGTAAAGAAAACCAGTCTCTTGAAACATGATATTTTAGTGTATTTTTCTAACAAAATGTAAAGGCTCAGCTTTAAAAGTTAAGACAGGATAGACGATAAAGATAGTAATCTCAACTAATGTAATAATTAAATGTCAAACATGATTTGTTAGTGTTTTTAGGAATAGAACAGTCAGTAGCAAGTTCCTATCTATTCATTTGTATCAATAAAAAATTATAAAAAACTAAAATACATTTTAAGGGTCTAGACCTTTGAAATTGTTCAATCCCCAAAATGTGCCTTAATTTACCATCTTACAATTAGTAATTTCCATACATTTTACAATGTCTATTTTTTTAAGAAATGCATTTTAATTGTTGATTTGCATTACAGAAAATGGTCCACACTTGTACTGTATGGAATGACAGGGGTCCACTGTTGGCTGATACATAATGACAGAAGTCCCCTCTTAGATAGCATAGAGTGACATTAACACTTTAAAATTTAAAACTGCAGGGAAAAGAAAACAAACACTAAGCTGTAATTAGTAGGAATATATTAGGAAGAGAACAGTCAGTAGCAAGACCATATATTAATTTGTACCAATAAAAAATTATAATAAATAAGTCTGGTAAAAGAATGACACATTTAGGGTCTAGACCTTTAAAATTGTTCAAACCCCAACATTTACCTTGATCTACCATCTTACAAATTAGTGAATTCCATTCATTTTACAATGTACTTCAGTCCCCAATCTATATTTTAAGAAATGAATTTAATTGTTGATTTGCCTTACACAAAAATGTCCACACTTGTATTGTATTGAATGACAGGGGTCCACTGTTGGCTGATACATAATGACAGAAGTCCCCTCTTAGATAGCATAGAGTGACATTCACACTCCAACATAGATGAGTAAGAAATAAATAAGTAAAATTGATAGTTCTTAAGAGATAACAATCTAAATATGATCTAAATATGGCTTTTTGAGTGAGCTGTATTTACAGCTTATATCTCTATAAGTTATATATCTAAGGATAGCAACAACAGAACTTGCTATTTTGGATATTGCCATAGAGTACTTTAGCATGGTATATAGGATAGAGGCCCAGAAATCATAAGTTTGTTTGAGATACAATGGACAACTTAATAAGGTTTTTATTTTTTTCACAACTGCAAACTGCTTAGTCTATGGTTAAAGGAACGCATTTTATCTGTTGATTTACATTACAGTAAGAAGTTCCACACTTTTTTGTATGTAATGACAGGGGTCCACTGTTGGCTATTACAAAATGACACAAGTCCCTTCTTAGATAGCGTGGAGCGACATTCACACTTCTGCTTTTATCAAAAGAGGAAATAACAAAAATATATTGTAACGAAAAGATAGTAATCTCAACTAATGTAATAATTATTTGTCCAACATGATGTTAGTACGTTTTTGTAACAGAATCTTTAATGAGAAGCTTTAATGGATCGCTTAACAATTGTCGACTATGACACTGTATTAAATAAATAAATTAAAGGGCTACCCAGAAGGCAAGGGAGTAGTAAGTAGCATACTTTAGAATTTAAAAATGTAGGGAAAAGAAAACAGACACTAAGCTGTAATTAGGAATAGAACAGTCAGTAGCAAGATCATATCTATTAATTTGTACCAATAAAAAATATATAATAAATAAGTGTGCTAAAAGAATTTTATACTTTTAGGGTCAAGACCTTTCAATTTGTTCAATCCCCAAAATGTACCTTGATTTACCATCTTACAATTAGTGATACCAATTTTATAATGTACTTCAGTCCCAAATCTATATTTAAAGAAATGCACTTGAATTGTTGCATTGCAGAAAAATGTCCACACTTGTATTGTATGGAATGACAGGGGTCCACTGTTGGCTGATATATAATGACAGAAGTTCCCTCTTAGATAGCATAGAGTGACATTCACACTCACACTGGTGTGAAGAGTCCCTCTCCCAACCCCCACACACATACTTGCATACTTCTTACATACTTAGGTCCCCCCTGAAAAACCATTCAACCCCCCACCCCCACAGTCTCTATTCAAATTAATCACCTCACACTTTTCTACTGAAGCACTGATTCCTGAGCCTTTGAGATCATGCTGTTGGATGAGGATGTGATGACACATCTCATCATCACATAGGCTGATAGTGGAGAATTTTGCTTTGTTGATCCTTGCTGTTGTTTGACTAATATTTAAAAAATTGGTCAAAATATGCTGATATCACATTTATGATTTAACATAGGCACAGGCAACATGGATCTTTTCACTGTAAAATAGCTCTTCTAGAGAATCAATCAAAAGAACACTGTTCACAGATAAAATATACAATATGGTCGATTTTCATCATGCCGAGCTTGGAGTCAAGATTTTCAAATGCTGTCTTCCATCGAGATTGCTATAAAATGCACAAAAACTGTGAGAGAGCAGAGTTTAAATGATTGCATATGATTTCATATATCACAGGAGGAAGTAGAGGTTTTCTGAAACATGTATGGTATTAAATCAATAATTTTAAATATACAAAGTTCCCATGATATGTAATATATTAATCCTAAATTCCTAACAATACCAAGTGTCAACTTTGACTGATAAGAATGGTAGATTGATCATCTAATTCACTAATCATACCTACCATCCCCTCACTCACAACTACTATGTTTTACAGTTTTTAACCAACATTTTGTATGCCTACTTTTTTCACAGTCTAATTTTATACTCAACAAATAAAGGCCACTCTACATTTTAGGTGTCAACAATACGTAAAAGTATTAACGGCAGTTTACAAAGCATATGTTTAATATTGTTAAGAATGAGAGAAGTCCTCATCACATACGGAAATTCCTGAGATAAATGATGGGTAACAAAATGTGTAAATATAAATATACAAACATGTCTCCATTGACAGTTGGGGTGTCTATAATTTGAATTTTGTTCAATCTTGTTCAGATAATATAAGTATGATACAAGTTTAATAACTGTCACAACATACCAATTAGCCATCATGTTTATGTTTTGTTTTACTTTACAAGCCTCCTGGCTGTGATTTAGTGTACAAATATGAGTGGCAGTGATCTTCGAATCTAACCCCTGACAAGTAAGCAAATCTGTATTTTCACCAAAAGGTCAAACTACTCCTTTGAAATATTTTGTAATAGTTACACATATAATGCTATGGCCAGATTGTAAGAATACACCATTTTCTGGCTTATTAATTATAACCAAAGCAACTGAGTTTCTTTCATGAATTGTTTTTATCTTCATACTGATTTGAACAGAGAATCATGTATTTTAATCTCAGAACAGTATTTTTACAACATAGTTGAAGAAAATATTGAATTAATCGAGAAATACATGGTGAATGGTAAACATGTGGAACTTACCTCTCACTATAGCCTCAGCAATGTAGATAAAAGGTGAACTCAAATGTCCAGAATATATACACACACACATATATATATATCTTAGGATCAGACATGCCAGTTTTATTATAGATAATATCAAACTAGCTGATTTATTCACTTGAATTCTAATAAATAGCTGTGATCATAATAAAAGACTAATTTAACTATAGAGATACAGTAGGATTTTGTAACTATACAATTTTGTTTCACATTATATACCGTTTTTAGGGGGGGGGGGGGGGGGGGGTCTAATTTTGAGATATGGAATGGATTTACATACTTTGTGCTGCTTAGTTCAGACTTGTGTTGGAGGAAAATAACCCTTTTTAAGGTATTTAAAAAAAAATAATAAAGACATGAAAAATTACCAGTACATTGATGGGGTGAAATGCATATCTAAAGGAGCCTGATTGATTAAATAATCATTAATGTCTCTATGATAATTTCATAGTATGGCATTGTGCATGGTGTAGTAATGACTTAATTGCATTCATAGACACCTTTTTAGAAACAGTTGTATATTATTATATTATATTTTTTATGGTTTAGTTCATTATGTGGACATTAAGAAGTTGAGTGACCAGCAACCATGCCCTTCACAGATCCTAACTTGAGTGAGTGCTGCCTCTGAGAAGTGAGAGACTTAGAGCGGGGGAGGGGGGTATTTTAGCAGATGCTGTTGCTCTCTGCTCATCATTCTGTTTCAACCTGTGTCTGTCTAATCGTCTGCAGTGTGGGGGATGGTTACCTGGAGCTGACGATGGTCGTTAGGCCTTTCTATAGTGGGCACTCAGGGGCCTAAGTTTGACTAACCCTAACCCCCAACCTGCAGTTGCAAGACATGTAAAGCTTAGATCCTCCTTGTCAAGTCTGTGGAACTGTACTGAACAGTCTTCCTTAAAAAGATATTCCCTAATTTATATAGTATTTATTTAAGTAGGTGAGCTCATTGAGATCACATTCCCTTGATCACAAGAGACTAGGGTACAGCAGACAGAAAAACAGACATCACTAAACGAAACACTGCATACCTTTTTATTTAGAATAATATGCATTTTTAAATAAAGGGCGTCTTTCTTTATATATATATAGTGATGATAAAAAACAAACAGACATCACTAAATATCATCACTATATATATGCAAAGAAAGACGCCCTTTATTTAAAAATGCATATTATTCTAAATAAAAAGGTATGCAGTGTTTCGTTTATTCAATTATTTCATTACTAAATTATTTGTCTAACAAGCCTATGTCTTAGATCAGAAAATCATTATGTCATTGTTTGTACCACTGATAAGGATTACCAGGATAACATTTGAAAATATTGATTGATACATTGTGGTAACTGCATGCTGCAAGTAAAAGTGGGAAGTTGACCTGTACTCTTTTCCAACCACTACCTTTGTTCAAAGTCAACCCTGTTGAATAAAGAGCTGAGCTAGGACTAAAGAAGAACTATGACTATAATACCTACAATTATTTTTTTTAAATTGCTGCATGGGTTGTGTGCCTTCCACTTTATGCAAACTCTCACATCAAATTCTGAGATTCCGCAATTTTTGACAGCCTTGAAATGGTTTCACCTCTTTATTCACCAGTATGTGTTCATCGTTACTTGATCAATTGTGTGATAATCAGAAAGAAAACCACAAATTAAGGTTAAGTATGAGTATTGCAGTATACATTTACATTTCTGTACTTTGAACCACAACCAGCAGCACTGTGTCTGTGACTTTCTCACTGCTTCTGACATTGTAGGTGCTTTGAAGCTTTTGTCTCTGGAAGCATCATTGCATGTGTCCATTCCATTTAAATTTATTTATTTTAGTTTTCTTTTTTTTTTAATGGGAGATGGTAAAGAATTACAGCAGAGCATAGTAGAAGAAATCTATACAGTAGTTTAACAGTGGCCTTTTGGGTTTAAATCAATCTTCTAGCTGACTTAACTCTTGCATTGTTGACAATCTGATGAATCTTTATTTGTCATTATTTTTAAATATTTGTTTCCAGGCAGCATTTCTACTTGCAAACAATTGAATATCCTCTTAAGGATCTGGGACAAAATGTTCATATCCCTCTGCAGAGAGATATAGCAGGAAACATCTCTGACACTGAAACTGACAAAACACTAAACAATTATTTCTTTCTTGTCAAGTTTTGTCACATGACGTATTGATGAGGATAACATTTTTTCCACACTTTATGAATAGATCCATGCAGGAGTGTGAGTGTCGCCCTATACTATTTAACAGGGACATGACTTGTGTCATGTTGTACAATCCAAGTGGGGACCATCTTTTAGAGCACAGAGAAAGTCTGTCTGTTCTTTGAATGTGAACTTATGTATGGGAGAGTTTTTTCTAAATGATATTTTTCCACAATAACATGACTTCAGTTTTAACTACCACAATTTATCACTGTTCAATCAATCAACAAACACTGTTCCCTGCACTTGAACAGCCTTAAAGCTATCATCTGTCTTTTTGATGGAGTTACTTAAGGCATATGTCAGAACCTGCACAATAGTATACAGACCTTCAAAGAAAGGTTAATGTATAGAATTTTGTTTTTTAACGTTGTGCTGTTAAACAGAAAAGATGGTTCCCACTTGGATTGTACAGGATGACAGAAGTCCCCTCTTTGCCTGTACAAAAGGACACTGGTCCCCTGTTAAATGGTATGGCGCGACACTTACACTCCAGCATTTATGTATTCATTAGGTAAGAAAAAAATAGTTTACTGCTTCCTCTATAGTAGAAAATAAATAATTTGCCATAGAGCCTTTAGACAGCTCTTCCATAGTTCATAAGAGACATTTGGTCATAAGAAAAAATACTTATATATAACAGGGCTAACTAGGGCTGTCAATCAATTAAAAATATTTAATTGTGATTAATCTCATGATTGTCCATAGTTAACTTGCAAATTGCTCATTAATCGCACATTTAACTGTTCTAAATATATCTTAAAAGATGATTATTGGTTATTCATCTTTTGAGGATTACATTTAGTCTTTTCCACACTTCGTGAATAGATCCATGCAGGAGTGTGAGTGTCGCCCCATACCATTTAACAGGGGACTTGTGTCATGTTGTACAATCCAAGTGGGGACCATCTTTTATATTTTAGAGCACAAAGTTTGTCTGTTCTTTGAATGTGAACTTATGTAAGGGACAGTTTTTCCACAATAACATGACTTCAGTTTTAACTACCACAATTGATCACGGTTCAATCAATCAACAAACACTGTTCCCTGCACTTGAACAGCCTTAAAGCTATCATCTGTCTTTTTGATGGAGTTACCTACAGCATATGTCAGAACCTGCACAATAGTATACAGACCTTCAAAGAAAGTTTAATGTGTAGATTTTTTTATTACTTTGTGCTGTTAAACAGAAAAGATGGTTCCCACTTGGATTGTACAGGATGACAGAAGTCCCCTCTTTGCCTGTACAAAATGACACTGGTCCCCTGTTAAATGGTATGGAGCGACACTTACACTCCAGCATTTATGTATTCATTAGGTTAGAAAAAAATAGTTTACTGCTTCCTCTATAGTAAAAAAATAATTCATAGAGCCTTTAGACATTTCATGAGGGAAATTTTGTCATGAGCAAAAATACTAACTAGGGCTATCAATCAATTAAAATATTTAATCGTGATTAATCGCATGATTGTCCATAGTAAACTCGCAAATTAATCGCAAAACACATTTTTTAACTGTTCTAAATATATCTTGAAATGATGTTTTTCAAGTTTTTTTATATTATTATAAACATGGGAGTGCACAATATGTTTGCTTTAAAAAAAAATAACTGTCAATTTTGAGGAAACATTTCTGACAATTGTGGGATCTGTGATTTACATAGATTATTTTTTCTCTTCAAGATAGATTCCAGAGCATTTATTTTTATACACAATTAAATTCACTAGAAGGTCCCCTCTTGTACTGTTAAGACTGACAGAAGCAACAGTTGCGGTTGGCAAACACTCATTGAGTGAAACAATAGGCCCAGACAGCTCCCCTGCTGCAGTGAATGGAGTCCCCTCTTAGATATGTAAATATCGCTTAAGGATTCAAGTCCCCTCTTGGCAACTTCTTTAAAAAAAATAAAAAACAACAATTTGAAGTTATATTATGACAAAAGTACTTAAAACTAAACTCTGTATTATGTTTTTGTATTTTTAAAATGACCAGAAATAGAGGTCCACACTTGGTTGATGAAAACCGATAGTCCCCTGTTGGTAAAGTAAACGTGTATGTGTGTGTTTGTGTGTGTGTAGGTATAAGTGTGTGTGTGTGTGCGTGTGTGTGTGCGCCAATGGCATGATAAGGCCCTCAGATGTGCTTAGAAGTATGTGAATAACACATAACATACTCACACACACACAGAAGTGTACCTCTGCTTTGATGTCCCCCTAAGACGCCCTAATGTGAGGGATCTCTCTCGGAGGGCAGGCCTTTGATAGCGGCTCGGCTAACAGTATTGACTCCTAGCAGCCACGTGTGATCTCGAGCGCTGACCGGCCTCACAGCTTCTTGAATGGCAGCAATTAAGGCTGACAAAGGTACAGAGAAGGTGGGAATCTACATATCTGCCCGCGCCTCCATGCATTATTCAGCAGGATCGTTTAGTGAAGGGAATTAATGCTGATGTTTCCAAAGTCGCCGGCTTCTCGCTGTTGAGGAAGACATCTGCTGGCGGGAGCTGGTGTAAGGGCGGGTGTCTGTTTTACACTCCTGCCAGTCAACTGTGTCTGGGCTAGGAGAAAGTGTGTGCGTGTGTGTGTGTGTGTGTGTGTGTGTGTGTGTGTGTGTGTGTGTGTGTGTGTGTGTGTGTGGACGCGTGGGCAGACGGGACGTGTGTGTACAGAGCAGGAGACAAAGTCTGTTTTTGTTTATGGTTGAGGGCTCAAGTTGTATATGATCTTCAAGCCCAACTTGCTTCAACTTTGATGTTTTTGTACAAGGTTAAGGTAGTTTGAGTTGAATCTGATATCATTTATCAACGTTATTTTTGAAAGTGTCTGAAATGGGTGATATCTCCTCTCGGTCGCTGTCTAATTTACATGACTGTGACATTTAAACGGGCGAGAGGCAATTAAAAAAAGCAGTTGCCTTTTCCAAAGTAGTTTTCTAGTTTTCTAGTAGTTTTCTAAGTAAATACAATCTCTACAGTTTGTCATTATGTTATTTAATAACAGTCTTTTTGTCGGATTGAGATGGGCTTCCGGTTATGTCACACACACCTTTCGGGCACACAATACACAGAGGTGTGTGTGTGTGTGGGTGTGTGTGTGTGGGCGCGTGTGCGTGTGCATTTGCATTTGCATGTGCATGTGTGCGCGTGTGTGTGTGTGTTTGCTTGTGTGTATGTGCGTGTATGCTCTTTGGTTCGTGCGCGTGCATGTTCACACAGCCCGTTCCTTTGATTTGTAATCACTGAGCTGACTTCGGGGAAAAAACTAAACGCCACTGATGTTGCCAGACTTGGCAAACGGGCCGTTGTTGGAATGGTCCTCCGACGGGTGTGTGCTAAGCAGCTTCGTATCGTAATGGACAATGATAAGCGCATTTGTTGACGACTGGACGCCCTGCCCTAATTATTTCACATCTCGCTAAGAAAAAAGCCCCTTTTGCTTCTAAAACTAAACACAACGGAATGCATACTGACAGCTCCTCTAATGCTGGGATCTCATTATTGGAGACAATTAGAGATGATGTCGATGAGGAATATTTCAAGTGGGGAGAGCTCTAGGAGGCAGCCTTTTCCTTCCCATTACCGCCTCCATGATTGGATCTGTTTCGGTCCAAATTGATGAATGGCGTCTGAATGCATAAAGTGATACACAGCGCTGGTTAAAAAGACTTTCCTCCAGATGACCAGAGGCCAGTGGAGAACCAGAGAGCCTCATTTTAAAAGGAATGAGTGTTTGTGTCCCTCCTGACGTGGGCATAGAAATGAACATTTGCCTCCCTCTGAGAGAGAGAGAGAGAGGGGGGGGGGTAGAAGGGGGAGAGAGAGGGAGACAGACAGAGAGAGGAAGAGAAAGAGACAGAGAGAGAAAGAGAGAGAGAGAGAGATTAAGAGAGAGAGAGAGCAAGAGCGAGAGCTTGTGAGGATGGAACAAAATGGCTTCCTGACAGCATGTCCTGTCGCTGGCTTCCAGGACACTGCGTGACAGAGCGAGGCCCCGGACCGCAATGAGAACCGTTCATAATTATTAAATGAATTGACGGTAGAAATCCAAGCACACGTGCAAATGTAATGCGGTCCCAAATGAAATTGTCACTCCTATTTCCATCTCAACAGTCTAATTATGTAGTAAGAAAACTGAGTGATGGCCTTTACTCGCTGGAACAGAATCAGAACACCATCCTCGTCTCCTAGTAAGGGCCTTAGTCTACCCTCTCGCTCGCTCTCTCTCTCCCTCCCTCTTGTCACACTCTCTCCCCCTCTGTCTCTCTCTCCCTCTCTGTCTCTCTCTCTCTCTCCCTCCCTCTTGTCACACTCTCTCCCCCTCTGTCTCTCTCTCTCTCTCCCTCCCTCTTGTCACACTCTCTCCCCCTCTGTCTCTCTCTCCCTCTCTGTCTCTCTCTCTCCCTCCCTCCCTCTTGTCACACTCTCTCCCCCTCTGTCTCTCCCTCCCTCTCTGTCTCTCTCTCTCTCTCTCTCTCCCTCCCTCTTGTCACACTCTCTCCCCCTCTCTCCCCCTCTGTCTCTCCCTCCCTCCCCCGTCGCTTCCTCCCCCGTCCCCCCGGAGTGCGTGTGATGCCTCATTATATATTCCACCGCTCTGAACCGGCGTGAATGCTGAGGCTCAAATGGAGCCGTGTGTGACTGCTGCTCTCTCTCCTGGTTAATACACCCCGAGTGATACACCCCGGGGGGCGGGGGGGGGGGGGGGGGGACGGACCCTAACGTGGAGCTCATCCGTCTTAATTGCCGTAAATGGACGGCCGGCGGCGGTTCGACTGAGTGAGTGCAGGGGGAAACGCTTTGGAGACAAAAGAGGCAGGTTCTGTAAACGTCCCGCTGTTTAGCTGTCTGCCGGGAATAGCTGTGTAGTTTGGCTCTCCTGGCAGGCAGCCGGAGCAGAAAACAAGTTGAGAGACGGCAATTGCCAAAGGACAGCGAGTGAGAACCCCCAGACGAGGATGGAAGCGGCCTTGATTTGCCTTCCCTTTTGTGTGCTTTTGTTTGTGTTTAGTTTTATTGCGCTGCTTTCTCGTGTTGATACCAAGATGAAGAAGAGGGAGGGAGGGGAGAGGGAGGCGAGCCAGGAAGTAGATACTAAAGTCCCAGGCCCGAGCGTTGAAAGTGTTTACTATTCCCAGTGGCGAAGAAGAGGAGGTGTTTGCCCAGTGGATGAAGCATTACCTCCAGCACAAAGACGGCTTCGCCTGGGGTCCTACCGTCAGCCCCTGGTATCGAGGTGCCAGGGGCTCTGAGAGTCCCCGGGTTTTTTCCGGGGTAGAAATCCCGGCCCCGTATCACGACGATCATCGGTTGTTTCCTTTGAGCGGTCTGAAGCGCAGACCGTCTGTCGCTCGCGCCCGGTCGCGCTCGTCCTCCTCTGCTACAGGATCCATTGTGTCTCCAGCCGCTGGTGCTCCTCAAAGCGCTTCTGAAGAGACCTTCTTGTAGATCCCAATCCGGAGGGTTTGCGTTTACGTTCCGAAGCCCGTATCTGCAAAACGGCGACGCGTTCCACGGATCAACCCGACCCCGCCCCGACCTCCACGTGTAAACATACTCAGTCGCTTGCGGATTCAAAAATCTGTGTTTTCAGGAACAAATGAAACAAATGAAATTGACTAAATATCTGTAAAGGGAAGGCTATCTCACAGCCGCCATGGGGCTCTGTCCTGTCTCCACAGACGATGCCAACGCTCACGATATGGCGCCCGGCGAATCCTCGCTGAGAACACCGAGAGCTGACCGTTAGCGCCGGCGCGCGGTAGCCCCAGCTCGCGGTAGCCCCGGCGCGCGTTAGCCCCGGTAGCTCGCGGTAGCCCCAGCTCGCGGTAGCCCCGGTGCACGTTAGCCCCAGCTCACGGTGGTAGCCCCGGCACGCGGTAGCCCCGGTAGCTCGCGGTAGCCCCTGCTCGCGGTGGTAGCCCCAGCGCGCGGTAGCCCCAGCTCGTGTTGGTAGCCCCAGCTCGCGGTAGCCCCAGCTCGCGGTAGCCCCAGCTCGCGGTAGCCCCAGCTCAGCTTGCGGTGGTAGCCCCAGCTCGCGGTGGTAGCCCCAGCTCGCGGTGGTAGCCCCAGCTCACGGTGGTAGCCCCAGCTCGCGGTGGTAGCCCCAGCTCGCGGTAGCCCCAGCTCAGCTCGCGGTAGCCCCAGCTCGCGGTGTGTCAGGAAGAGGGAAGAGGGGGGGGGGGGGGGGGGGGGGAGAGCTAAGGGAGGAGACTCAAATACAGAGACATAAAAAAAGAGCTAAATCGGCTCTTTCTTCCATTCTTCCCGTGCCCCCCCCCACCCCCCCCTCCCCCCCCCTCTCAGTTCCAGTGATCGTCACAACGCTCCCTTAATTCCTGCCGGCTATGGATGATCCATCGTTTGTCCGGGCTTAACATTCATGTATGGTTGAGTCACCCGACGTATCTCTGTGGAAAGGGGAACGTTTTGATCCCCATCTCCTTTCTCTTCTTTCTCCTTTAGCGACGTCCGTTCTTACGTTCTTTTAGTGGCTTTTATTAGCTTCGCTTTTATTATTTGTGTTTTTTTTTGGTGTGCCATTACATTGGAGGCATTACAACTGTAGTTCTTGGAAGGAGTAGAAATAAAGTAGAAAAATATATATATATATTTATACTTTTTGGCCTATTAGACTCAACCGGAGCCAAGACTCTTCAATTAGCCAAGGAACCAACGACTGCTTCATTCCTGAGCGCTTCCATCTCCGTCCTGGGAGGACGGGTCTCATATATTCGGTCGCTCCCTGTGGGCGTGTTCTTGAAGCGGGGGGCCAGGAATGAGAGCAGGAGAGTGGGAGACAGACGTCTCCGTGTCCCCGCTCCTCCGCCTGCCGAGCCGCTGGGTTTCGCTCCTCCTAATTGATTTCAGGCGTTTTTCCGCCCTCTGAAAACTCCTGTGTCGTCTTCACACTTAAATTCAGCACAGACTCAGTCTGTTTGTCTATCCATCTATCCATCTATCCATCTATCTAGCTATCTTTCTATTTATCCACCCATCTACATATCCACAAATCTATCTTATCCATCTATCTATCTATCTATCCACCCATCTATCCATCTATCCATCTATCTTTCTATTTATCCACCCATCTATATATCCATAAATCTATCTAACTTATGTATCTTATCTAATCTATCCATCCATCCATCCATCCCTGGATTTTCCTCGGGTTAACTTTCTAATCATAATCCATCCTCTCCGTTCCTGGTGTCTGTTTATTCCCTCCTTTCCATCTTCCATCCATCCTTTCCGATCTCCGTCAGCGGTCCATATTTCCGTACTTCTGTGTCAGCAACCCCCCCCCCTAACCCACCACAACCACCACCCCCACCCCCAACACCACCGCCCCTCTTTCCCTGTTGGATGAAATAAAGAGCAGACGAGCCTTACATGTTTGTGCTGCAGACTTGCCCTAAATTCAACACGAGAACGTCTCTAGTTTGCAGTCCTCTGATCTCCTAATGAAAACCCTGACAGGTGTCAGGGCCGCACCAGGAAGCGGGCGCCACTGACAACCCAGGAGGGGTGTGTGTGTGTGTGTGTGTGCGTGTGTGTGCGTGCGTGTGTGTGTGTGTGTGTGTGTGTGTGTTTGTCTGTCTCGGTGTGTGAGTGTGTTTGAAAGATAGCGAGATGGAAATGAGAGATAAACCGGGAGTCTAGTAAGCAGTCTTAGCGAGGCGGGGACGAGGGGAAAAAACCCTGGGGGGGGCGGCGGGGATGAGGCTGCTGACAGGTAGGAGTGCTTTGCTTGCGTCTGGATAAGTGCGACAGGAATTCACTGATTCTCAAACAACTCACACGATTGAATTAAACATCATGGTTTACGTTCTTTTCTGCTTCCAGAATGCACGCTGCTTTCAGAGGGTTTATGATTAGATTAACACACAAATGCTACATCGGGACCATCCATTTTGATTTGGAGTCACCTAATCTAATGGAGGCAACCTGCAGGGACAAAATGGACGACAGTGATAAATAGCCCGGTCGCAAAGGCAGCGTTAAGGAAGACACAGTGCGCACGCTTTGTGGTCGCACGCACGCCACCGTGTTCATAAAGGTAAATTTAATAAAAAAACAAAACAAGGGAGAGATTTGAAGGGATATTAAGACGTAAAACACAAGCAGACCTCTTCATCACCTGAAGTGAAGGTTTTACATGTAAATAATGTGTTTCCCGGAAATTGCAGAAAAGTTTGGACTTTTCTGGCATGTTTTGTTATTATGCTTACATTAAAATATCTTATTTAAGAAAATATTTCATTCATCCACAAGCCATGATTAATGTCGCTATGGAAACCCTGTATAATTATATAACCATCTTAAAGATGTACTACGAAAATATAATTTCCTTTTTGATAAATCCGTACAAATCAGAAGGCTAGAGATGTTTACCGAGTAGTCACAAAGCCAGCGCTCTGAAAATACAGTTATTAAAGCTTTTATTCAAACACCGACCCTGCTATGAAACACATGCAATTTAGAGACTAAAGTTGAATATGTTGTAATACGTGAAAGCATAATCATCATTTCAATAACAATAATCCTCTTCTATAGAAAATTC
>NC_140276.1:540425-594140 GCF_964030765.1 Micromesistius poutassou | reverse complement strand
ATCCTCCCCAAATAATACCAGGAGGTGGTCCTCCAGCGTGGCTCTGAATCCCCTCATCGCGGAGAACACACCGCTCCCGAATTAGGTTGAATCCCTGAAACAAAACCACACACAAGGCTCTGTTTTGTATTCATGTGACAACACACCATATACAGTACGTACCATATATGTACAGTGAAAAATAAATATGGGGATTTGGGTGTGCTCTGTACCGATATATTCTTCCTCAACTGTAGCACAACAGACACCTGTGTTTGAGGTCATAAGGACTCAATGGGCCATATATATATATATATATATATATATATATATATATATATATATATATATTTGGCCCATTGAGTCCTATATATATATCTATATATCTATATAGATATATAGATATATAATATATAGATATATAGATATATAATGCAATACATGGTGGTATAATGTCGTCTCCAGGGATCTTCTCTCCGCCCTCTCTATCTCCCCCCCTGTTTAGCCCAGTTCAGCTTTACTTAGCCCGGGCTTAACTCTTCATGCATGTCTGGCTGGGTTAAATCCAGTTGGTGGGGAGCACCGTGAAACGCATCCCTGGGCTTATATAATGTGTGAAAAGCCACTGCATCAAAAAGCCACTGCATCAATTATTACATCAGCTGGTCCAGCGGAGCCCACGGATCACACCAGATCAGTCACGATTACTTTTGAGAAGCAAACCTGCCCCCCCCCCCCCCCCCCCCCCACGAGCAGGGCCCTCGCTCCGTTTGTCTTGGTGGCGACATGGGCGTCAAAAGACCCCCCCCCACACACACACACACACACACCTCCCCCATCATCACCACCCCCCCCCCCCACCCCAGAGCCTTCCGTGGCATTTGGAGAATCACAGCCCAGGCTATGTGACCTCTATCTGCCATTGGTGGTGTGTGTGAGAGAGAGAGAGAGCAAAAGATAAAGAGAGAGAGCGAGAGAGAGAGAGAGTGAGTCACAGTAAGGGAGGGGGGGGAGGGGGGGGGGGATACCTTTCAGCGAAATAGATGCCGTCGCCAGGGCATTAAAATCCCTGCGTCCCCCCATCCCACCCACATATGTCATCATGACAACCAGCTCGCATCGTTACCGCTACATCAAGGAGTCCATTGGTGGGGGCTCCTGTCTTTGAGCAAAACAATGCACTACGATGACAAAGTGATTTATAAAACAGCATAGTGATTGCTTTTTTCTCCACTCTCTCCCTCTCTCTCTCTCTCTCTCTCTCTCTCTCTCTCCCTCTCTCTCTCCCGCCACAGTTACACAGCTGTTAAACAGATGCTGTTTGTACCAATTTAGAAGCTAGTGCATTGTTTGTCAACACGAGTTTGGAAATTCATTCTTTATGTTGGAGTGAGGAGGGGGTGTGGGGGGGTGAGGAGGGGGTGTGGGGGGGTGAGGGGGGGTGAGGAGGGGGTGTGGGGGGTGGAGTAGCCCGGCCAAACGGCGGCGGACGCTGCGTATGGCGAAGGAGGAGGGGGGGAGGGGGGGAGGGGGGGGGGGGGGGGGGGGTGAGGGGGACACACACCAGGCGGTAGCGGCGGCGGTGGCGGCGGCTATCGGCACGACGACGCGACGTTAGGCTCCCGGAGCAACGCACGCGGCGGCGCCTGACGCTAACGGAGGACAGGGGCGAGTGATGGCGGCAGATACGGGCGACTTAGCGCGTCCTCCCGCATTAGCGGCGCGACGGGCCGGGCGCGGCGCGCTGGAAGTGACTCGCTGTCACACTCACTCACTGACGCCATGACGGACCGAAGGGGAAATTAGGGCTTGATAAATTGACTGGTAGCTAATGCTCAGGAACGCGTGTGTGGCCGCGTGGCGCCTGCGCCTCGCCGGCCGTGTGACACGTTGAACAGGACCGCCCCAGCCAGTGTCATTTCCTCCATAATTAATATCTGACTGGAGGAGGAAGGGGCTACCAGACAGCCAGTAGCAGCAGCCCAGATTCGGGGATTCATTTCATTTAGCCATGTGTGCGAGATAGCAACGGTGACGAGATGAAAGGGAAGGGTGGGGGGGGGGGGGGCTGCTGGAGAACGAGCTGTCAGTGTCTGAGTGTGTGGGTGTGAGTGTGTGTGAGTGGGTGTGTGAGTGGGTGAGTGGGTGTCAGTGTGGGTGTGTGTGTGTCTTTGTGTGCTTGTCTCTGTGTATGGATGCGTGTGCATGTGTCTCGATGTGTTTATGTATGTCCGTCTGTCTTTGCACGTGTCACATGTGTCTCTGTGTGCGCGTGCGTGTGTACGTGTGTGCGTGCATGCATGCGTGTGCACCCGTGTGTGTGTGTGCGTGCACGTGCGCGCGTGTGCACGCATGCATGCACGTGTGCGTACGTGCGTGCGTGTGCGCGTACGTGTCTGTCTATGCATGTGTGTGTGTGCGTGCGCGTGCATACGTGTCTGTCTATGCATGCGTGTGTGCACGTGCGTGCGTGTGTGTGAAGGTGAGGCCGGCGTGCAGCCCCTAACGCGCCTGAGCCAGATGTGGCGCGGGGTGAAGCGGGTTTGCAGCGCTGGGCGCTGGGCTCAGAGCGACGGGCTGCACGGCGGCGCGGCGAGGGCGCACCTCCACTGTTTGTAAAAACAAGACCATCACACTCCATCTTGCCGCTCCCGCAGGAGCCGGGCCTCCGGGCTGATTTATGGCCCACAGACTGAGTTGGCTGGCTGGGGTGACAGCGGCACTCGGACTCCTCCCCGGTGACTAGTGTGGGCGGCAGCCAGGCCACAGCTCCAGCCTCAGCCGGCCATAGAGCCGTCCTCTAGTCAGAGCAGACAAGACATTAAGCATCGTCCCCCAGTGTGGAAATCAAGCCCTGATGGCCGTCCAGCCATCAAGGTGCTGAGCAGACCTCACGGTCCATTCCCTGCACCAATCAGCGGTGGTCTGGCTGCTGGCTGGCTGTCCGTCTGTCTGTCCGTCTGTTGGTTCTCTGTTGCTACCACCGCTCTGATTTGTCCGTTGTAATTTCGCGATGAGGAAACCTGCGCCAGCATTTTACCTGCCGTCCCGGTTAATTGCTGTGGGGCTGTCAGGATGACGGGAAGGAGAACGTGAACACGAGGAGCAGGTGGGCCTGCTGCCTACAGATAATTTACGTCAGAAGCAAAGGGGTTGAGGGCTTTGTTGTTGCAACTGCAGGCTGATGTCACAGAGATGACAGGGAAAGTTTGGCGATCAGCCTTAAAGTGGGTCATCAGAATTGCAACCCAATTCAGTTCACTACCATTTTGTAGCAGGATTCCGCTGCGCCACTCAGCGCAGCAAAAGAGACGGAGACAACAAAATGTCAGACTTGTTGTCTGCTTATTACTCGCTCCTTCCACACACTATGGTTTTCCGTGCCTTTTTCTTTGGGGTTTAGGATATGGTGTCCACAAACAAGGAGCGAAATGACAGTGCTCTGTGTTCCATGAGTTTGAATCTCTGTAGGAGATGATTGGCTGTACAATTTTACAGGAATCTTTGTCAAACATGTGTGGCATGTATTCGGATCTCATTCCTGGACAATCCATACCAGGGAATCTCCTATTATTGCTGTAAAAAAAATAGGGGGAAAAAAACCTGCATCCATTATTTACAATCTATTTACCATTCCACAGCACTGCGTCAAACCCTGTTTAAGGGATTGTCTCGTCATGAAGCCTGACTGAATCGTGTCATCGGCTCCGTATGGTCCCACACTGTTCTCCCTGCTTCCTGCTTACCTCCTCCAGGGCACCACTAAGGCTAGACGATTTGCTGTCTCGTTAAGTAATCTCTCTTCCCTTTCTTTTTTTTAATGAATCGTCAGCGAGATTCTTACTTTGCCTACTTATTTTTACTCAAATAATATCAGTTTTATTTAATTCCGTTCTAAACCACAGCCAACAGTATTGCGAATCATTCTCTATATAGACTGTAGTTTATCGTCTTCTTCTTTAAACAGCAATATTTATTATTTGGCCATTGCATGCATACCAGCGCATGCATATTTTAAGTCATCCGCGATGCCTCTGCTTAGTCTTTGAACCCCGGTTTAAAATTGAAGCACGGAATTACCGATTTCTCGGCAGTGCCGCAGGATTTGATCTCGACTGTCGCTGTTGTTTTGCTCCGCGTTCGTTTTTATTTCGATTTTAAACGTTGGAAGCTCTGGAAATACCGCCAGCCCCCGGCTCCCGCTGGAGCTCTCTCAGTAATTAATAGGTATTAAATTGTAGATATGAAATGTTCCCACTGACGTAGCGCGCTGTGCCTTACTTTAAGTCTGTTTCTGGAACTGATTTGCGGGCTTATTTTCTCCTGGTGGCTTTGAATAGACTTCCACCGCAGGGGGGGCCTCTCTTCACTTCACTCTGCACTCGTTGCAAATTTCAGCAGTGCTTTAAAAGCCATTTAATGGTTCATTTCGCAGCGATGCATTTGTTCTTTTCTTGGATTTGAAAGGCGTTTTATTTTATCCCCAAGTTGAAGGCCTGTCAAATTTTTTTTTTTTTTTCATTTCGGCTATTTTTTCTATGGGTTTTTTTTTTTTGTGGGTCAAAAGCGACATCTGCCTTTTGTGGATTTGTAAGCAGTGGCAGGATGTGACAGTGTTAATGGCACTCAGCTTTCACAACAATGTCATTTGATACCCAAATGCTCCTCCATAGACCTCAGTGAACGGAGAGGATATTCACCCCGTGCATCGGGGTTCTGTACAGTCTATTTGTGCCTGGAGATATTTCATTGCCATAAAAAGAGACAGCTTCATAAGGCCACTGAAAGCGCCTCGTAGTAATTGTAGTAATCTAGTCAATTCTCTCCAGTGAGGGAACTCTAGGAAATGGTTTTGTCTTTCTTTTTTTAGAGCAGCAAAAAGGGAAGGAAGGAAAAAGATTTGAGTAAAGATTTCAGAATGCTCGCCTCCAATCGATCACCAAAGCTCTTTGGAGCCTATGTAGCCAGCCAGAATTAATTTCTACAATCTGCAATCTGCCTCTTGTAAGCACCAGCCATTTCTGCCCATTCTGTTAAATGAGTGCACTTTATATGATGAAATTATTTATTTTTTAAGCGGTTGTACTTGGGTTTGCCCAACCGGAGAAGGACAGGAAAAAAGAAACATGTTAACACAAACAAGAAGATGATGTTCTCATGCAAGCTGGATTAAGAAAGATAAAAACATGTAGGATTTACATGGATTAACGACAGAGAACAACAGCAACTGCTCTGTGGTAGAAGGAGCAATAATCAAGAGAATGTTCTGCTCTTTATTGCTCCTGCTTGGTACCTGCTACAGGTTTACCGTGGTGATGACATTATTCACCTGGGATTTGATCCCTGCAGAGGATACCTTGTGCTTTGCTCCCATCCTCCCGCTACACTGCCTGTTGTCAGCGTGTTTGCTGCAATCACAGCCGATCTCGGTCGGTCAACATGTACTCCACATTTGCATGTACCAACACAGAGGCAAATTGTGAAACATAGATGCAAATAGTTGAGAGGGAAATGAAGCGCGCCTGTGAAAGAGGTGGGGACCTGTTTTGTTCTGCAGCTCTGTGGATTAAATGATGATATCTTTTGCACAACGTGCTGTAGCGGTGATGACACTCCTTTGACGGAGGCTAGGTGGAGGGTAGAAATGGCCATTGATCGAATATCAAATATATATTTCTACTACATACTGAGTACGGCTCATTATGTATGTGGGAAAGGAGCTGGTGTTTTGCATTCGGTGGATGGAATAAGTTAACCTGTGTGTGTGTGTGTGTGTGTGTGTGTACACCCACATACATACTCTTAGTTGTGTAGATGAGAGGCATCTTTGAGGTGTATCTGTGTTACAGTGTTACTTGATTCCTGCCGTGCACAAGCACATAAAGATTCACACACAAACACTCAAACGCTCCCATGCGCCTGTCTGGAATACGGCTCAGTGTTCCAACACTCGTAGACATAAATGATCAAAACCTGTTGCTCTGGGGTCTTCATGCGTATTGTTTCTGTGTCCAGCTGACTACTGCAACACGGTCTCAGTGTTGAGTGGGCGGACGTTTGATCCCCAGCTCCTTCTAGCCTCTAGTGAAGGAGTGTGGAGATGTCCACGAGCAAGACACCTAACCCTAGCTGCTCCCGACGGCCCGTTGGTGTATTCATGTTGCTATGAATGGATGACTGTGAGGCACTAACTGTAAAGTGTTTTGAGGGGCCATAGGTCAGGAAAGTGCCGTATGAATGCAGTCCATTAAACGTTTAGTCAGTCACTCACGGAGGCTGGGTGAGTTTAAATTGCCAGTTGTGAGACTTAAGTCAGACAGTCATCTATTCACCAGATCATGTGCGTGGTCATCAGTAATACTTCACGAGAGCCAACTCAAGCTGGCCTGTCTTGGAGAAACCGGAGCCGCGATCTTTAAGTATTGATTCCATTACCTTCGCAGAGGTGCCCCTCGGAGTGCAGGAATGGAGGGGGATGGGGAAAACAGATAATTAAGGATTTTAATTAGGTGATCTGTCAAGCTGTGAGTGCTAGATGTAAGCATGTGGCCTTGGGTCAATGACAATCCTTTCCACAACCGCCCTCGTAACCTTGGGTCTGTGATGGGAGGGAGAGGGCAGACTGGGCCTTGCCCCCAAACCAGCAGGATTTAGAAATGGCGCTGAGTAATAATTTGGGGGGGGGGGGGGGGAGGAGGGTGGGGGGGGGGATTGATTTTAAAATATCTTAAAGCTACTGTTCGTGAATCTGTTTGAGGACAGGTTTTATGAATTGTTTTATTATATTGTCATTCTTTGAGGTCATTGGTAAATGAAAGGACATCTTACACACAGCTTTTATGGGTATAGGTTATGACAACAGATGGTTCACAATGAAATATGTACAGACTTCCACTGTTTAGTATCCCCCTTTGGCAAACATTGGTGTGTGTGTGTTATCCTTCAGAGAACCAAAACGAACAAGGAGCACATTGGTCTCCATTATTTGTTGCTTAAGTGACAAAAACGAACGAAATTGCCTTGAAAGCAATTCACAAAACAAAAGGCTGTGCCGTAATACAAACTCAGATGGCGTCAAAACGTCATTACGAATTTATAACTCGGCGCCGGATGACAGAGTCTGAGGGAGAGAGATGAACCAAGCTACAATACCGCAAAGCCGTCTGGTGTCTCTCTCCCCCAGACAGATATCTGATTGCACTGTTTAAA
Source organism: Micromesistius poutassou (assembly GCF_964030765.1). NCBI lineage: Eukaryota > Metazoa > Chordata > Actinopteri > Gadiformes > Gadidae > Micromesistius > Micromesistius poutassou. The sequence goes on along the minus strand of NC_140276.1, from coordinate 586,952 downwards.
CTCCCCTTTCATCAAGTGTTTTCACACAAACAAAAAATTGATGTGCAAGCTGTAAATGGTCTTGTGATGTGCCTGACACATCCATCTCTGGTTGTAAGGTTTCAGCTAGAAAACTTAAGTAAAGGCAGCAAAACCTATACCAAGAAACCATTGTGGAAACGTATGATTTAAAGGCAAAAAGGCTTAGAGGCTCTGTTTAGACTCACTCATTCAGAGTTTACCTAGACTCTGCATAGCCTCCCTCCACTTAACCCCCCACCCCTCTTACACACTCATTCTATGTTGTACTTCCTGGCACTTAATGTACGCACTTGTTGTAGGTTGAATGTCCTTGCACATAAAAACAGTACTTATCCTAGCTCTCTTTGTTATACGCGGGGAATCGTCAGAGCTAGGCCCCTGGTTCTATGAACATCCATACTGCGATATATATTGTTTCTCTTTCTTCTGACAAACGTACTTACTTATTGTACTTATTGTAAGTCGCTTTGGACAAAAGCGTCTGCTAAACGCCCTCAATGTAAAAAAATAAACGTGTTTTGCAGCGCCACATCTAACCATCGGCTCCTTGTCCTTCTCTGTCGGCTCTCTCTCCCCCAGACCCCGGCGAGGGCTTCCACTGCCAGGACGAGTGCCGCATCCTGGGCCACTCCGACCGCTGCTGGATGCCCCGCGTGTCCGTCCCGGCGCGGGCCAAGTCCCCCGAGCACGGCCGCAACGTCATCGCCCTGTCGATAGAGGCCACCACGGTGGAGGTGCCCCACCACTACGAGGACGGCTCCGCCGCCAAAAGGACTTTTGCCACCTTCGGCAAGGACGGCCCGTCGGAGGACGCGGAGCGCGCCGAGCTCATCAAGGCCCGGCGGACGCACGGCGAGTCGCAGCAGGTGTGCAGCCCCAAGGCCAACGGCGGCGCCGTGCGCGAGGCCGGCAACGGCCGCGAGGCGGGCAGCCCCATCACCTCCCCCGTGCACCTGAAGAGCCCCGCCTCCAAGCAGCAGCAGCCGCCGCCGTCCGCGTCGGCGTACAACACCCTCAAGTGCCGCGACGCCGAGCGCATCGCCAACCACAGCCTGCTGCGGCAGCCCGAGGGGAAGGACAGTGAGCCGGCCGTCCGGGAGGTGAACGCCCTGCTGCAGCATGACGCCCGCGACAAGGAGTCCCCCGGCAGCAAGCGGCTCAAGGATATCGTGCTCTAGCGGGGCTTTCCCCCCCCCCCCGCACCCCGACACCGACGCGCAGGCATGGGGGGGAGGGAGGGGGAGGGGGAGGGGGAGAGGGTGAGGGGGGGGGGTGATGATCGCCCCAGGCCACTAGCCCACTTCCCACAAACACCCACAACCACACTCACCCCACCCCACCCCACGCGGAGACCTTCACCCTCCCCCCCCCACCACCCACCCACCCACCCAACCAAACAAACAAACAAACAACACCGTGCACGCACAAGTGTACGCAACACGCATTTGATTCTATACACCCACGATAGCTGTTTGTACGCAAAGGCAAAGGAAGGCGGTGGGTCTCAGACGGAGCGGCGCGCGTCGTGTTGCAGGTTACGTACGTAGGAACGGGGAGGAGTGGGGGCGACGGAGCGGACGGACGGCAGGCCCCGAGGAACTGGTAGTACGCTGCAGCTAGTTGTGTACCGAGGTAGTGATGTGGCTTTGTTGTAGTTGCAGTACAATTTTTATTTTGGGTTTTTTCGTCATGTTTTCCTTTTCGGTCAACAGTCTGCACCGAGCGGACCGACAGACAAGGGAGTGTTTGTCGGACTAGTGAGCCGTGGGGCTCCGCTTCTCCCCTTTTGCGCCAAACTCCGGACCACGACCCGCGTGGGCCAACCAGGGGGCCAATCGAGAAGTACAATTATGCCTTTTTTTGAACTGCTGTTTTTTCACAAATGGATTTTTTTGCCTTCTTTGGTTTTGCAGTTGCCCTACCTGCCGAAATCGCTCATTGCTTAATTGTACAGTGATCACTACTACAAAGTAATAAACAGACCAACACAGGCTTCTTCTGAACTCTATCCACAAATCGCCCCCGGCACAGTTTCCGACAAGAGAGAAGGAAATGGGGGTCGGGGGGACAATTTACACAATCCTGTCTCAGTCTGCATATACCGGGAGGCGGAACAGCCCCGGGTGCCATCGAACTGGGAGGTCTTTACACTATATCTGTTTTTAATCACATACGGAGCCCAATGAACTCTTACCATCTCCTCCGCTCAGAACCCTGGGAGCGGGACAGACAGTTCCTTGTGTTCCCGTTGAGCTATACGGAGAAGAGGAAGAAGAGCAGAAGAAGAAGAATTAACAACAACAACAACAGACTTATTGTTTTCTCTCCTGTCTCCTGTGCCCAACCTTGATTGTAGCCAGTGGAGCACAAGTTAGAAGTTTGTGCTCCTGTACTTTTCTGACTTTTGACTAGGGGGCTAGGACTAGAAGGGATAGTCACTCATGTCTTGCTATGTGAAACTCTGTATAGGGTTTGCTCTATTATCATTTTTAATAACCTGTTGTTATGTGACAATCCCTTTAATGTTTTGTTTCAAGAGTAAATAAAAAATAAAAAAACAAATAAACATTGGTGTTCAACTGAAGCTACCGTAGCGTTTGTTACACAAACACAAAAATGAAAAAAATATAAGCCAAAATATATTTTATAAATAATTTAAAAATGTATAATGAGAATATTTAATGCTGTGTAGTTACTTTATCAGTAAGTTATACTTGAAATTAATTTGCTTTTGTTAATTTTTATTTTTTATTGACCTTTTATTTCTCCAAATTGAACTTGGATTAGTTTTGTTTACTGTGTGACCCCTGGCAACTGTTGACTTGCAGTCTACCTTGTTGTAAAGAGTTTCTTATTGGTCAGTTATTGTGCCATCAAGTTTCTGTGTGGGCTAATAGAAAATGTTTAAAAAGACAAAAAAAGAAGCGATTACAGCACCAACATTAATGTGTCAGTTCAATGAGCTTAGAGTGAGATAGCAAAAGAAACCAAAAGAAAAAATAAAACAAAAGAGACGCAGACGAAAACCTTAAAAAGGGACAACAGATGTTGCTTAATCTTAGTATCTAAGAAGGAGGACGATGTGTAGCATGGTTCTTCAAGCGGGTGACAGCTTAAACCGTTCTCTCTGCTGAATCACAAGACTGCCTCACAGTGGGTTCGGGCCTGCGGGGGGGGGGTTTCACAGAAAAAATAAGTATTTCCCATGTGCTCTGATGTTGCAAACAGCTACCTTGACTGTCTTGTGAAAAGTTGTGTGGATACCCAGGTATTTTCCTTTTTCGGTTTAAACAATTTCAATTTGAATAGTGCTCTTTTAAGTTTTCAACGTTGTAAAAGCCGCCCCCATCAGATTATGCGAACCAGTCATTCGCACCGGGGAGGGGGGGAGGGGGGGAGGGGGGGAAGGGGGAGGGAGGGGGGCGCGGCCAATTGTCATAACTTTTCAACTCTTAACAAAGTGGACTCCCCTTTCTTCCCTCCAATTGGTCTCATTGTGCTGCTGTGGTTCACAGTACAACCTGCGTACTGCAGAGGACAACCCAAACGCAACTCCTCGTCGGGGGCGGAAGCTAGGTTTAAGTGTGGACGCCACACACACACACACACACACACACTGCCCGGGGTTTGAGTCCTGTGTCCGAGAGAACCCGAAGGGGAAGAACCATTGTGCACATGGAGCGGCGTGGTTTTTCTCTGATGCCTTTGCAGTGAATAATAATAATAATAATAATGATGTACAATGTGGAAAGATGTGACTGAAGGGAGAGGGTGGGGGTGGGGGTGCAAAATGCATACAACAAACTCGAATTTGTAGCTGAATGTTTTTTGCTGGTCTCACCCATGGCTTCTGGCAACATGAAAATCGGTTAATCACTGAATGTATACAGCAGCTTACAATTAAAACTATTAAATGTCCACCTCTTCGATTCTGTGTTTTGATTGACTACAATTATATATATAACTTGGCAGAACGTTTTTTTCCTGAAATGACTTTTTTTTTTTCCCTAAATGGCACCTTCATTAGAGAGAAAGATAAATCAGGTGTGCACAAAGCCACAATAATACGCTTTGCCGCAACCTAACCAATCACAATTATCTATTCTGAAGACATGCCTTGATTCATATCATCTGCCTGCCGATAAGATCGATAATGTGCCCGGGATGTTGGAAAAGTTTTCTTGAAAACTGCAAGAGAAGCTGTTAACGAAGGCAATTTGGTAAATGAGAAAAGAGAAAACTGTTTCATTTGAGCCTAGACCCCCTTTTGCATTAATATTACATGCACTCACTGCTGCTGTTTGCCACGGTTCCCAAGTAGGCCTTTGGGAATACCAGCCTGGATCCGTCTGTCTCTAATGGCACTGCTCTTTTCATTTGCTATTAGGTCACAGAGTCGTTTCTCAGGCATTTAACATTCCGAGCCGGCTCCCTATAATACAACACTTCACACATTGATTGCTGATGTGCTCGCTTACACACAAGGCTTGGTACGTAATATAGTTTTGTAGGCAACAGCGTAATGTCATCATGCGCACATATAATGACACTATCTCCCACTTTAGAGTCCTATTGATTGATCGGATGGGCTGATGGATCGGGGAGATCTTTGAAAGCCATGAAATCCGTTAAAAGCGAACAGTGGAAGGTGCTCTCCACTCCACCACCACCACCACCACCACCACCGCCGCCGTCTCCAGCCAGCTCGCCATTTCGTCCAGAAGTGTACTCAGTGAAGATTAGGCCCCTTTCTTCCCCATCTTTAACCTTGCCCGTTGCATTTCACAGCTCCTCCTTTGAGTAAGTTAGCATGGATTGATTGCAAGCGAAAGCCAAGAAGAGAAGTTCAGCGGAGCATCCCACCCACTGGGGCGGCTGATAGAAAAAGGAGAGAAATAGAGTGAAAGCCCAACCCTCCAGTCGCTTCACCTGCCCGCCCGATAAGAGCCGGGGGGAGGTCGGCTTCATCTCTCTAATTAATTTGCCGTTCCCTCCGTACCTTCTGGTGGAGCCAACATGAAAGTTGCTGCTCTGAAAACACACACGTCAACAACACGTCCATTAGTCTACCAGGAGGATCCTGTTTCTCCCAGCTCTCTGTCCCTCCTCCCGGTTTGGGGCTGGGGGTGGTGGGGGGGGGGCTGAGGGGAGCGTAATGCCAGCCCTGCCCCACTCATAGAAATGACTCATGCTGTTATAATAGAGTTTAGACCCCTGGGTCTACGTAACAAAGACAACCCAGGGCTACCGAGGACTTTTTAAGGTTAAACATATATATTCTGAAATCCTTTTGGAGAAAAAATTGCTTCAGATTTGCAATTACAAATTGACTGTGTAACATAATGGTACAACATATTCTTTTTTGGGTGGAAGCCTAATTCTATTCTATATTTCATCAAAGACTGCCCCCCCCCCCCCCTTTGAGTCAAAACGTATTGGCAATTCCAGAGTCGTACTTGTAATTCCCAAAATGGAGCTTGTCTATGCATAGTAATTACTTGTGATTCATGCTGGTCAGGATGAATTTCCGCCATTATTGCAAGATTTATATCAAAGGTTAGCGGGCCATGCATCCTATTAACACCCTATTAATGTTTCAATTATCATTTCACAAAACGGCAAGAGGGGGGGATGGGGGTAGGGGGAGGGGGTATCAGAGAACAATTAAAATGATTTATTTCTGACACCAAAGTGAACTGAAAGGAACAGGGGGAGGGCCACCCCTCCTCCCCCCCCGTCTCCCCCCTCTCCGTAACATTCCTCCAACACAGAATACTTTGCAGGGCGCTCTCTTGAATGAGCCTTCCCTTTTCAATCAGACCCTCTGATCTCAGCCTCTGCAGCGACCCCATTCCATCAAAAGGAGCTCGCAGCTGCTCTTCAGGGGGGTGGAGGCGGCGGCGGCGGTGGTGGTGGTGGTGGGCTTTCATTGTGACCATCCAGGGCCATTCACTCGTACCTCTGTTGCAGGATCACTAGGGGGGGGGGGGTTATATGACAACTAATAAAAATGTTTGCCACAGCGAGCTAAACACACCACACCGGGCTGTCCCTCGCCCTAGACCCCTCCACCCTGCGCCGTCACGCGGGTGGTGTCTGACGGAAGGCCCCCCGCAATAAAGATAGGAACCCATTCCGCTAGTGGCTCAATAAACACACACTGTTTCTCAGTAGAACAAAGCTGGGTTTAAGGTCCTTTTTTTTATGTGTGTGCGCAAGGCCTCATGTTTGTGTCGAGTCAGCAAACGACAATGGAGGGATTGTGTTCCTTTCAGATGGTCCACCTATTCACGGGAGGATTAAGGCTGGTCCACAGCAGACCACCAGCGGAAGCGTCTGAGGTTGAAGGTGGTCCAGTCGTTAGGCCACCGGGTGGTTTAAACGGCAATGCTAATTTGTATCCTGCCTCTTGTCCTGATGCCCTTCAGCTTCCTTCAACACGTGTTTGTGCATAAGAAAAGGTAAAAAGTAGTGGTGGTAGCGGGTTGTGAAAAAAAACAAAGCCCTGAAACCAACAGATCATTTGACCAAAATATAATGTGCTCAGTGTCATCTGAATCGCTTGTGACCTTCCCTGAGAAGTTTAAAACCGAATGTGTGGCGCTCACATTTCTGGCACATATTCCCCTGCTGTCCTTGTTCTGATTTCTACCATAGTGCTACAGATTAGAGTGAGAGTTGTTTCACAAACTTTGGGTGATTTTCTCAAGGGGCCGGCAGAACTGTTAGAACTTTGTTTGTTAGTCTAGCACCCTTTGAATTATGACAGGACGTTTGGAGCTCAAACCTCAGATACTTGATAAGCTAAGTTGGTGTTAACTGATGTAAAAAAAAACAAACTGATATAAAGTGAAATCATCCGTCACCAAATCTTGTTCCACAAACTGACAAGTCAATTTGATATTTTATGTTGAAGACATTGAAACGCTTCTAATCTTAGAATTTGTGGCCCTGTATCAAAGATATTATGGGGATTGGACACAAACATATCACATCTCCATAAAAAACATAGACGCTTTACAGCTTTGATTGAATGTGGCTTTCACGATGTCTCCCATGTATTCCACTGACATACATCACATTAGCTATTATTATTTTAAAAGCTTCTTGAATGGATTGGAAACAGTGCACATTTTGGAAAACCCCGGAAAAAAAGGGGTAATTAAAAAAGAAAAAATGACAATTCAAGCCTTTAAATTTCTTCAATTATATAAAACAATCCCCAGCGGTGCTCATATCATGCTGTGAAAATTGCCGTGATGTTAGTCTGGAAACGCGAACGGAACGGTCCAATGATCCACACCTTTAAGCAACGCGATTATCACCACAGCAGGAGAGAAATTGAGTCAAGCTAGCGGCGGGCCTCAGCACCGCGCCGCATGCGACCCCACGCCGCACCCTGACCTGAGCAGGGGCTGATTGGACACCGCTGCACACCTCCCTCTCCGCCAGAGCCTACCGGTGGGGAGAAAGAACCAATGAAAATCCGGAAAAGAATCTTGGCTTCACAGTCATTTGAAGGTGACAAGCACCCAGAATGGGCCGTTAGCTCTGGGTCTATTTGGTCTGGCCAGAACAACTTGAAGGGAATTACTAAATGTGTGTCCAGGGTGTGTTTTTTATTTATTTATTTCACACCGGGATAAAAAACTATACCACACCACACTACAACTACACTGAACCAAGCCTAACAATTTTTTTTTGTCCATGGCTCCATATTGTTTTGAAGAGGTTAGTCTTTGTCTCAGTGAAGAGTGGGCTCGCCACTGCTATCAGCAGGAAGACTGATTACCCCCTCCATGTCCCTGCCACCACCACATATCTAATAGGCCTGGCCAGTGGCCACTTCCCTTTGTGGACCCCACAATGGAACTTTGATCACTACCGAAATGAGTGCCCTCAAACAATGGGCTGCATTCATAGCCCTCCGCGACACGGGGGGGATACGGGAAGAGCAGCATTCCCTGGCTAGCTTTAATTGGAAGTGATGCTAGACGGATGATATCATAACCATTAGCGATGCCCTGATAAAGATGACCCAGGAGCCGCTTCTCTGAGACTCCTCTGTCTGAGCCGGGGTGCCCTTAGCCCCAGGCCCTCTCCGTCTGCCATCTCCGTCAGCAATCGCAGCCTGACCCCGGCCACCTCACCCAGCCCCCCAAGCCCGAGATGTTGGCTGTAAGGCGGAGGAACAGAGGCTGTTGACCTCCCTCCTCTCCAGAGGATAAAAGTGCTGCTAGCAGGGAGTAGAAATTAAAGACTGTGGCCTTTGAAAGCCTCCATTATTGTCAGCGGGTGCCAGGCAATGAATCTCCCTGGCCCTCTCCACGGACATGCATTATCGGACAGGGGATTAGTTGACCTAAACTCCCAGACGGTCAATGATTTATTTTACCCTGGCCCAGGTAAGTTCCCCGACCTCTCTGACCCAATCGGGGGACAGAGGCGACAGAGAAGGTGCAGGAGTCCTGCCGGACGTTAGCTGGCAGATGGTATGTGTGTTAGCCCATCGTTCAAGCCCGTCAGAAAAGACGATACTCCCCGAAATCTTCAAAGTAAGTTCAACAAAAGAGTTTATAGCAAGCGTTGTAATCCCCTCTCTGCCCGGCTCCAATACGTTTCACTATCCCATGGATTGCCTGTGGAGCGAAGCCTTTCCAGGAATATACAGGGGACTTTAAGAGATCAGATCAATTGTTCCACTGCTGTAGTAATTCTGAAAGATGGATTGCAGTCTAAAGTGAGAGCAAAATGTGCTGTGGAAAGCTAAAATCATAGGAGCATGTCACTTTAAATGTCAGTTCTAATAGTTACTGAAGTATACTCCCAGACAAGGGAACAGATTTCTGAAATATGCAATATATTCCTTTGAAGCAATGTTCAAGCTATCCTTCATCTGCTGGAGCGGTGTTTAGTATCACTTATATTAGCAATGTGCTTGAACTAAACAACTGAACCCTTATTGAATATTTTCACAAAAATAATCCACGAATTTGGTTCTGCTTTTCGGATCTTTGAAACTGAGATCTGAGATGGGATCCTTGAAATTTCATTTTGATACTATGATGATGCTTGCCTTGATCAAAAAAACAATATAAACTCTAATCCAAAGAGCTTTCGAAAGCCGGGGTTTAGGTCAATGTCAAACTTGACTCGCCTTAACCCTCAAAGCTTTATCAGGGTTCTTTTCTTAACACAGATGGAGGTTTGATCCCAGAAAAGAAATCCAGGCAGGGCCTTGCGCTGACTAGACCGTAAATGCTGAACTCATTGAAAGCTAAGAGGAGCACTTTAGCGTTGTAGCTATATGTCTCTGCCACCCAGTAGTGCTAAGTGTAAAGGTGCGAAGCGTGTTTATATGTTTACTGAGGCTTAAGATGTGTGAGGCTGAGACACTTCAGACATGGCAGGATATGAGCAGTGAAGAAGACGAGAAATGAACGACGGATATATAGACACGCCACATCCACAAAGTGTTCCCGATACTTGGGGAAGGAGAGATGATATGTTTTTGAAATGAAATGTCACAAAGCCATCGAGTGCCTGCTTCCCCCATTCAGACATATGAGGACCCATATTTTTACCAATGGAGAACCACATCACCACACTTTTGATGTAGATGTTGCATAAACAGGAGCTTTGCATGACGCAGCCAAAGAAAGAACAGGGAGAGAAGGGATCTTTTCTTTGTGCGAGAAACGCAGGGTGCTAAATTGAGACGTATTCTTTTACTGCAAAACAAGGACAAACGCTGGCAGTCGGTCCAAACAACTTGTTTTGATACCTAATTAACTTACCTGTGACATGTTTCTGCTTAAAGTTTCTGTTTCTTCTCCATTCTCTCTGTGGTGCTGGGTGAGCCTCTGATTTGTACACCAGCCAGAGGAGCAGCAGCCTTCGTTTGTAATTCTTCGGTGGAATGAGAGTTATTGCTTTAGGGGGAAGACGTTGAGGATAGATTGGGTTTTAGACGAGCTGTGATCTCGTCAGTCTGGGGCCGGTGTGTATCCAGGGCTTTGTGGTCGATGGGGATTTACTTAGCAAATCAAAGTTGTAATTGCTGTGTAACTTGGTGTTAGGTTTGTTAATGATATATCTTAGTCAATTATCCACTGTTTTTACCCACAAGGTCAGCCGGTGTACATTTCCTTGACTGTTTAATCTGCATTTACCAACCAGAACGTACTATTGACACAATTTCTTACTTGCAGAGAAGGCAGTAGCCGGGGTAAATACAACTAAGTTATTGTAAACTCTGTAAACTGGAATGAATTGAAATTACAATTACAAGAGATTGTGTTTTCCATCTGGTTCAAATGTCATTGAAAAAGAAATACAATCTTGATCTAAATTAACCCAAGAATAAGTTTGAATTTAACAAATCTGTCTGGATATACAAGATGTCAAAATTAAGCAACGTTCAATAACTGTTTTAACCGTCATGTTTTAACCGTTTATGTGAATAATCAATATATATATATATAATGACTATATATATATATATATATATATATATATATACACATCAAACCCACTGTATATCTGCTCTGCTAAAACTGACAAAGTGCCTTGCTGCAGTCGCTGGACTCCCTCAAGTATCCTTCTTTAGTGTGGCCACAGAGTTCTATAAAACCGCTAGTTTGCTTGGGAAATGGAAGGTGTAGGTTCATTAAGTACCAAACCTCTTGCATCAGCGAGTAAAGCTCCCATGTGAGGTGGATAAGGAGGCCAAAAACACTTGAAGAGAAGGGTTTTATATTGCAGGTTTTCTTGTCTGTATCCAATTCAGCATCTCGCTTGGTGGGTCCATGTTGGACTCCTCACGGTGTTGATCAGCTCACCTCAGGACCTCCCGCTGTCGTAAGCGTGCGGTCAAAGCAAGAGCATATTTTTCAAGAAGCCATTTTGCACAAAGGCATCGTTCCTCTGGGCTTTTGCTGTGATTTGGTTTCATCTAAGCGCTGCGTCCTTAGGATTCATGTTTGCAAGGAAAGTCACACAACTTGCTTGACCAAAAAAATGCATCATAAACAACAAAAGATTTTCATGTCTCTGCCCCGACTCAATTATTTCACACTGAGGCAATTTCCAAATATAATCTGCAAAACAAATAGGAAATAAAACCAACAATGACCGTAAATACAGATTCCATGCTGGCATATTAAGTGAGATATTAAAAAAAAATTAAGAAAGCTGATATATTTTTTTTCCGTCTATTGAACGTTGTCATCACAGAGGCACACACTGCACATTTCTCAAAGATAAAACCTGACCCACTCTCGAGAAACAAGCTCAGTTCTGTTGGTAACGATCCTGCTAACCTTCGCCGTGGAGCAGCCCTCCAACCTTAACCCTCTTACGCTGTGATTCAGTCACTACTTTGCGTTTCCGTCCTGTTGGGAAATAATCTGTCAACAGAAATACTCCAATGTCTGCACTGGGAGTAAAAACATATCCAAATACCTTGAGCTGCAACTACACCTGTCCTTAAGAAGAAAAAGGCTCTTGAAAAGCTTTTCGATGTGAATGGTCTTGCCAAGCAATCTCTTTTGGCATTGTGTTTAAAAAAAAAAGAATACAAAAATCTGTGGCCTCACTTAAAATGCACTCTAGGAAACATGCACATATCCCTAGTGTAAATTGGCCGCATAAAAGATGTAGTCCCGGTTTCCAAAGCGTCTGACTGAGTGCATGCATGAATTATATAAAAGATACTGGTTCTAGTATGGTATAAGGCTTGCACTTACAATATTCTGCCCAAATAAATGTGTTTCTTGCAAGCGAGGAACGCTACATTTCGCAGATGTAAAACACTTAAGATTGCCAAGTAACAGAATAGTGTGCACACTGTTGTTGCCATTGTGGCAATGTTATTAATGTATTTAATTACAAAGAAAACATTGGCCTTGTAAAAATAAACTTGTATATTTCTTGCTTTTTGTCTTGGCATATTGAGCTCATCAAAAGATCTATCTCACTTGTAAATACCAGTGTAAAACATAGTGGGAGACGCAGACGCCAAAACGTCCTGATGGTAGAAAGGTATGAGGGAGCATCCATCCTCTCTCTGATCGCATAATAAACATGTCAACCTGTTCATTAAAGTGACAGTGTCAGAATGTCATAACTCGTGACATTTGAAATCAATTTCAGACACTGTTGGTACACTCATTTCTAAGTGTATATATCTTGTGCTTGGAAAGAGTGTTCTTCTAATGTATACATACGCTCTGCAACTACAACACATAACACATTTCGACAATAACAAAAGCATTTTACCAACTCAAAAGACATTTACGAACTCCTGATATTTCATGCCATATTTGAAAGGTGACCACCTATAGATGAGATGAGCAATCGAAAACATATTTGTGTTTTTCTTTTGGTCCAAACTGAAGTATCGTCATATCGCCAATGACAATAAAACGCTTTCGGAACGAACTTGAACACGCCAAGTAAACACTGAATGCTCATTGCATTTAATTCATATTTAAAGAGTAATCAATCTTCACAGCTAAACGTCTAGTCTCGCTGCGAGGCAGTAAAGTTTAGAGGGGGAAAAACAAAGTGCACTTCTTTGGACCAACACAGACTGCCATTATAATTTGTATTTGGCATGATTAATGACACTCACAATGTGTGAGGCGGGCGGCGGGTGGGGTGGGGGGGGGGGGGGGGGGGGGGAGACTAGCACTGCAGAGGCGTGGGGATAAAACTCCAGCCTGCGTTATTGGAGAGGACAGGAGGTCCTCAGCCATGTGCAGTGGGAGCCCACGCCCTCCATCTTGTTTTGTTGCCTTGCCTCTCTGGCACTGCATTCACCGGGGGACACAAGGCCCGCTCTCTGGCTGTGAATAGCAGTCACCTGTGGGGTGGGGGGGGGGGGGGGGTGGTTATTGTTGTTGTTGTAATTGCAGTTCTTTTCCTCCTGATCATTACGCTCTCATTTTGCATCTATTTAATCAGGGATAATTTATCTCTGGCCCCTCTTTAATGAAGTGGTAATTCCGCCGTAATTAACATATTCCCGCTCTAAAGCTGATTTGCCTAACGACTTTTGTTTTGGGTGGCGAGACGTGAGCGTGGACAGGAAGTGATCGAGGCGTTGTGCCACGCGAGCAGGAACTCGGGGCGGGGGACGCAGTGTGAATGTCTCTCAAGCCAGAGGTAGGGATCGCTTTTCAGTGAGTAGCTTTGTCAATAGGATGCTAAAAGGTCAGCTCGGCGAACAGAAAGCCCTGTATAGATATAAGGGCCTGGCGTTGATAAGGCATGCTAGTTAACGGGAAGACATTTGTTTCTTTATGTGTATTTTTAGCACTAGTTGGTCTCGAAACCTGCATTAACTTCTCAAACCAACTGAACAATGTGCAATTATGATCTTACCTACTTTACAAGATAACTTACTTTAATTTAGTTTCACGTAAATCTCATGCATATGAATATGATATATAAATACATAAATAGGATTTTTATTGATTTATTTATATTACAGTCTGTTCCAAGCATTCGATTCTGAACATCCTCCAAACCCCCCGAAGAAGCAGTTCTGTTCTGGCAACCACCCGAAAATGCAAAAGCAATTACAGGATAGAAAAAAAAGGGCCAGAGTATTCTCTGCACCTAGACGCGGCCGTCGAGCGAAATCGGCCCGATACAGATTTTATTTTTCAACGAAGTGGAGCAGTTACGTTATTATGTCATTACCTCCGCACCAATAAGTGCACCAGTGCCATTGTTCCATGTGGACCAGTGTACCAGGCCTGTGTACCAGTCCTTCAAGATCGTGCCTCTAAGGGCTGCCTCCCTGCAACAACATCAAATAAGGGAGTTGTGTTAAAAGCATGGCAAGCGTGGAAGATGGATGCGCTATTGATGAGACGATCGTTTAGGCTTGATGTTTCTGTGAGGGGGGGGGGAGGCGGAACTTCAGAATGTGAAAATGTTTTCTTCTTTGAGAGAATGTGTAAAGAGACAAATGATAAGAATATAAAAAAGCGCCTTATATTTAAAGTCTGTGGCCGCCGCATCTCTGAGTCCCAAATGAATTTCTTTTGAGTAAAATATAAAAGGATTTAAGATAAAGGAGGACGAAATATCAGGAGAAGCGAAAAACAAAAAATGTAATATGTAACCACGACAAAAGAATCACGACACCGCTCCAATTGTTGACATGTTACAATGCGGGGCATTGAATTCAAACTGATTGTACGAGAAAGAAGTAAACCATAGGCTTTCAAATAACATATACAATATCCTGCCTTAATGCATGCACTCTCTGCTTACAAAACCAATGAAAAACAATTCTCTCAGAAAAAAAAACGTAGACAGTTCAACTCTTTGTTTGATGTGTCCCTCGCGCGACGCTCTGTTTGAAGACAACGGAGGGAACGAAGGAACAGGAGTCGCCGAGTTAAAAGAGACCAACGGTTTCTTGAGATAGAAACAATGGCATCATCGGGTCAAAACAACACCACTAGCTCTGTGGAACCGCAGACTGGTTCACTGACGGGGAGGTGGAGGAGGAGGTGGAGGAGGTAGGGAGCAGCGAGTGCGGTTGGGTTTCTCTCTTTAAAGGGGATGAATAATTGAAGCATCTGCTATCAAATTCTATTAACCAAGGTGACATCAAGCTGCCATTGTTGGGATGTTAACTATGGATTCTACTGTGTGTGTGTGTGTGTGTGTGTGTGTGTGTGTGTGTGTGTGTGTGTGTTTGTTCCTTGCTTATCCATACTGCTGACAATTTATCCCATTTGTTGGCATCTACAGTAGTTAAATTTAAAAATGATGTGTGTACGTGTGTGTGTGCAGGCCTGCGCGCATGTGTGTGTGTGTGTGTATGCATGTGTGTGTATAGTAGTAGTATTATGTATTATGTGTATACACATAATACACATACAACACACATAATAGAGACTTCATTCATTGCACATTGTACAATCTGTATTTTGAAGGTGAACGGCAAAAAGCACTGTCCTGGTTCCCTGGAAGCAGGAAGTGGGTAAGTAGAGCAGGGATTGACCAGGCGGTGGTTAATTGCGGCCGTATTAATGTTGAACAAAGACAAGCAAAGGTAGTCTGACTAATCTGACCGCGGGGCTCGTTAGGGCTTTGTTTCAAACCAATTATAGGTATTTCCGACGTCTTTATCGTTAAATAGATGCCAATGGAAACCGGTTTAATTTAACCTTGGACATCCCTCCGCTCTGAGGATACACACTGCCTCCCCAGTGAGAGCTCTATGTATTCTGTAATTAATAATTCATCCGCTCGTGGCCAACCGATAGCAGTCTGGTAAAGAGACTGACACATTAGCAGCTCGGCGCAGTCTCTTTACTCCCTTCTAATGACATGTTTATGTTTGCTTATCTGACAATGCCATACACTGCCTTTGCAGAGCCCTCACCCCCCCCCCCCCCCCCTCCACCCCCCCCACCCCCCCTCATCCCTCCCCCCCTCATCCCTCCCCCCTGTATTAAATGCCTCTCTCAACCGCTGGTTAATGAAGGAGGAGTTTTTTTTCTTAGGTTTTTAAACATTCAGCTGTGATCTCCAATCTGGATAGTATATGGGCGTATTTATTATCCTCAACAATTCATAGATGGGGTTGTTATTGCCTCTTAAGCCCTTTTTGATAGCCTTCACCGAGGCCGACACCTGACACCAGTTTGTTTATTTACAAAAAACGAATAACATGTACACACCGTCCCCTAAATAATACAACTGTACTACATCGAGGCAGGAGACGGTGATTGTGAAATCACCGTCTCCTGATGGAAAAAAATCTCTTTTGAGGATGATGAAAATCTGCAATAAACGGGAGGAGGCATACACAGAGATGATGGAATCAACAGGGTACCTGCCACGAACTGAGCAACACCAGCACCTAGAAACACAAAACCACAACACACATAACGCACGCTAACAACTGATACGAAGTGCGATATCAATGGAGGTTTACTGCGTTGACATCGTGACAATGTGCAACTCAAGGCTAACATGTGGCAACGCTACGTCTTCACGGTCGTTATTGTGGACTCATTATCACAAGCAGGAGCGAGCGAGCCAGAGCAGGCGCACGTGTTATGTACAGACAACAGCGGCGGGAACAGGTGTCGCAGAGAGACGGAGAGGAGGCTGAGACACTCTGAAGGTCGCGGAGGAATAAAACCCGAGCAAAGGTCGGGAAAGGCCACACAAGCGCAGGTGCGGTAGTGAGCCAAGGTAACACCTTTAATAACCAGGAGAGCAAAGTGAGAAGCACACGGGCAGCACTATACTGGCGACGCGGTGGACATATGTGGCCTGCTTCTGATTGGTTCGACGCCCACCCGTAACAAAACAACCCAAAAAATTGTTTTTTTTTCCCTCGAATATGGACTCTCGAAAACGATAGAGGTTTAAAGTACCTCACCATGTGAGAACAGAGAACAGCCTGACCGACGTAAAAGCTCAGACGTTGAGCGTGTGCGAGGGGGGGGTGGGGGGTCTGGGGGGGGAGAGGGGGTTGCAGGTTGGGGAGGGGGGGGGTCTCTCTTCCAGAATAGCCTCGTACCCGGGCTCGGCCTACTGTCTGCCTGTGGCGACTGGACCCGTCCTCAACAGGCCCCCGCAAAGTGCACACGATGAAGGAAGCGCCGGTAACAGGCGTTAAACTGATGACACCCCACCACACCTACCCCTCTCCCTCGCTCTCTCTCCCCTGCCCTCCTCACCGGTAACAGGCGTTAAACTGATGACACCCCACCACACCTACCCCTCTCCCCTCCTCTCCCTCTCTCTCTCTCCCCTGCCCTCCTCACTTAGCCGCACACACACACACACACACACACACACACACACACACACACACACACAGGGGCCTCTTTCCAAGGCTTCCAGAGCGAATGACATTAATATTCATTTTGCAGTATTTTTAACGAAGCAGGCAACAGGCCTGGATTGCCCCGGGAGCGCTGCGTTTAGCATCAATGGAGACACATTCAAACAATCAAACACAGAGGGAAGTTGGCTGTCTCCTTCCCCTGGGCTCCATATTAATGAGACCGTGCCATACTGCAGCCAATTACAGCCCCTCCCAGACAGATGCCTTCGGTCCAGGACAACCGACCACTGCTGAACCCCCCCGTCACCCCCCCCCCCCCCCCCCACACACTATCCATTTATCTTCACCGGCATTACACACATACATCATTTATACTTTTGGCGTTTAACGGAAATCCATACGGCCTTTACATTATGTATGTTCATGCGGTGGTGGTGGTGGTGCCCGCCCATTCGGAGCTTCGCTTGAGTGCAAGAAAGGGGAGAGGGTCTGCAGGTACAGCTCCGACGGAGTGAGGGAATCTGAACACAGTTGAAACGCCCTCACTTCAAACCCGTGGGTTTTCGTTCCCCCAGTCCTAACGGGACGGCGAGGGGCCCTGCCCCTACGAACGCCACGTCAAAACACAGCAGCCATGATCCCACACAGAGCAGGCGCGCATCGGAAGAGCGGGAAGAAGGAAACTCAAAGTGGTTACGACTGCGTTAAAATGTGTCCATCATATAAATGGCGAGGGGGGGGGTTTGTTATTTACAAGGGGAACATATTTAGTTGCTTTCCAAGGATGTGACATCATTGCTCACCGTCAGCAGCACCTGTGGTCTCCTCAGCAGCCGCTGCCTCTGCTGAAGGCCACCCCTTTAAACAGCACCGCCACTTATCTATCCTTGGTGTTTAGGCACACCGAGTGGATACCAAGCAGGCAGCATTAGTCTCTTCTCCCCCTATACCGCCGCCGCCGCCGCCACCGCCACCTCCTCCCACCTCCTCCGCCTCCCCCACCTCCCCCACCTCCTCCACCTCCTCCGCCTCCCCCACCTCCTCCACCCTTACCCAGCGTTTGTAATCAAATTGATTTCAAAACATGTTTTTTTTTTGTGTTTTTCTCACCGTGAGAGAGAGAGAGAGAGAGAGAGGGCGAGAAAGAGAGAGTGAGAGAGCGAGTGAGAGAGCGAAAAAGAGAGAGCAAGTTATAGAGAGAGAGAGAGCGAGAAAGAGAGAGAGTGAGAGAGCGAGAGAGAAAGCGAAAAAGAGAGAGAGAGTGAGCGAGAGTGAGCGAGTGAGAGAGTGAGAGAGAGAGAGAGAGAGAGAGAGAGTGAGCGAGAGAGAGAGAGAGAGTGTGAGCGAGGGCAAGGGAGAGAAATGGAGAGAGAGCGAGAGACCTGCCCATCCCACCAGCCTGGTGAACGCGGCCCTGGAGTTTACGCTGAACCTTGCGGCGAGAACGGCGGAGCGGATGGAAGCAGCTGCCTGCGCCCCCGGCAGGTCCGCGCGGGAACCGGGGCTACGGCTCTGTTACTGAACGCTCAATGCCAGACGCGGTGAGAGCCCTATTCATAATGGTCAGGTTAATCATGTTGTTGAAAACGGCTACAGCAGCTACGACTACGATGCTACAACAGCTACTACTACGATGCTACAACAGCTACTACTACAATGCTACAACAGCTACTACTACGATGCTACACCGGCTACTACTACGATGCTACAACAGCTACTACTACGATGCTACACCGGCTACGACTACAATGCTACAACAGCTACTACTACGATGCTACACCGGCTACGACTACGATGCTACAACAGCTACGACTACAATGCTACAACAGCTACTACTACAATGCTACAACAGCTACTACTACCATGCTACACCGGCTACGACTACGATGCTACAACAGCTACGACTACAATGCTACAACAGCTACTACTACAATGCTACAACAGCTACTACTACGATGCTACACCGGCTACGACTACGATGCTACAACAGCTACTACTATGATGCTACAACAGCTACTACTACAATGCTACAACAGCTACTACTACGATGCTACACCGGCTACGACTACGATGCTACAACAGCTACTACTATGATGCTACAACAGCTACTACTACAATGCTACAACAGCTACTACTACGATGCTACAACAGCTACTACTACGATGCTACACCGGCTACGACTACGATGCTACAACAGCTACTACTATGATGCTACAACAGCTACTACTATAATGCTACATTGGCTACTACTATGATGCTACAACAGCTACTACTACGATGCTACAACAGCTACTACTACAATGCTACAACAGCTACTACTACAATGCTACAACAGCTACTACTACGATGCTACAACAGCTACTACTACAATGCTACGTTGGCTACTACTACTATGCTACAACAGCTACTACTACTATGCTACACCGGCTACTACTACAATGCTACAACAGCTACTACTACGATGCTACAACAGCTACTACTACGATGCTACAACAGCTACTACTACGATGCTACAACAGCTACTACTACCAAGCTACAACAGCTACTACTACCAAGCTACAACAGCTACTACTACTATGCTACAACAGCTACTACTACAATGCTACGTTGGCTACTACTACTATGCTACAACAGCTACTACTACTATGCTACACCGGCTACTACTACTATGCTACAACAGCTGCTACTATGATGCTACAACAGTTTCTACTACAATGCTACAACAGCTACTACTACAATGCTACAACAGCTACTACTATGATGCTACAACAGTTTCTACTATAATGCTACAACAGCTACTACTATGATGCTACAACAGTTTCTACTACAATGCTACAACAGCTACTACTACGATGCTACAACAGCTACTACTACCAAGCTACAACAGCTACTACTACAATGCTACATTGGCTACTACTACTATGCTACAACAGCTACTACTACAATGCTACAACAGCTACTACTACTATGCTACAACAGCTACTACTACTATGCTACAACAGCTACTACTACAATGCTACACCGGCTACTACTACGATGCTACAACAGCTACTACTACAATGCTACAACAGCTACTACTACTATGCTACAACAGCTGCTACTACAATGCTACAACAGCTACTACTACAATGCTACAACAGCTACTACTACAATGCTACAACAGCTACTACTACTGTTACCATGTTTCTATGTAAGAAAATAAGTTAACTTTAGTGCTCTGCAATAGACAAGAGAAAATTCATATTTTATACCCGATTGTTTCTGAGCTCAAAAGCCCTTTTTAATGCATCGTCGTTCTCAGACAATGCACCAATAGGTGTGAACCCACACTCCTCGAACAGAAACAACACTCATCTCCGAAGAAATGTTCTCCTACTCCCTGACGATAAGAGTGGCCGGGTTTATTATTGGGTAGGAAAAGAAATAACAGCTTTCAAGAGATCCAGCGGATGGAACAATAATGAACAAAATAAATTAATAAGTCCAGAAAATGTGATGTGCAGAAGAAAGACAAGATGGTTTGGAGGAGTGCAGCCAGACAGACGCCCAGAGAGGCCCCCCCAGGGATGCTGGCATCGTGGTCTTGGCTGGAATTCACAAAGCATCCAGGGGTTGCAGTGGCATGCACTGTCTGGACCTGTACTTCCACAGGGAAGGGAGGGAGGGAGGGAGGGAGGGAGGGGGAGACGGAGGGAGAGGGGGAAGACGGAGTCTGTGACTGGAATTAATTTGCGGTGATTGAAGCTATCGCCAAGGTTAGTGCAGAAAATCAAACAGAGGAATGTCAGAGGAAGTGTTGTGTTCAGAAGCAGAGGGAGCCCGGGTCACAGAGCGAGGGGAGATGCTAACGACAGCTCTCTCATCGCTCCCAGGAACTATTCTTCCCAGGAGGCTCCAGTGCTCCTTCTCCAGGTAAGAGGCAGCAATTAGAGTTGATACTTTGAAAGGAGATGGCGCCGTCTAACAGCCAGGCGTCTCGAGTGTCGTATGATTTTGGGGGTGGGTTGGGGGTTGGGAGGGGGCGTCGGGGAGACTACTGTAACTGAAGAGAGATAAGAAGGAGAGATGAGGAAATAAATGAAACACTGGTGGTAGCATTTGAATGTGATTGAAATTCACATTGAGTTTTTGAAAAGCACAAATCCACAACAACGACAGCAAATATAGTCAAATGTGAAGATTACTATGCAATTTGTACTGTAATGCTTGAATGAGACACAAATTTGTGTGTGAGTGTGTGTGTCTGTATGTCTGTTTGTGTCTGTATGTGTGTTTGTGTGAAATAGATAAAACTCTACAAAAGTAACAAAAGCAATGATTTTTCTGAGGAGTTCCCTAGCGGGTAAAACAAGTCCACACCGAGCAGTGAGTGTTTGATTACTGGTCGGATACAGTAAGAGAGGGTCAAGTGTCTTTGGGTCAGAGTTTCCCAGCTCCGTCGGTGGTCAAGAGGTGCTCAGAGAGAGACAGGAAGTCAGGTATAGGCTGCTGCGAGGGGCCACTTCAAAGGATCAGGTTTCCATTTGAACCACGTACGCTTTGCTATAGATTATGGTAAACTGTTATATAGTCAGATAAAAACATGACACTAAAACATGTAGAAACCTATTTCTGACTATGAACTGAAGAAGCATGAACTAAAGGTCACATGCTGACTAATGTCGCATCTGGGTGATACTGTGCATCCTTGGTATAAATTTAAAAAAATACTATAAATTGGCCCTGAGAAATAAATACACAAAATCTTGTTTCAACAAGAAAACATTTCACAAACGTACATGTTTCTGAATATCCCCCTTCATCCATCTAACGATCTAGCCATCCATCCCTCAATTCATCCATCCTCCATCCCTACATTTACCCATCATTCAGTCAATTCATCAATCCCTCATCCATACACCCATTCTTCCGTCCATACATCCACCCATCCACCCACCCATGGGCCCATCCATTCAACCTTTCAATCCACAGTCAGCCCATTCAGCCATTCTTCCATTGGGACACAGGGCAGAGTGAACCCCTGAATGGAATGAGCAGTTCATTCCAGGATTTAGAACATGACCCCCCCCATTCCCCCATTCCCCCACCCTCCACACACACACACACACACACACACACACACACACACACACACACACACACACACACACACACACACACACACACACACACACACACACACACGCAAGCACGCATTGAGCATATACAATTAGCTTCTTGCCTCTCTATGGTGTGTCTGTGTGCGTGTGTGCGTGTGTGCGTGCATGCATGTGCGCGCGCCTTTGTGTCTATGTGTGTGCGCGCGTGTGTGTGTGTATATCTCTATACTGGCTGGACCCTATAGAGTCCTCAGCCTTCCTACTGTGCTCATGTATTCTCTTCATAAATCATGTATCTAATCACAGAAAAGGGTTGACTCAAACTGTCCTCTAAAATTGGGGCTGAAACCTGCTAATTGTGTGAGAGATGGTCTCTGGCATTATGTAAAACACGGCAATATCCTGAGCATTCGACCCAACAGGAAATTGCTCTTTTGTCCGCCACAGTCAGGTAAACAAAAAATTCTAAAAGCATTTTATGTCAAGGTTTGTTTGGCTGAGGATTAATATCTGGATGTAAAAATCTGCGCCAATTTATTTTTAATAAAGACGCGTTATTCCAACCAACTCTTTCATGCATACTTTTTTTTTTCTCCTCATAAACAAGAGAACCTCGACCTTGGAATGTGATTGGATTTCAAGAGGAGAGAGCTGGTAACATTTCTACAATCTAAAGGTGGGGACCATGTGGTATATATTGTACTGCGTTAAACACATCAAGACATCAGCCTTCATCGGCCCAACGTCTAAAGGCCCACGGGCAAAAGGACAGATCAGTGTTAGCCAGCCAGTCAGAGCCTTTTCACCGCTCCTCACCGTAGCCACGGCGGGCACCGCCCAGCGTCCGCCAGGTCGTCACTCCTGATCCGTCGTCCGCCTCTCCGTGCGGGTCGGGTTCCAGAGGCTATGTTTAGACTGCGGGGTCTGAGCGTCCGGGCCCCTCGAGGTCCACGCTGTTCATGAGGAGGATCTGCATGGACAGACAAGGTGTTCTAAAGTGCACTCGCTCTCCAGGGAGACACGGGGCCAGCCCGCGACGGAGGCCGACGAGGCTGCGGACGTGAACGTGGAGACTCACAAAGTGTTCTCTCGCGTCGTGGGAGGGGAGGGGAAGCGGATGTTGCTGTGAGTGTCTGAGTTGAAACGCGTAGTGAGTTCGGGGTGTTTCTCGCGTGACGTTCAGTTCAGGTACACGACCGTTTCCTGGAAGGAACGGATTCAGATTCCTAAGTTGTTTTTCACAAAGCAGAGATTTATTTTCAGAAAAAGAAAACGGCAAATGTGTGTTTTGCCTGCGGAGTGATTGTTCACCCTTTGCCTCTTCCACCAACCGCCTCCCAAGAGGCCGAGCTAGACTTCTTGTCTTCACTCTGGGTCAACTTAAACTTCTGAGAGATCACATCAATCTTTGGGGAAGCCGTGTTCAACTTTAAGCCACACTGGCTTACCTACCAGCTCACCCAAACAAAACAAAGAATAAGAACACCTGGCCCTTCAACCCTGTTACAATTACTGCAGGGAGACGGTGAGTCTCCACAAACTAGTGTGAGGAGATAACCAAAACAACGAGGCTGGTTGTGGCTGTAATATTGACACTTTTGTCCAATTATGTCTGCAGTCCACAACCGGTTGTCTCGAGGCGCAGAAAGGAGGTCTAAAGTTGAGACTTCGGGTTCAAAGCAGATTTGGTTGTCAAAATTGTAGCGTATTCTGCAAACGTGTGTAAAGTGGAAATACACTGAAAATATCTGAGTTACAAAGTGTATATTGTATATATTTTCCCTTCTGAAAATGAGTTAAAAAATAGGTAATATTACAGTAAATAATATGAATGTCTTAGAAACACAAAAGACTACGATCAAAGATAATAATACGATAAATTGAAAGAAATGATCTCAACACGTCTCTGTTAGAAAACATCGGATTTGCGGAAGAAGGAGACGATGAATCACCATCTTCTCCTGATTCCCTGAATTAGGAGTGGACTGGTTTCATTAGAGAAAAAACAGCAAGTTGGTCAAAGGGTGATTTCATCGGGCTGTGAAGCTAGACAGTTGGCCCCTGCAACACACGTGTCACAGATGGATGGCTAGTGATCAAGGAGACTTCACATCAAGACCATGCTCAGCTTTGGCTCACAGAACTGTAAAATTGCCATTAAGATATCTGGTAGTGCAAGGATTCCTGAGGATAATGTTGTGCGTCACGCGTCGCCATCAGTGTTAGTTACTCACCATCAGCATGTGGAAGCTCGCCGTCCCCGCCGCGTGTGAATCCCCATTAAGCACTAACTAGGGGAGGGCTGTGACTTAATTATCAGGGCGGAATGGCGCAAACGTAGCAGACATTAACCCCTGATTAGAATCACCACATGGAGCACCACATCATAACATGACCCGGTGATCATAATTACAAACATGACATCATAATTACAAAAGACGACACTGACGAACACAGGAAGTAAGGAACACTGGAGTGAATATTACATCTGTCAACGACTCGTGACTCTCTCTGCATCGCGGAAAATATGGAAAGAGGGAAAAGTGCGAGATGCATATAAACACACTTGAGAAAGACAAAAGTTGATAACTGAGTAAACTATTTAAACTTACTTCTACATATTGCTCAGTACTTCCAAGTGACACTTTTCCAACAATCCTTTCATGGCTTGTGAAAGCTGCCTTGATTCTCTAGTTTCAGTTCTTTAATTAGAACGTCGTTACTATATATAATTTCAAAGCATTCATATAAACAAGAAAAAAAAACACAACGGATGTGATTAATCAAGTCAGTCTGTTATCAGCATGTTTTTTTGTACTTCCAGCTTTTTTGATTGGTTACGTCTGTCTGATGTGGTTTAACTATTAATCATCTGAGTGTGCGTGCTGAAGGCAGCTGCCAAGCGCTGTTGTTAGACCAAGAGGCACTTTCTTTTAAATTGACGTTCGCCGTGGTGCGTTATTCCGTTGTTGTTTTTGATGCATAAATACAAACAGCGGAGGAACGCAGGCAGAACAAACGCCTGGCGTTTACACGGGTCCGCTCGCGTCGGGACGCCTTCAACGTTTGTGCTTTGAAGCACAATGCACTCCTCCCGTGTGGCTCGTCAACTTCCTCCCTGGACGGTGCTCACCTAACCCCTCCCCTCCCTCCCCCTCGGCGGACACAGGGAGGGTTTCACGGCCCTGAAGTGAAACATCGTGTGGGAAAACGCGTCGGAATGAGGCGCGGTCGAGCGCCGCCACGCCACGCGGTGTGTGAGCGGCGTGCAGAGTATGAATGACAGCAGAAGCTGTGTGTGTGTGTGTGTGTGTGGCTGTATGCGTGTGTACGTGCGTGAATTTGCATGCATGTGTGTGTGTGTGTGTGTGTGTGTGTGTGTGTGGGGGGGGGGGGGGGGGATTGTGTGTGTGTGTGTGTGTGTGTGTGTGTGTGTGTGTGTGTGTGTGTGGTTGTGTGGGTTTGTGTGTGTGTATTTGCATGCATGCAAATATGTGTGTGTATGTGTGTCCATGCATGTGGATGATGTGTCTGTGTGTCTTTATGTGTGTGTGTGTGTGTGTGTATCTGTGTGTTTGTGTATGTGTGTGTGTGTGTGTGCGTGCGTGCGTGCGTGCGTGCGTGTGAATGAATTTGCATTATGTTAAATTATGTGTGTGTGTGTGTGTGTGTGAATGAATTTGCATGAGTGTGTGTGTGTGTGTGTGTGTGTGTGTGTGTGTGTGTGTGTGAGTGTGTGTGTGTGTGTGTGTGTGTGAGGGGCTATCAGGGTCAGCCATCTCCCTGCACATGGTCCAGTGTTAACAGAGCTGGCCGAGGTCAGCGGGCCCAGCAGGCCAGAGCGCCGCTGAACACGCCGCTCTGCACTACTTTTGTTCCCCCAGCTTACAGGGCTTTTTCCCACCGGAGCCCAGGGGTCATGGCCCCCTGGGGTCTCCACAGGTCACTGCTGCCTTTCAGGGGGGATTGGGCAGTGTGTGTGTGTGTGTGTGTGTGTGGGGAGGGGGGGCGGGGGGGAGGACAGGGGACAGGGTGGGTGTATTGTCTACAGGAATCCATTTGGCTGGCATCTGCATCTGCTGTGGATTTAGCAGAAAACAAACTGTTGCTATGTTTGAGACAGCGGACGTGACGCTACTGACCGCTGCAGAGACTCCCAGGGCAGAGCGCCGTCTACCCTGAGCGTCTCACTGACTCAACCCACACCCTTGTTTCGTATCCTTTCTGTCTCTCTTTTTCTCTCTATCACTCTCTATTCTGTAAGCGCTCTCTCCCCCTCTCTTTCCCTCTCTCTCTCTCTCTCTCTCTCTCTCTCTATTTTTGAAGCTCTCTCTGCCTATCTCTTTCTCTCTGAGATGAGATCTGAATGAATCTAAAATATAAAAACTTTCTCTCTCTTTTATTTCTCTTTCTTTTTTGTCTCTGTCACTGTTTGCATCACTCAGCCACTCTCACATACATTTCTGTCACAGACTGCAAACACACACACACACACACACACACACACTCACACACACACACACACACACACTTCCTGCAGTGTGTCTACAAAGTTACCCATGTAGTTACCTCATAAAACCACTGGCAGCTCCGTGTTCCTCAGTCTGACATCGTTGATATTCTCCCCATATAGACACACATCACGTGAACACATACAGGATACATAAACAGAGCAGGAAACACAAAGTGCGATTGATTCATATGTAATGTTGTTGAGCATGGAAGGGAATAACAGAATAGTTTATCAGTGGATACAAGCCTTGATGTTTTGAGGGCATTATCCCTTCTGTTTGCTGGAATATTTATACCTTCTAAATATTTATATACCATTGAATTAACCATGCTCTTTAACAATGTTTCAAACATTTAGTAGCATGATGTAATGATTATTTTCAAAAGAAGGGAGAATTGGTTTTTCACGGGCCGAACGATTAGTATCTTTATTAGAGTGAACCATAACCAATCCTTTTGTGAGATTGCGTATTGATATACTGACACACATGTCGACCGTGCACTGTCAAGGTAACACTTGTGTTATGAATCAATATGTTTTAATGATTCACACGGGGCAACTGCATCCGGTTGGTCGTGAATATAAGAGTTCTCTTTCACTCCGTCCACAAAGGAATATAATGGATGCAGACAACCGTCTGCAAATTGTCCACTGATAATTCGCCATGCATTATATATAGTACAAAACGATAATCATATACAGCCATACCTCACGCATGATAGTTGTGGTTTACCTTTAAATACCTTGTTCTATTATTGTGATGATAAATGAAAGTGTACGTAGGAATTGATCAATAAAGAGGGGGGGGGGGGGGGTGCATTGATCGATCGTTTCATAAATGAATCTCGATGAGGTTATTTACACGATCCATCACCGGCCATTTTATCGTACGTAAAACAATGCCTTTAACGATTTAGCCGTACGCTAGCAGACCTGCTGCATGGAGTATTTTCACTGACAGTATCAAAGCAAAGATGCAGGTAAAAACG
Source organism: Micromesistius poutassou (assembly GCF_964030765.1). Taxonomy (NCBI): domain Eukaryota; kingdom Metazoa; phylum Chordata; class Actinopteri; order Gadiformes; family Gadidae; genus Micromesistius; species Micromesistius poutassou. The sequence continues at coordinate 559,502 of NC_140276.1, read as the reverse complement.
GCATTCATCCACAACGCCACCTACTGCTTCCCTCACAAGTGGCGATAAACATCTCGTTTCTCCGCCGTGCCGTGTTGTCTGGGTATCACCTCGCTGGAAGGTTCAGGCTTTGTCTGGCATCAAAACAAATGACACTCAGATGTCTGCACTTAATCTCGGGAACAAAATTAAATTTTGCCCCTCTGAAGAAGCCTCCCTTAAAGCTTTGATCATGGGAGTGCAGCCTCAGTGTTATTGAGAAAAAACACTCAAAATGTTTTTTTCAGTTTTCTTTTTCGTGAGGCACAGCAATATTCATCCGCCTGCCGCCGCGTCGAGCCCCCGCCTCATTCAGCTCGGAGGTACTGTGAGAAGTAAATTATGGAAATAATGTTGTAATGATGTTCGCTAATATTTCATACCGCTATGTTTTGTAATATTAATGCGAAGGAGGTCACAGGAACCAGCCTTTTCATCTGTTTTCTTTTTTTATTACGGAACTCAAATAATAACACCCTTGATAGATGAGATCTGAATTAATCTTAAACAGAGAGACCTCTCTCTCTCTCTCTCTCTCTCTCTCTCTCTCTCTCTCTCTCTCTCTCTCTCTCTCTCTCTCTCTCTCTCTCTCTCTCTCTCTCTCTCTCTCTCTCTCTCTCTCTCTCTCTCTAACATTCATGTTGAATGTTACTATTGAATTGTCATTTATTACTGAAGGCCGCTGAATTCTGCTAATTAATGAAATCCAGGTCTGCATTGGGCTAATCTTTAGAAATCGGGCCACTAAGGGACGGAATGCAAGTGGATAAGTGGTGATAATTGAGTGAAAAGAGGTGAACTGGATGAACTCCTGAGTTCTCATTCTTTTAACTTGAAGTATTGAGCCTGTTTCAAGGTTGTAACAGCAAGTTATGTATCGGCCATATTATCTGCACAAATAAATGAACCGATTCAAATGATACCGCACCCAACACAGACCTTCTGAAAGAAACTGTATTTTGTGTTCTGGCTCAAAATGTTTTTCAGTGTACTGTGTAGTATACAGTAGACCAATTGATAGATAGTTGTTAGATTTATAGTTATCTATCTGCAGTGTACAGCTGTACACTGCAGATAGATACAGTAGATATAAAGTTGTTGTTGAAATGTTAATTAAATATTAATTAATAATATTAATTTGTCAAACAAAGATTAAAATAAGAAAATTAGTTCATCAATCGATTATGTGATATGATTCGTTAATGATCTACTTACACCAGCGAAGCCTAATTTTATGTTTAAGTTTATTGATCCATTTTGAATAAAGGTTTCCATCTACCATCCACTCATGTTCCAATGCCGTTTGTTTCCAGATATGCATTTGAAAACATTGGACTATAAATGATCTCTGTAAAATAATTAACTCTGGCTGCTATGCCAACTAGGCATGCAGTGTTTAAAGCTACTACTAATTTGATGGCTGTTATACAATTCCAGTGTATAAATTGCAATTGTTACTTTTGCACAATGGCAGCATTTGATTTCACTCTATTGTGCACGGAAGACATTTCCTGCGGTAACATATTTAGCACCCTCAAACGATGCATACGTGACAGGTGAGAGGCAAGAGATGTGTGATGCTTAAAAATGATTTAAATACAAACTTGATGAAACAAAGATGCATTTCCACTGCTCGGTAAACAATCTCAGCAAAACAAATCGTTACATTTTACGGCTTTTTTTTTTTCTCGCAGCAGAACCATGAGTTTATTGTAAATAGAAATTGAGCATTTGTTCATTTAACTAACTTATACACAATCATTTAAACAGTACACTCTGTCTATACGTATCAGGTCCCGGTTGATGCTGCCGTATCTTCACTTATTTTTAACAAGTTAATATCCCTCTTTTCTCTCATTAGTGTTCGGAACCACAAGACACCATTTGACCCTGTATTTAACACTGAACCAAGAGTTTTTGTTCAACCTTGGTTGAATTTTCAAATAACCTAGAAGTGCTCCTGACATTCAGAAACACAATAAACTCCGCCGTGGCAAAACATTTGACACAGAACTCACTTCCAAACCCCCTGGGGCCGGCTCCTAAAGGGATCTTGTTGCTGGGTCTTTACGATACCAATAGAAAAGGGTAACAACAGCCAGCCGTAAGAAATTGATACAACACCAAGTTACCGGGCCTCCAAGAAATGTTCCCCCAGGCTGCTAATGTTCCTGAAATGGCCCCCTTCAAAACACCACTGGGCAGAACATTCCGGGAAGTATTTGGCTTCCAGTGTCACTGAAGGCTTGGCAGCCGACATGTGGGCAGGGAGGTGTAAATAATGTCACCTCGTACCACGAGGCACACTTCAGAGCGTCGGCTATCAAGCCCTGACACGAAGCGAAGAGAGAGGGGGAGAGAATGCATTTTTTATCTGTTATAAATTATGTGTTATATTTTAATCATGCATCGCCTTCTTAACAGCACAATCTCATTACTGAAGAATAATGAACACACCATAATCAAACAGCCCTGATGGCATTTCATTTATTGATGAGTGTAAATCTAAGTGTAACACCACAAAGCAATTACAATGGCTGTCTTAATGAGCCTCTTCATTTACATTGGTTGATTGCCAAAGAGAAAAGCATTGTTTTGCCGCACTCTTCGATTGATCATTGAAATTAATCCCCCCAATGTGCATGATAAACAAACAGTAAAACTAAATGTATGATAATTTGCTAACAAAGCCCAAAGTGCACTGTTTTATAAATGAGGAACGAGGTGTCCAATTATTTAGAATTCACCGGCAGCATTTAGGTTGGGGGAAGTAGCTGCTTCATTAAAACAAATAAGCAATATGGCTAAACTTTGTTTAAAATCGTATTCAATTCTTAAAGATGCAATAGACCCTGCTCTGAGTGCATTTTTATGCACTCAAATCGAGGTTTAAAACGTCAATACTAATTAAAAGTGCTAGTCCTGCATGTATTTGCCAGAAAAATAGGACACATTTATTTATATTCCTAAATAAAAAATAGAAAAGGAGAAATATATTTTGGTGCATTTCTAATTAGAATAAAAACAGAGACGTCATGGTAACCTTGGCTAGCATCAGTAGCTCTGGTGGCGGGTGAGTGTGTGAGTGTATGTTCTCTGACGTCCTTCCAATTCATACTTTGCACGTGTCGTCATAACGACTGGCTGGCGGGCAAGAACTCCAGCAACGAAACCTAGTAACCTAATCAGGACGTCGCCAGTTTTACCACACGAACGGTCCTTAGGTTCCTCTCAGTCCAAATACCGCCATGATGGAAAGATTAGTTCAACGGGAGCATTTGTGCCAGGCATACACATGGCAAACTGACAAATTAGACATATATTTTTGTACGGAATCTCCCTGCTTCTGAAATGCGCGAACATCTCCGCCCAGCGCTCATTCCACTGTGCATTGATTAAATCGCGCAGCATTCTGTAACAGCAACTGTGCGATCATCCCTGCCCTCACACATTGTTGAAATCATATGCTGGATGCTTTAATCTGTCTATGTGTATGATCGGGCTATAATAAGACCACATTGGCTATGTAATCGCGGACAAAAGGGGACATTTCATAGTGGATGGTGGAATAGTAACATTCACCTTTGCTTTGATTATGAAGATATTCCTGTTTTTCACCTCCCATACGACGATTTTTGTGCGGTATAAGGTGACGGATTCTCTATGAGATAAATGTAAATATCTCCAAAATCCAAGTCTGGTAGAGTCTTTGCCAGCTTCAAAGCAATGAATAACCTACATCAGCGGGTGCTGTGTATGGATCACAAGTTCCGAGTATGTTTATCTTCTCTTCGTATCTAATTTTAACATTTTGTGGCAAATGGTCTTAATAGTTGATTTATTTAAGTATCGGAAATCTGCAAGGCTGCAATTCCCCTGGTTGGCCGTTGTTCGTCACCATTTTGCCAGCGTTTGTTGCCCTCCAGGTATCCATGGTAGTCACGTGGCCGCAAATTATGAATTGGTGACATGGAACACTGTTCAGACCGCCGTTGCATAGCAGCCGATACGTTGTGGCGCATGGGGCCAGATAGCCTGAATGCAGGCCAGCATAAGCACTCAAATTAAACATTTTGTGTTCAACTCTATTTTTGTGTTGAACACAGTTAGAAGAAAGTCAAGTTAGCGGAGCTGAATGTGGTGACCTTGCCGTACGCTGTGAGAGATTACCGGCGAATGAACTGCAGAGCTGCAGTCATTGAAGGAGTTAAGAAGGACCATCACAAACCTTGGCTCCTCTCACTTCTGACACCAATTAAACCTCCACCATATACGGTACATTAACATGAGCATGGCTGGAAAACCCACGACGTTTTGTGAAGCGCTGTTAGTTGTTCAAACTGACAAAATTGTGAGGCTGAAATACAGCATGTAACATTATAGAGGCTCTTTCACCAAAACTGTTACTTATTTCAAACAGTAACATTTGAACGGAGACATGAATCAGTGTGGAACCGAGTCACTGATTATGCAACGATATTAGATTAAATATTTATTAGCAGTTATGTTGTTGACACACGCTTTTAGAGATGATATAATTTCCATCGCAGAATGCAGCAGCTTTCCTCTCCTTTAAGATTTCCTTTCAACTTTGATTTCTCCAACACGACTGGAGCCACATCATGATAGCTACCTCCGGAGACAAACATGCATGTGTGTGTGTGTGTGCGTGTGCACGCAGGCCAGAACAGGTTAGTGTATCCACGTGGTCAGCATGTGTCCCTCTGCATCAGACTAACACACATCACACCCTAAACCCCAGGAGATGTATGAAAAAATCGAAAATTACATTATTAAAACATGACAATAATGTGCTTTTCTTTCTGGAAGCAAATGCTGTTACAGCCATCACAGACTGTGCAGCGGCTTCATACTCTTCAAGGCAGGTGGGTCGTATCGTATCGTATTGGAGTTACATGATTTCCACGGACATTTCACATGTATCGAAATGACATGCCCTCCCTCTCCCTCTCGGTCTCTCTCTCTCTCCCCCCCCCCCTCTCTCTCTCTCTCTCACCCACTCAGGCCAAACCTCCACGCGATGACCCTCCCACCCAGTTGGGCAGGGTAGTGACCCCCCCATGACCCCCAAGACTGCTGGCCGCTGACCCCTGGGCCCCGTCTGCAACACCCACTGATCCCAGACTAGACTCCCAGACCCCCCCCCCCCCTCCCCTCCCCCCCCCCCCAGCGTAGCCAAATCAATTGCTTTGTCTCCCATAATTCCAGAGGACCAATCAGAGACGAGTGCATCTGTCTCCGCCACTCTGTCTCCCAGTCTTGAGCCGCCCATGGAGGGGGACGTGTCCAGTGGTGATGGGACAGCTGCAGGAGCACTAAGTGGATGGCTAATTATTACTTATTATAAGGCATTTCTGAGTTGGCTATCAAATCCGTCCTCCAGGCACAGAGGCATCTGTCTGACCTGATTTGATTGCACAGTCACATTAATGAGCCCGGTAATGACCCACTTACAGTCCGGACCCCCCCCTCCCCTCCTGTCTCTCTCCCTCCTCCTCCTCCTCCTCCTCCTCCTCCTCCTCCTCATCTGCCCCAGCCAGCAGCTTAAAGTCGGGGGAGAGAGGAGAGGTGTGACAATGCGTCTGTGGCCCTACATCTGTGTGTGTGTGTGTGTGTGTGTGTATGTGTGTGTGTGTGTGTGTGTGTGTGTGTGTGTGTGTGTGTGTGTGTGTGTGTGTGTGTGTGTGTGTGTGTGTGTGTGTGTGTGTGTGTGTGTGTGTGAGAGCCACAGAGAGGCAGAGAGAGAGGCCCCCAGGACCTCTGTGATTCACAATAAGTTAATTTGAACGCCCCAGCGTCCTCAGTGTTATCAAAAGGTTAATTTGTTTGTTTCAGTGATTAACTGATCTCATTTATTAACGCGGGCCGTCGACAAAGTGTTTTGGGTAAGCAAGGATTGATAATGTGGTGTACAGTAGAGTTCTTCAGTTTCTTTTGCACTATAATCCAGTGCTTGTGTTGGCAGCCATGGTGCAACACTGTGAGCAGTGATGGGAATAACGACGTTATAAATAACGCCGTTACTTTTTTCAGTAACGAGTAATCTAACGGATTACTCTTCCCATCATTAGAATGCTGTTGCCGTTACCGCTACCTTCCAAAAAATGCGGCGAGTTACTATAATTGAAGCTGTTTTTTCATCAGACCAACTAGTTCTCTCTCTCTCTCTCTCTTTACTGATTGGCTGAGGTAGAGTAACATGTCACGGTAAGCCAATCAGTGGTAGTGGAGTTGCGCATGTGAGTCAACGTGAAACAGGAATGGCGAGGCCAAATAATCCAAAAACAGCCTTCTTCAAATGGAAGTATAGCCATTACTTTTCCCTCCAAGAAATGATAGGAACAAAAAGTAACGGTGAAATGCACATCATGCCCTGGACAAAGAGCCTCTCCACGTCGGTGTCAAGTCATTCAAACATCTTGCAACGTTGCATGCTTCCGTGCATGAACATGCTTCCGTGCATGAACATGCACACGTATTTTGAGTTCCGCTAAAGAGGGGTGGAGGTGGGGTCAATTAAATGTGTCATTATTTGACACATTTGATCATTTTAAAATGTACTTGTAAGTAACGCAATAGTTAATTTCCACAGTAACTAGTTAATTTTATAATTTGTAACAGAGTAACTATTTTAGTTAGAGAGAAGTAGTTTTGGGGAGAAGTAACTAGTAACTAATTACTTTTTTTAAGTAACTTGCCCAACACTGGCTGTGAGTGAGGTGAGCAGGATCAGTTCGGAACAAATGGGTAACAAATAGTTCACGTAAATAAACCGACCTTTGAGGTTCTCGAATGAACAAATCAAAAGGAATAGAATAGTTTTCCCAGAGGAAACCGTTTTTTACCCGTCCATACTTCGGTTTCATTTACACATCCGCGAGTATACATCAAGATGTAAGCCGACACCGGACAATTAGGTTGTGAATGTGGGAGATACGGCGAGGAGACGTCTACTGTCTGTCTACCACGCCGTGCAGACACACACTCTAGGCCTAAACTGTGTGTGTCTCGCTATGTCTCGATCGTAATCACGACTCCACCCCCACCAGCACCCCCGACACCACCACCACCACCACCACCACCCCCACCCCCCGTTTCCATTGCCGACAATCTCCGTCGTTTGAGTCAGAGATTTGGAAAGAAAGAAAAAAAAAATCCATAATAACCATTTCAAATTACCGTGTGCTCAAATCCGACAAATAGGGAGCATGTGTGTGGGGGGGAAGCTCTGTGCAAAGGGCTGCCGCTGTACCGCCGCTTTAACTCCTTTAACGCTCGTCACAGCCACCATATTGTTGTTGTGTTTTGTTGTTTTTTCCGAGTGCACAACCATGGACTCCTGAGGTGAATTCCTCCGCTGCGTCAACAATATGTCTGGCATGAGAAGACAACAAGAGTAAATAACCAAACAAAACACGGCAAAACGCACGCACTCACACACACACACACACACACACCATCAATCGCACAGACACACACAAACACCGAACAAAACACAGCACTACAAAGATGAGCATTATTACCAGGAGGGCTCCGGCGAGGGGAGGCGAGGAGGATGAGACAATGGCGCTGTATAGATTTAGGGGTGCAGGCCCATTAAAATTCCATTTGTAGTGCAGCGGTCTGCAAGGCAGGAAAACAGCTAAGTCTGAGGGCATCACAGGACGCTGGCACAACGCGTGGCTCAATCCTCTCCTGAATTTGAAAATTCGGTTCCTTCCTGTGATCAGTCAGCCTGCGGCAAAACTGGCACTGCTGGACTGTGTGTGTGTGTGTGTGTGTGTGTGTGTGTGTGTGTGTGTGTGTGTGTGTGTGTGTGTGTCTGTGTGTGGTGTTATATGTGTGTGTGTTCGTTTGTGGGTTTCTGGGTGTGTATCTGAATGTATGTGTGTGGTCTGTGTGTGTGTGGTGTGTGTGTGTGTGTGTGTGTGTGTGTGTGTGTGTGTGTGTGTGTGTGTGTGTGTGTGTGTGTGTGTGTGTGTGTGTGTGTGTGTGTGTTGAGCCCATGCCAGGCTCTCTGTCATGATACAAAGCATCCTTTTGAACCCGGCAGCTACATTATACCAAACAGATCCCATTTCAAATGTATTAATTACATACACAGAGCAGAATGCAATTGCTGGGAAATGCAACTCTAACATAATTACTAATAGATGCAGTCGCTCTGGCAAATTCCTTCAAATACAAACACACACACACACACAGGAGAGAGAGAGAGAGAGAGAGAGAGAGAGAGAGAGAGAGAGAGAGAGAGAGAGAGAGAGAGACAAACAAAGACATCCAATCCCGTATTCTCTTAGCGTTTGAAGGTTGTGTAAGTTGTTTCCATGGTGATATTCAAATAATTTTCTCTCTACCCAAAAGTCATGTTCAGGTATATCATTTATAAGGAGTCATTACTCAGAATATGATGTGCTGGTAAACTGAAACCGAAAACATTAAACACACATCATGCCAAAAACCCAGCCTTAAACGCAAACACGGAATCCCTGCACAACGGAAGCGGGTGAATATTTGATGTTTAGAATGGATTTATTGGGTTGTGGGGCCACCTGATTAATGACAGAGTGCCGCCGCGCTCATCATTCCTGCTTACAGTGCAGAGCTGAGCCCGGCGTGGCAAACATCAAACCCTCATCAAAACACTCATCCCTCTGAACAACACAAACTACAGCGGAGCGCCCGGCGTTATTACCCGGACCCCCGTCCCTGGAATCAGCCTGCGCCCGCGAGCCGACAGCCCCCCCCCCCCCCCCCGACAGCCCCCACAGAGAACACCCTCAGAACTAACTATTGTGCCGCTCATAAACGGAACCTTACAGGGCTCCTTTTTTATTTGCCTTCTTCCCGTTGCAAAATTATCGATTCAGACGAAGATAAATCAAAACCACATGCTCTTTTTATTCACACCTAGTCTGGAACCCGTCCGAGGTGTACAGAGATTACCCGTGATTTATAGATATAATAGCCATACTCACACACACACACACACACACACACACACACACACACACACACACAAGTTTGCTCAATAACAGATATTTGGTGTTGCCTAGCAACTGCCGTTGTGCTGCCACGTCGTCGGACAGCACCCTGCTCCTGGAGGCAGACTCCGTCTTGCAGGTTCTCTCTCTCCGTCTCCTAATTGGCCAGGTGGGTCCGCCACAAAGGGCTGCGCGGCCGGCTCTCCCCGGCGACACCAGTCGAGGTCTTAAGTGACAGGTGTGAGCGGGGCTCGACCCGGACCGTGTGCCCCAGCACAATGGGCTGAATAGCTGAACTGAGGGCGGGCGATACGGAGAAATACCCGCCCCCCCCCCCCCCGCCCCCCCCCGCTGCTCGCTAATAATACATCAAGGGCGGTTGGACCGTGGCTCACTCAGAGATCAATTAGAAGCCGTTCATGAGGTAAATCGTGTGGGAATGGACGGCGCTGGATGCACTCGGAGTAGGGGAGAGTCAACAAACTGTGGGGTTAGGTGGGTAATTACCAGGAAGCACCGATGAGCGATGGACGGAGGCGATGGCTGGCTGGCTGCCGCGACGCAAACTGCTCCCCCCCGCTGCGATGCGTGGACGACGCACAGCGAAACGGGCGCAACGGGCGAGCCACAACACGGGGAACCGAAACAGGCTCCGTACCGCAGACGGATCTGTCGCTGGTCACACAAACAAACCCACAAGACTCCTTTAGGTCGGGATTCTGAACTCGTGGGTCACATTTGACAAACCTTAATCTTTAGACTCAAGCCCATGAATTAAAATGTGAATTTACATTGAACCATTTGTTTATTGGCCCTGCTATTTTATTGAATTTAGCCTCAATTTACGCAGCTTTTTGTTTGCTCCATGTTTTTACCGTTCATGAAGGCATTGTTGATTAATGTGATTTTGGCAAATAGCGTTAAGAGTCGTTACTCAGTGACACTGTGTCACTAATGACACATGTGGGTCCTGAGGTCAGACCATTTGAAATAGAGGACATCTTGTTCAATTCATTTATTTGTTTTTATTTGATCTAGTTCCCAATTCATTTGTAAGTATTGTTTGAATTCTGGAGGAAGCTACAGGGTTACAACAGTACACATTTGAACACTTTCTACTCTTACACTGTACTCAGAGTACAATACACATTGTTTATCGATGCTTCACTGTTTCACATAAAAACCACCCTGCCTTTTTTCCTCTTGAAACTACACGATTATACTATGTGGCAACAGTTGTATTTGTTGCTGACATCCCTCCATAATTAGCTACAATTAGGTTTAAAACAGGCTACAACTGGAAGGGCAAAGTAATTCTTAATTAGTTGGCTTTTTGTCACTACTGCGGGAGAAATGCAGTGCTAATTATCTCAGCCCTTAAAAAAGCCTTGATTTTAGATTATCCTGAACAACAGGTTGTCCAAAACCACGCTCTGTGCTGTAGAAGGGTTGTTTTTTTTGGTCAGGGTTTTTGTGGTGTGACTAATATTGTCTTAAAGGGTATAGATTAAGTTATTATCACTTTTGTTAAATATTTTTCAATCCCCATCTTCCCCTGCTTCTGCGTTTACATCCTGCACTCAATTATTCATGGTTATAGAAACATGCTCCTGGAGACAGACTTGTGTCTGGCATTGTGTACGTCTTGCTAAAATGCTCATTAGTGTACAGAACACGTCTGCATTGGTATTCACTTTCCAACTATCTATCTCAATGTAGGCCATTCAATAGTGTGTGTGTGTGTGTGTGTGTGTGTGTGTACCTTTCTGTTTGTGTGCGTTGTTTTCTCATTAAACGTCACGCAGATGCAGAAATCACAGACACAATGAGTGTGACAGCCACTAAATGACACCTTCGCCTCGTGGCCGTCCCCCCATCCAGGCGGGATAATAAAGGATGACCTTGACATGACTTTCAAGACCGTCTGCGTGATTCTTCTTCTGCTGAAATCTGTGACGTCATTGTGTTTGTCATCCGATTGCAGCGGCTAGACGGGTTCTGCGGTGCTGTTCATCCCGGGCTCTGTGGAGAGCCACAACTAACTAACACAAGGTTGTGCTCAGAATCCTCCAGCAGTACCATGAACAAACGTCCCCACAACGCCCCATCGTTGAGAATCGTTGCAGTCACATGCCTGTGATGAGGCTTTGGTGACAAATTTTTTGTGCAAATGTGATTGACAGGCAAAATGGATTCCTAAGGATAACGCCGCTAGCCTCGACGTCACCGTTAACCCTGATAATTCCTGAAAAGACGGAATAGTAAAAGAACTATAAACTATAAATAAAAATCAAAGAATGTAAAACGTAGACAGGAGAGAGCGTATTATCGTGGGTATTTGCAAACGTACCCAGAAATGAGCAGTCAAATATGTAAATGGTCTCATACAGAGGCAGGGGCGCAGTTAACTTTCAGCATTTCACTCTCTATTAGGTTAGGTTATGGGATTTATAAAAAATTACACTCAAATAATAGCGGTTAAATCTCACCTACAGGCTACGGCACCTCCAACAAGGCCCCCCGTTCATAAATAAACGGAACAAAATTAAACCCGTGAGTGATTCCGTATGTGCTATCTCTGGCAAACACAAGTCACGACTGTCTGAAACAACTAAAGTGACGCCCTGGCGGTGCTCCACCAGAGCAGAGACTACACACGCGACATCCGAACGCGGCACAGTTGTCACTTCGATTCAGAGACTTTTCTCGGTGACCTAGTCAAGGTGGAAAGTCTCTGCTTTGATCTCGGGGGGATTTGAAGAGACGAGGAAAAAAACAAACACAGACAACAGGGATAACACCGCCAGTCTCGGCGTTGACGTCAACCCTGATAAGTCTCGAAAAAGACGGAATGGTAAAAAGAAGAACTATAAACCATAAATAAAAATAACAGCGTAGACAGGAGAGCGAGTACTATCGCGGGTATTTGCAAACGCAGGAAGGCACATTCTGAGGCTGCCTTAAGGCTGGGGATACTGGTTTGATGATAAACACGTTTTTTCCCCAGTATCATTCTAAAGCAAGGTCTTTACATGCGGCCCAGGAGGTAAGTGGAGTGTCACTGAAACAGCCCCCGATGGTGGCTAAGCTGTAAAGAACTCTGTTGAGTCAAAGAAAAAAAAAATATATATATCAAATCTATTTGATTAGTTACATGCTATATCACTTTTTTTCCAACATCACTAGAACACCAACTAGTGTATGTTAAAGTAGTATGTTGAACACCAACTGCTCCTGCTCGACATACTAATACCACTGAATAGAAGCTAGTGTGTGCAGGACCCCGTCTAATTTATGTTTCATAAATAGAATCTGTGTTAATTATGAAGATCATGTTTTTATGCCATGAATAATATATTAAATGCTCTGGATTCTTACAATCGTGTTGTCATTTTAAAGTGTAGTGCGTTCAATCCATCTAATTTGTTCGTAATGATCTCCAAAGAGTCCTATTTCATGTTTAGACGGAGCAGATAATGTGAAAAATTATCTAAACCTCATGTTTCCACTTCATTCCCACGATGAACCCAATCTCTCAGCCCCCCCCCCCTCCCTCCCGGTCTCCCGAGGGGCTGGGTGGATTTATTTTTCTTACTGGGTCTGAAACCATGACGACGTGTCACTTGAAATCATGTTGTAGTCTTTGACACGTGACACATTATTCATCCAAAGGCGCACAGCGTTTACATGCCGGAGCTCTCCCCTCTGTCAGGAGGGAAAGCCTTCCCGCCGTTGTGTTTGTCCTGTCTTATATCATACAGAAGGGTGGAACATGGTTCAATATGCTGCTTTGGAAGCTGTGTGTGTGTGTGTGTGTGTATGTGTGTAGGTGTGTGTGTGTGTGTGTGTGTGTGTGTGTGTGTGTGTGTGTGTATGTATGTATGTATGTATGTATGTATGTATGTATGTGTGTGTGTGTGTGTAGGTGTAGGTGTGTGTGTGTATGTGTGTGTGTGTGTGTGTGTGTGTGTGTGTGTGTGTAGGTGTAGGTGTGCGTGCTCAAAATTTCACGTATGTGTATGACGTTAACGATTTTTTTGTTATTTTTAAAGCCTTGCAATTATATTGCGGTGTTTGACTCAGATTTATTTTTACAATATTGTATTGTATTGTATTGTATTGTAAATAACTTTACTGATCATTTCACTTCAATTGCAGTGGGTCAATTCCCCTCCACCTCACACACCTTAGCCTCCCACTTCTGTATTGAAAATAGTTTACCGCAGCTCGTCTCCAGAATGAAGGCTTTTTGGTTGCTGTGATGTCACGGCTAAATAAGGATCCAACAAGCCACTGGCAACCGATAGAGCGCTTGATTAAAATAAATACAATAAACTAACGACCTCCATTCTCTATTCAAAGAGTTGGCTGCGGAGACGTAAGCTCCCTGTGCACACACCGCACCTACATTCAATTATGCTGGCGTCGGCGGGCCGTGGTTATGTGGCGTTGGCGGGCCGTGGTTATGTGGCGTCGGCAGTGTCACCGGGTCCTGGCCAAAGGATGGCCGGCAGTGCTGTGTGATTGGCACTTAATGAGCGCATGTGAGTGACAATGAGCCCCACCCTGGGGACCAGGACAGCATGGGGCGACGCTAGCTCATGAATCTGGAATAATGAAAGAGTAAACGGTCTCCATCACCACTATTGATTTTCCTTTGCCTCACACTATGCTTTATGCCCACTATCATCCACCAGCTTAGTGGCTGTTTTCCCATTAAGGGAAGCCACGCCGCGGGACCTTTAGTACTGGAGGGGAGGCAAGCCATGCAGGGCAGAGTCACAGAGGGGGGGTGAACCATGTCCCCCAGCCCAAAAACACCTCCTCCCCCCCCCCAGTAAATCTCCAGTTGCCTTCCAAAAATAACATTTACGACCTAGCCTTGACATATAGCAGCTAGCGGTGCTAATGGTAATGGTTCTGCCGTGTCTAGCCAGTGTTCCGGTCACTGTTTTCTGTGGTTGTATATTGATGGATAAATAGATACACAAGTGAGCAGGGGACTGGTCAACTGAACGACTGAATGAGCTGTGGAGCTTTTCGCGTGTTGCTGATGTTGCTGATGCCAGCCAGCCACTTCCCCCCCAACACACCTCTTCTATGTCATTTATTTTCACAGATTTGTGTGACGGCTTGTTAAACACATGTTCTGCTATTACAACACTTTAACCCTCTAATTGGCAGGCCTGGATCCAACTTTAAAAAAATCCCGTATCTTTTTAAAATTCATTTACAGATTTGGTTGATGGGTAAAAACATTCATATCATGATTATATGTTTTAAACTGAAATGGGTCATCTGTTTTCCTGATGCTTCCTCATGTGTGCTGCCAATTAGAGGGTTAAAGTGTTGTAATAGCAGAACGTGTGTTTAACAAGCCGTCACACAAATCCGTGAAAATAAATGACATAGAAGAGGTGTGTTTGGGGGAAGTGGCTGGCTGGCATCAGCAACACTGGTACACGAAAAGCTCCACAGCTCAACGCCATTCCTCTGTATCTCTTAATTGATTCATTCCTTCATCATTCATTCAGTCGTTCAGTTGCACTATTGTTTGTTGTACGTCCTGGCACTTGATGAACGCACTTAATGCAGGTTGTATTCATTCATTATACTTAATTGTGTAGCATGTACTTAATTGTGTTGTGTATGCATGTTGTGTAGCATGTACTTAATTGTGTAGCATCTGCAGTAGCTAGCTATCACTGCTGTATACAGGGAATGGGGTCGGCCTGGTGATTGTTTACTTGTACTTGGTTCTATGAACATCTTTACTGTGCCGACGGCGATATATTGTTCCACTTCTTATGACAAATGTACTTATTGTAAGTTGCTTTGGATAAAAGCGTCTGCTAAATGCCATTAATGTAAATGTAAATGTAATGTCCTTTCTGCTGTCATTCTGTTCTCTGTGTGTACTTTGCGTTGATAGGTAAGAGGAATAGTTGACACTTTTTTTAAGCTGTTCCTGTGAAGGCCTCGTTAAAGGGTGATGTGTGTTTGCATAATATATCTGAACTTCACTATTTACATCTTAATATGTTAGGAAACATAACAACCTCAATTTGTTTCATGCTAGGTTCTTAATTATTTGTTGAAGTGAAACAATAAATTACATGTTGATGAGTAAATGGCGAAAACATCACTATATTATTATACATGAAACAACATCCAAAATGAAGTGCACATGAAGATGAGATGAAATGATAAAAAATGTAAATTATTACATTCAATTCCAACTTTCACTATTGTATGAAATATTGGGCCCACGTTGATCAGATAAGCAAGCGTGGCATCAAATGAGATTAATATTGAGTATTGTTGTATTGGTGTATCAACAAACATGTGTATGGAACGTATTGAATGGGCCTAGCCACTGTTGGCTAACCTCAACCCATGCTTTGCAAAAATAAGATTCTTACTCTGTCCGGTAGTGTATACCGAGTTTCCAAAGACTATGTTTCAGCCACAGCCTGCAGGAACACACCAGTCAACACCAGCTCCAATACAACCACAAAAATATAAAAAAGTATTAAATAAAATAACATGGTTAATTTATTCATTCATTCAAAACTGTGTCAAAACAATCTCTTCATCGAACTTCATCCAAACTTCAAATCAACAACTTTAAAATGCCAATTGATCTAACTTGTGTGTGTCTGCAAGTTTATCTCATTGTACGCTCTTTGTGTTTAAGTCTGTGCATGTGCATGGTAGCGCGTGTGTGTGTGTGTGTGTGTGTGTGTGTGTGTGTGTGTGTGTGTGTGTGTGTGTGTGTGTATGCATGAATGAACACGAAAGTGTTTGTGTCTTTCGGAAAAGCCCCATCTTAATGTCCTTGGCCCATGTTTGGAGTCAAACATGCTGTTGCACACACACACACACACACACACACACACACACACACTCAAACAGAGACACACACACCCACACATACACACACACACACACACAGACACACACACCCACACACACACACACACACAGACACACAGACACAGACACACACACACACGCACACACACACACACGCACACACACAGACACACAGACACAGACACACACACACACGCACACACACACAAAGACACAGACACACATACAAAACACACAGGCTTGGAAACAGCGGGGTGTGGGCAGAGGAGGAGAGGGATTTGAATGCAGCGGGCTGTGAGGAGGGGTAATGGAGGACCAGTGTGTGTCCTGGGACCAGTGGATGGATCCACCATCGCGAGGGTGATGAGACCTGAAGGGCGACAGGGAGACGGAGGCGTTGGGGGAGAGAGCGGCCGCGGCCCACCGCTCTGTTAGGCGCCTAATGGAGAGACGGCAGGGAGGCAGCGGGCTCTGAGGGGCGCAGCGCACACAGACACACAACAGCACTGAGCAGACACACAACAGCCACACAGCAGACACACAACAGCACTGAGCAGACACACAACAGCACTGAGCAGACACACAACGCCACTGAGCAGACACACAACAGCACTGAGCAGACACACAACAGACACACAGCAGACACACAACGCCACTGAGCAGACACACAACAGCCACACAACAGCACTGAGCAGACACACAACAGCCACACAGCAGCACTGAGCAGACACACAACAGCCACACAACAGCACTGAGCAGACACACAACAGCACTGAGCAGACACACAACAGCCACACAACGCCACTGAGCAGACACACAACAGCACTGAGCAGACACACAACGCCACTGAGCAGACACACAACAGCACTGAGCAGACACACAACGCCACTGAGCAGACACACAACGCCACTGAGCAGACACACAACAGCACTGAGCAGACACACAACGCCACTGAGCAGACACACAACGCCACTGAGCAGACACACAACAGCACTGAGCAGACACACAACAGCCACACAACGCCACTGAGCAGACACACAACAGCACTGAGCAGACACACAACAGCCACACAGCAGCACTGAGCAGACACACAACAGCCACACAACAGCACTGAGCAGACACACAACAGCCACACAACAGCACTGAGCAGACACACAACAGCGCTACGCAGAAATACATTTCACTGTTGTGGTATCAGTAGCTTTACTAAGTATTTTAATCTCAGAGTCTAAGTCAATTATACTTGGAATGACAGCTAGGGTAATTAAGTGTGGAGGTAGATTGGATTCAGAGATACTGCATGATATTCAACGTCCACGCCTTTGTTTCCTCTTCACCATCACACTTAATTGGATCAAAGTATACAATGGCAACACGACTTGGACAGTGGCGTTGCTCTAATAAGCTTTTATGAACATTATCTCAGTGAAAAATATACCATTAGTGCAATTATGGTCTTCTTAATCATCTAATTATTTTTGTGACATATCAGTAGTCTTCTCGTGATTGTATCTCTTACAAAAACGTGAAACGAAGGGGCTATTTTTCTGACTTATGAAAATAATTTGCAGTACTAGTCAGTATTAGTATGTGTAGATGTAATAGTAGTAGTAGTAGTAATTGTTGTTTCAGGTATTGCAGAAAACAGGATTGGCAGTATTTCTTACGATACATATTTTGCAAAATATTAACTAACCCCATACTGAAGTCGAACACAAAGTGCTTGACAATTCAAAGGGCTTCAGCAGTAGTATTACTGTCGTTGTTCTATTATGAACCAACCACCATTTAAACGTGTTTTTTAGACTCCTGGGAACTGGTTGTCTGTAGTCAGTACTCAAACGTGGTTGGGTGTTTCCTTTCACTTCATATTCAACCAATCCTGAGCTGGAGGCAGGGTTCTGTAAGCGCGTGATTGGCCATGCATGATCAACAATGTGTGACAGTGAGTGAAAAATGATCGGCTTGTCTTTCTCAAATCTTCTGTCAAAACATGTTGCGATCAAGGACCCTGTCCATCTTGGTTGCTGTTTCCAACACGGGCCTCTGCTTTATAGCATGGACTCTGCTATTTCACTATTAGTTTGGTGTTCGAGTCTGTTCTCATAACACTCACACAAGTGGGAATGAGTTCATTGAAAAAAAAAAAAAAAGCTACAGAAGAAAACGAGTTAAGGGACTTGAAGCTCCCCAAAAGGAGTCCACTGCACTCAAAAGGAAAAGCTCTAAATGGCTTTCTGTGAGAAACTGCTCAGGGACGGCCCCGGCAGTGTACATGTTTCGCATGCAAATGCAGCTTTGTGAACTACAACTGGAACGCTATAGCCATCATCCATAGGAGCCAGGGGAGACAGTGCATGTACATGCAAACGTACATATGTACATGCATACATACATACATACATATAGACGTACATACGTACACAAAAAGGTGCTTGAGTCTCCAGCGTACGCATGCGTTTTGGGTTTTTTTTGCAGTGAGAAAGTGGATGTGTGGCGCGTGAGCGTGTGTAAGCAGGCAAAAACGTGTGTCACACGGTGAAACCGTGAGAGCTGGCAGCTCTGCGAACGTTAGTACTTGGCACTTGTTTCTATGAACATCCTCACTGTACCCACAGTGATATATTGTTGCTACTCTTTCTTCTGACAAATGTACTTATTGTAAGTCACTTTGGATAAACGCGAAATGCCCTAAATGAAAATGTAGTGTTCTTGGCATGTTGCTCGGTCTTCAGAGGATCCTCTCAGCGCGATAATAAAACCCTTTCTCTCTCACACAGGAGGCCTCCTGTTCCCACAACCACAGGCGCAGCCTCCCCCAGCCTCGCCCGCGACAGCGGGTGGTCACAACGCCGCCACACGCGCCTTAGCTGCCAAAGTGGCATTGTTTAGACGCTGTGGATCCATGATGGGAGCCCCCCCGCCCCCGCCGCTCCACAGACAGTGTTTATATGGTTTCCCTCAGAGTCTGCGTGGAGGAGCCTGGGGGACACGGTGGGTACTATTCCAGTCCTCACTTTGGGCATCTGCCGAGGCGATATATCTGAAGGTCAACGACGAGGCAATCAGTTTCTCTCCACAAGCACCCAGATCTCACGTGATTAGCGTCTCCCCCTCGCCGGCTTGCGACTGATCCTCTTTGACAAAGAAGGCACAGGTCGGCGCTCTATACAGTGAA
>NC_140276.1:507925-537925 GCF_964030765.1 Micromesistius poutassou | reverse complement strand
TAGAAAAACATGGCCATCTAAATATATGACTGTGTCTCTGAAGGCCTCCTTCTATGTGTGTGTGTGTGTGTGTGTGTGTTTGTGTGTAAAAATATTGCCGTCTATATATATGACTGTGTCCCTGATGGCCTCATTGCACGTGTGTGTGTGTGTGCGTCTGTGCGTACGCGCGGTGTTCATGCGTGTATACCATAAATTGGAAATGTGACTTCCAACAGTGATAAAAAGAAACATCTTGATAATGGTTGTTGATTTTACAGCTCAGCCAACAGGAAAATGGACGTCCATTTTCTTTCACAAATAGCAGCAGACGTAATCCTTAGCGACAGACTCCGATACAGACGGAGAGAGAGAGAGAGAGAGAGAGAGAGAGGGGGGGGGGGGGGGTAGCACCTTCCTGAGACACCTCGCTCTTCACGACCGCAATGGGACAGGTTTAAAAAAAGATATGTAGGTCATCATACATCCCACCACCTACACCACCGCCCCCACCAGCCTGCCCTCCGCCGGCTCAGCCTCCGACCGACGTCTTTGAGGTAACGAAAGCCACGGGCCGCTCGCCTAATCCCCCCCGCTCACACCGAGTTTCAAATTCAATCTGGGTTTTCTCATTACGCCTCCAGGAGATAGCCGGATCCCACGCCGGTCCAGTGATAGGCCGGCGGATCTGATAAGGTTCCCGCGCGCGACGAGCGGAGGTAAGCGAGGACTTTGGGGGTCCGCGTGCCATGGATCTCCGGGTTGGCGTGCGTGAGGGCGGGAGGGGAGGGAGGGAGGGCGGGAGGGCGGGAGGGAGGGCGGGAGGGAGAGGCTCAGAAGGGACAGAGCTCAGGGTGACGGCCAAGCAGGGAAGGTCGGGTCTTATCGTTGTTGTTTTTCTTTTTGGGGTTTTTTTATTATGGAAATTCAAGGAGCATGACGGATATTTCCGAGTGGCCATTTGCCCGCTGGGGAGACGAGGGAGAATTCAGCGGGTTGGCAGTCAGTGAAAGAGGAAAGAGGAACAACAAAACAAACAAAAACCTGACGTACAACACGAGCAGAATGTGAAGCGAGGAATAACGCGAGCAGAATCATGTACAGCTTTAACCTATGGCTTCTGCCTTTGGGAAATAAACAGCGTTAATAGAACACTAAGTGGCTCGTTCTCATTCACATGGCAAGGGGGAACGCGCACACCGACACAAGCCTGCACGTCGCCCAGCATGCGCAGTCCAGTGTTTTTCCATCAACCCCTGACCCTTTTCAATATGACCCTTGACCTCAGGGGTCTGAGTGACACTAGTGCTGCCGCGGTGCGGAGATGTCCTCACAGCCAGTGTGCTCACACCTTGGGCTTGGCAGTGACACCGCGACCAAACCCCTCCGTGTTTAATCTTTACCAGCGCCCATGAGGTCCACTTCAGTGCAGTTTGTTTACCTTGTTTGTCCGTCTACACCCAGGGTTACGAATGAACGACCACGGCCCAATGTCCCTGAAACGTGCGGCATGGGCCAAGGAAGAGGCCGTGAAAGCGTGGATCCGAACCGGGTGGGCGGAGCAACCAATCTAGTATCTATTTTGTTACCATGGCGACATACAAACAGATCTCTGAGTGCCTTTCAAGTTTGTTAAGTTTACGTTAATTGTTCCCTGACGTGTTCAAATTGTTGAGCCGAAGAACTAAAGTATTTACAAAACAAACTTATTAAAGAAGACATTTCTGCATGGCACGTCATCAGCAGTCGTTGTGACACCTGCAAAACGGCCACTTACATGATACATGTCATTCACATTTATGTCATTCACATTTATTTCAACACATGTCATTCACATTTATTTCAACGCAGTATTTACTAGTGTGTTTTCAGGGCTTACCACTTCACTATCGTATTAACATTTGCAAAAGCTTCCGCGACTCTCAACCTTCCTTGATCAGTTCTTGACCCTGCAGAAGTGCCCTCACTTCTCCCAGAGTCCTGCACACACTGCTACATTGTTCTCAGACACGTTTTCAGAATGGTTGGCTTCGCTCGCTTTTTGAAGCAAATGTGACACACTGCCTGGCATTGAGAGCAAATAAAACCAACAAAGACACGACACCTTCCGTTTGTGTATTTCTTTCTTTTCTTCTTGAGGCATTACAAGTATTTTTTTAGTTGTAAGTGGAATGAGGAATAACTTCAGTAGCGGAGGCATATACAACTTCAGATTTTACCTATGGCTTTTTCCTTTGGGACCATTCTGGCTTGAATTCTAATTCTTGAAATCTAAAAAAAGTGTCAGTTGCTCATGTCTGAACACCAGGCTGGTTAACCGCTGCTCCTCAGTGTCAGAGTTCTGAATTGATTTGATATGTCAGGGCCAGAAGGTCACAGTGACGTGATGCACTTGCTAAAAGTTATGTGTACGCTCTGTGTACAGACCCACGCGTTTACAATGTTTTTTCATTTGCGTGTGGAGAGATTAAAAAGAGAAAAAGAAAATAAAAACCTGTGTACTGGCAGTATAGCGGTGACAGGCTCACAGCGCAGTGCATCTCCTAATATTGCGGTATGGCGGTGATTCGGTTATTGCTGCAGCCCTAAGTGACACCCCTATATAATCACATGGGACTCTGGGCTCTGGCTTCATATCTTCTTGCAGAGCAGGAAGATATGCAGGTCGATTAAATGTAATCTCTCGCTCCATATAGAAACAGAGGAAAACAACAGCTTCTGCACTCAGTGATTGTGCGGTTTTGTGGTGAATCCTCGTTCCCAGACACTGATCGCAACTGTTGGACAACAAACGACGTAAACACTGTTGGCCATACAGAACCACTGGGTAAGGATTCTTCCATACATAGACGACTGGCAGATCTGTGCCCCATCACGAGTGTGCAGTCCACGTCCAATGTAGACTGTCTAGGCCTTATCATCAACCTGGAGAAGAGCTCCTTCTCACTCGACCGGAGAGTAACCTTAATAGGCGTCGAGGCTATGCTCTCTCTTCCGCAGCTTTCAGTTTGGCTCCTCACAGCCCTCCAGCCTCTGGCTCATGGAGGTCCATGGGTATGCTGGTGGCAGCAGCTTTGATACCCTTAGGTCTAAACGGCCTTCAGATGGACCCTAAGTGGCACAGTGCCAGAAGGATCCATTTGTTCTGGAACTGCCTCTCAGCCCTACAGCGCTGGTGAAGGGACTCTCTGGAGGTCCCCCTCTCGGCGGGAGGTGTTCACCGCCAACGTTTCACTATCTGGTTGGGCCGTCGTGTGGTTACACTGGGCCATTTGGGTCTGTGGAGCGGCGCTCAGAGGCTAGAACATATCAATGTCCTCGAGCTGTGACTGGTTGTTCTTCACTCTCAATTTTTTGTTGCCATTATGGGAGCCCAGGGATGATTTGGTCAGGACCTCGTTGGTGTTTCAAACACACCACCGGAGAACGTCACTTCAGCCCTCGCAGCAGCTCCTAACGTGGGCCTTCCCTCACTTTCTAACGCACCTTCCTCGAGAGCTAAACAAAGGCTGCAGATTTCCTGCTGCATCAGAAAGTTCACCAAGGGGAATGGCAACTCGATACAGATCGTTTGAGGAGATATGGAGTTAGTATGGCAAAGCAGAACTAGATATTTTTGTCTCAGAGGCCTCAACCCACGGCATCCCTGTATTTCTCCGAGGCCCAACACAGGATTACCCCCGAAGAGTCTCTCCACTTTCCATGTAAAGCGGGTCATCAGGCTGGCTACTGCTCATCATGGGGACGCGGGCGGTGGACAGCCAAGACTATCTCGTCCAATAAGAGCTCTTATAAGAGCTTATCAGTGCAATGGCAGACATTCGCCAAACGGACCAGCTTTCTGACGGTTATGGTGGAAGTAGAAAGGGCTCTATACAGAGACTGTCACGTCGGATGTGATAGGATGGGAGACGCCAGGCGTACGGGGCCAAGGGCCATCATCCTCCAGCTGGCGTAAGGGGCCAGTCCATCGGCAGCGTCGCCACACCGTGTGCAGCCTTGAATTGCGTGCCGTTGAGTGACATCTTCGCTGATGCAGCTGATGCAGGGCCTCCTTCTGTACATTCTTGAGACACTAGCGCTTTGCTCACCTCCAGCGCCATAGGAGGGGCAGTTCTACCAGGAACGTTGAGAGATGAGTGAAAGGATAGGCGGTTTCTCGTGACATTGTTTGTATCCTTCATCAAGTCGTTAACCTCATTGCATAATTGCCTAAGTCATATTTTGGCCAAATTGCGATATCTAACCTAACTCTACTCTCCTAACGCTTCTGATTCACTGTGCCTCATTGGCTACATCCTAAGCCAATCAAAGTGCTTTTTACATTCAATAATCACTATCTGCCTAAGACAGCTATTCGACTCGGGCATTTTTGACGCTAAATACAAGATGAACCAAAAATTATGACTTAGGCAATTAGGCTATGAGGTTAACCAAGTGTGAAGCACTGCTTCTAGCAGCCAGTAAGAGTGGAATTGGACCTAGTAGTAATAGTTACATATGTAACTATGATTCTAAGAAGTGTGGAAGCCAGAATTCTGTTGCCCTCAGAACGCTGGCAGGGAGATACAGTAGGAAGAGTCCCATGTGACGTATACAGGGGTGTCACTGGGGGGCCCGGGGTCATGGATGACTTTGTTTATCTAAAAATGATCGCCTGTGCATGAGCAATGTGGATAAATCCAACGTGAAGCACTGCCTCCGGTGGTCATCCGGAATTCATAAAACCACAGATACGGACATCACTCTCATTATCTCCTGTCCGTGTCGTATTCTCAGACAAAGTTTGGATGCGCAATGTGCGACTGACGACGTTTAAAATCATTGATTTTTTTTCCCCTGCTTCATTGAAACACCACTGCTTCTTTTTTTTTTTTCCGCCAGGCAAGTCAAAGCAACGGCTGTGTGACATGAATAAAAGTGTGTCTGGTAACCTGGGGCTGAGATCCCCACACAATCCCCCCCCCCCCCCCCCGCCCCCACGCCCCCCCCGCTCCGAGGGCTGGGCAGGTGATCGATAGTGTTGATGTGGTGGAAAATAGGTGAGGATGCGAGCGCCCGAGTGGAGACAGCGCGTGGGGCCAGAGCATCAACATCACTGCCGTCTCATCGTCAACCTCAAACACATTCAGTCGGATGAAAGGGGCAGGCAAGGTTGTAAATTGTAGAAGATTGTGAAAAAATAATAATAATAATAGTAATAATAGAGACAATATGAAGGTGAGTAATGAAAATATATTCTCTTCTCTTCTCTTTTTTTTTTGCGATGAAGCGACATCTTGCTGGGTTGTGTTTTGTTTGCATTTATCTGACTTCAGCCACCGACAACGACTCACTCCGAGGCCCTGACACACGGGACACGGTGCTCGCCATGGTCTATCAATTGCTGAAGAAAACATGCAACGTAAGATTGATTGACGGCAAGCACAATCAGTGAAAACAACGCTTCTGTTGGTCCCTGTTTGAACTTCTAGGAAGACGGATTCTGATTTGGCTGAAGACCGATTCATTCGATTAATTTAAAATGGCTCATTTTATTCTACAGTTTATCAACAAAATAATGTCTGGGGTTAACATATAAAGTCTAAGAGCACCTGAAAATTATTTATATTCTTGATTCTGGAAGAGGGCATATCCTTACTCGAGTTAAGGTACTGTCTCCCCTATAATTAAGGTCAACCTCCTCATAAATGTCTAAGTCCTCATATAAGGTGCTTGACCTATTTGTGACGCTGCTGAGTGAAGCTCATATCATCAAAGTTGACTTCCCCCGGGACAGCGGCATACTGATTGCAGGTGGCTTTTAAGACAATCTCATGCTGACATTCACCTGCATTGAAGGCTAATGCTGTGTATATTAGCCAGCTGACTGACAGCTGGACCCGATGAGAGGAGTCACCCTTGAGACTTGCACCCATTCTCTTTCAAGAACACGCGCACACACACACACACACACACACACACACACACACACACACACACACACACACACACACACACACACACACACACACACACACACACACACACACACACACACACACACACACACACACACACACACACAGGCTTGCACTCAGGGCCGCACACACACACAAACGCATGCCCATATTCCCTTCCATGGACACACTTTAACACATGCACATAGCTGCCTGGTCACACACATGAACAAGGGTATACACGCACATACAGAGATGCACGCACACAGATCAGTGGTGAACAGGGATTTCAATTTATAGCAGCACCCAACGAGTAACTAGGTATGCAAGGGCTGCCGGTCTGGCACCTACTTGCCCTCCGCACCACTCCCCATTATAATTGAGCTTGTTACACGCTCACACCGTTAGCCGCTTCGTCCGCCGACAGCGGCGCCGGGCGGTCAGACAGCACCGGTCCTGCACTGCCGTTATGATCACCGTACCTGAACACCACGTCCCCCCGCGGCAATTATCCCTCGCTGTTCTCACAGCGCCTTCAGCCGGGCTCCCGCTGTGCTGCTCAGCAACCGACTCCAGAGTCTCCGCCGGTGGCCTCTGGACCGCACCTCCACGGGGCGGCTCTGTGGGGAGGAGACGACGCGTGGGCGGGATGGAGAGGATGGAGAGGACACAAGTATCACTGTGTCTTATTCCCGCCGATGTTTTAACGCAGCCAACCGTGAAGGTTTCGAAGATTCATTTATTCAGAGCGATTAATTGCCGCTCTGTGGTGTGAATTGAGTCCAGAAAACGGCTCGCTAGGACTGTTGCTCTGCTATTTATTTATATTATTCACACTACTACTACTACTACTACTACTACCACTACTACCACTACTACTACTACTACTACTACCACTACCACCACTACTACTACTACTACTACTACTACTACTACCACTACTACTACTACTACTACCACTACTACGACTACGACTACTACCACTACCACTACTACTACTACCACTACTACTACCACTACTACTACTACCACTACTACCACTACCACTACTACCACTACCACTACTACTACTACTACTACCACTAGCACTACCACTACTACCACTACTACTACTACCACTACTACTACTACTACTACTACCTCAATACGTCAACAAAATAACCAAGTCAATCAGCAAACAGTAAAACACACAAATAGATAACAAATAAGGAACTATGAATAAAATAACAAACGAACAAGACAGACAAGCAAACACAAAAAAAAACAAAAAGGCAAAAAAACACAACAAATAAATAAATGAATAAGGAAACACATTTAAATAAACAAACACAGACAAATGAGCGCTAAGCAAGCAAACAAGCGGCACGAAGGGACGTGAGTCTCTGGGGGGCCGTGGGGGTGGGGGGGTGGGGGAGGGGGGCGGAGGCGGGGGTGGGGGGGGAGGCGACGGAGGGGACGGGGCGCCTGTGGTCATGTTGTTGTGCTCATCTGCGTGATTGATGACGCTGGCCCCCTCCCCGTGGTCCATGAGCGGGGGGCTCAGCGGGCCGCCGCCCCGACACAAACCACTCAAATGTGACAAGTGGGCCACGCCGGGCGCACTGCGGGCCAAGGTGAGAGCAGGACGGATGGGGGGGGGGGGGGGGGGGGGGGCGTACTCCCCTCTCCCCCCCGACCCCCTCACTCCCCCCCTCACCGCCGCCTCCCCCTCCAACAGTCAGACGTACGGGGGCGCTCAGCGCAGTGAGCTGAACTCCTTTCAGATCGCCCCCTCATCAAGACAATGATGTAATCATTATTTTGTTATTAGCCGTGCCTCGCCTGCCTCTCCGCTGATTGGCTCCCTTCAGACATGTGTGAGTCTGACCCCCATGCTCTTCATGCATTCCCCCCCCCCCCGCCCCCCCGCCCCGCCCACCATCTTCTGCATCTCTGTTAATCAGTCTGGGGTTTTTTTCTTTTCTTTTTAATGCTCGCCAGGTCCCGCCCCCCACTCCCCTCCCGACATGGACCTGAACATACATACATGCCCGGCCTCCTATTTGACATAAAAAAGGAAATTGGGGTGATATTATCAGGCTGGGCTGCTCTATTAACCTCTCTCATGGCGTCGTAATGTGTTACGACAGACCCTGCCGGGGTGCAGCGACGCTGCCGGAATTTATTTGAGCTGAGCGGAGGTCCTCGGGGGCGGTGGCGGCGGCGGTGGCGGCGGCGGTGGCGGCGGCGGTGGCGGTGGCGGCAATTCACACACAGTCAGTCATGCAGGCCCCGTGACGCGTCCTATTCACGCCTGGAAGGCATCCTAAATGTGGCTGGGCTGACCTTGTGCACAGCCATAAAACACCTGGAGGATTCCTCCTCGTCTAATTACATCAGCCGGTGCCGGCGCCGTGTGGGCGGAGCCGTGGCCCCCGTCCCCAGAGCGCTGCTCTCCCACAAAGTGAGCGGCGGCGGCGGCGGCGGCGGCGGGGTGACTTCAGGACTCGTTATCCAATGATAAACTTTAAGTCACAGCACATTTTTTGGGTCGAATTTAAAAAAAGAAATGTCAACAGTGTATTTTTGATAGTTCTATTTTGAGAACTATCATTTGACTACAAAATGCACAGCACAGCCAATGCCTCCGATGGCCAATGCTATTGGCAATCGCCGATCAATTACTGAGTTTGGATGATTGCGGTTGTCCCGCTGAGGCGTCATTTGATGTTGGCTGTCAATATAATGATTGATATGGATTTATAGAGATTGAATCTATACAGTGGTGGTCAAGCACCACTGCAATTCCTCATGGGGTCAAGGTCTGGGTTTCTCTCTTGGACATGCGTGTTCGAACACAGACAGTGTGATGACCTGTCTGTGGTGTCAGCCAAACCTTTCTGATGGGCTGTCATACTATTAGTTATTGGAGGCCTGAGCTGGTAAGGTATGCAGTGTTGGAGTATGCAGTGCGTCACTCCATAGAAAGATATGTGAGGGAACGCTACAATGCGACAACGTGCTGTTATGTGCCAGGACGCATAACTTGATGACAAAAGACTTGAGACTTGACCTGGACTGGTGACCAAAGATTTGAATCTTGACTTCAACACGCAAATCATGACCTGTGAACTTCTCTGGATGGTGCCATACATTGCCATGCAGAATAAGTGTACCTTGCCATCACCAAAACACATACAAATTAGGTAAAAGAGTTAAAACTCAAATAAAACTCAATGCAGGATAATACAAATATATCAGCTACTTGGATAATAACTGAATAAACACATCATGTTTGTCTTGAGGTTTGTCAATGGCGACACAAAATGTTTGCCGCATGGATTAAGCAGGCTTTTTGTGAGAGAGCATTTGTATTGTTTGGATCAATTACCAGTGTATTGACGGATCAATTGCTAAATTCATTATCCCAAAGCACTGGTAACCCACCGCAGTTTGTGTGCATCGTAACGGAATCAATATGCAAAAAAGAAAAGTATGTTTTGATTCCAGTATTTAGTCCAGTCAATGGGAGAAAATAATCTATAAACACGATTGAACACGGAGCAAGGTTGAGTGGATATAAGACATAGCACCCTAAATAATAGTGCTGGGGAGGTGTGTGTGTGTGTGTGTGTGTGTGTGTGTGTGTGTGTGTGTGTGTGTGTGTGTGTGTGGGGGTGGGTATTTGATACTTAATAAAGTTCAGCCATGACTTTTCAAAGCAATTACATTACTGTCACTGTTGAAAATTGAGTGTCAAATGTCAAGGAGGTGGGAAAGCAGAAAAAAGATTGAAAGAAAATGCATTATTATATTTAGTCCTGACACGAGGGGAGCGGGGGGGCTGAGTGTCTTAAACATTTGGAAATCATCCGTTTTCAATTAAGGTGCCCGCACTGAGCACCGCGGCTTTCCTCCTGCTCACAATGTTCAGCGTGTCAACCAAATATTATTTTCCAATAGCAAGACCAGAAACCCCTTCATTTTAACTTCAGCATCCACGGCCAAAATAACACAGCCCCAGACAATAACACGGCCAACACGCACCCACGCACACACACACACACACACACACACACGCACACAGAGCCGAGTGGGTACCTTATCATCAGCGAAGATAGGACTGCTTTTACATGAGGACCACATGCATGCCAGGGCAGAAAATGTAATAAAGTGAGGTCAGGCAGAGGAATCAGCTGGATGACCATGTGCCTCAATGAACATAATGTTCTCTCCTGGGAAGACACAAGTGTGTGTGTGTGTGTGTGTATGTGTTTGTTTCTTTATGTATGTGTGTGTGTGTGTGTGTGTGTGTGTGTGTGTCTCTTTATGTGTGCGTGTGTGTGTCTTTATGTGTGTATGCGTGTGTTTGTCTTCATGTGTGTGTGTGTGTGTGTGTGTGTGTGT
This sequence comes from Micromesistius poutassou, assembly GCF_964030765.1. Lineage (NCBI taxonomy): Eukaryota > Metazoa > Chordata > Actinopteri > Gadiformes > Gadidae > Micromesistius > Micromesistius poutassou. The sequence goes on along the minus strand of NC_140276.1, from coordinate 527,621 downwards.
GTGTGTGTGTGTGTGTGTGTGTATGTGTCTGTGTATGTATGTGCGTGTGCGTGCATGCATGAGTGCACAATGTTTCCCCGACTTCAATCCCAATTTGCCAAAATACTACGACAAAACGTAATCATATGGAAAGGAAAAGGCAGAGGATGACATCAAACATATGAAAGGCTGCAGAAGTAGTCTGGCTAACACAATGACTCCCGCACAAAGCCCCAAACACGGCTTAGTCTTCGCACAATCTTTGAAGCGCATTACAGTGAAAACAGAGGGACGGGGGTTGACCGTTGTCGTCGCCGAATCAAACAAACCGCAGTCTGGGTATGGTTTAAGCAGCGTGTCTCCACAACACAAACCGCACGTCGGGACGCCCGGTTGATCTATTCCTGTCGCGTCGGAGACGACCGTGCGCATTCAAATATGAAAACCAATCACAGCATGCGCTAGGGCTGGGAATACGGAATATTTCACGCGGGAAGCCGGCAGACGTGACGACGAGCGCCGCTCCCCAAACCGACGCTCTCTTTGGGGGCAGAACGGCTCGACGAGGAACGTGACCGAATAACACGGGACTGAATTAACCTCGGGCCTGGAGGGCTCCCATTAGGGGCTTTGGTTTCCCGTCTAATTATTTGAATATTAATCATTTGTTGGAGTGAAGGGAAAAATGAATTAAATACAATGGGGAACCATGACACCCAATTCATTATCGCTTCCATGGGGGGCAAGCAAGGTCCCCTTCATGGATTCCTCATCAAACCCCCTGTAACCACCGTCATTAGGGCCGGCCCCACGCGAGCAGCGGATGAACGCATGAGGTTGGGTGTTGTTCCTCCATCTTATCTTAATGAAGGCCTGTGATATTTGGTCAGCGCTGGGATTCATAATAGGGATAAAAACAATACATGCCCCCCAATTAAAACGAGGTCAGGCACTCGGGACCACGGATGAAACCACCGATGGAGAAACTCTAAAGCTACGGGTTCATTTCTGCCCGCTGAACTCGGCCCCGCGTTCACAGTGAGTCACGTGACTTATTCATGTCGGCGGAAGGCTTACAAAGAGGCTATGGTCAGTTCAACATGTCATTTGGAGCCGGTGGTGCGGTGATGTAAAACTCTGCTCTCCCCCCCCCAGGAAGAGGCATCAGCGCTGGCTGGTCGGGGCCCGGGGAGATGAGTCATGGAAGACAGGAGTCTCATCAGGAAGCTAGCGGCCCACACAAGGTATGCATGCATACTCCTGAAAGGTTCTTTAAGGTCAGCCTTGTTTTGCTTTGTCGTTCGCTTCTCCATATAGGCTAGGTGTAATCTTCAAAGTCTACGTTTTCTATTGTTGTGTACTTTTGTGTTTGTCTATATATATATATATATATATACACACATACATACATACATAATATATACTGTATATAAATATATACACACACATATATATATATACATATGTATATAACTGAATGAAGGCAAAAACACCTAAAAGAAGAATGAAAGAAGCTGCCATTTTATTCGCCTTCATGAAGTTGCTTTACTGTTTTATGTTAAATGTACTGCTTTATGTTAAAAAGTCTTGAATGCCCTTTAAGGTCAAAGGTCTGCACTTTTGCCCTTTTTTCTTGTAAAAGAAATGTGTGGCATTTTGTTTCACACAAAACATTATGCTATTCAGTTATTATTTTATATTTATATGTATAATAAAATTCATGCTTTTTGTTGGAAGCACTAGAAACACTAGCCAACTGGGACCCTTCCATCTAGTGCAATGTAGTGATGGGGGGGGGGATTGGAGACCACTTCCTCTAATCTCGGTTGAGATCCACTGCATTGCGTTCACAGCTGCGTCTCTGCTCAGACTCCCACCGCCAACAGAAGGAGTAAGTGGCCACGGACAGCCTCCTGCTCCAGAGCTCGTCATATGCATCAGCACATATTCTTTAGTGCGTTATAGATCTCCACCGGAGAGCAAAGGACCACCAGGCCCGACAGTTTCATCACCGCCGGCCCGGCTGGATGGGAGGGCTTAGCAGGAGCGACGTGAGGGAACCAGACCAAGCCTCTAAACGTCGGGCGTGGACGCCGCGCTGGTGAGTGGTGCTAAAGGCTGATGCACAAAAAGTCCCATAAACCTATTTGGTTTATTTCCCATAGTGGCCCCCGCCTAAAGCACAGTTGGCTTGGCTCACGATACAGGAAATAAACATGTCGTTCATTCGTGTCGAGCACAGAAGAAACGTGTTGCTGCCCCCCCCCCCTCACACTCTCCTAACCCAGGACACACACATTAAGCTTGCGATTGTAATAACCACCACACCGGCAGATCGCCACCGTCCCTCGCCATGCGCCGCTCCGTTCTAAGACTTGTTTGCGCGCCACAGATCGGGGCTCTTTGTGCGACCCCATTGTCCTCGTGGGTGCCAAGAAGCCGCAGTAGACTGATGGCTCCCTATAACGGCGCTCCCCTCTCCGTGATGCCACCCTGATGGTCATTGCGTCGGGCCCCTCATTGTTCCACTCCATTGTGCAGTCCTTTAAAAGGCCCAGCTGCCACCTGTCCCCCCCCCTCACCCCCCCCCCGTCATCCCCCCGTCCTCCACCACCACACAGTATTAAGCAGCATGTTCACACCGTCCATGGGAAAGACATTTTACAGTGGTACAGCTGGTCTGGCCCTCGCCACACATCCAGCCCACGGCGCAGGCTGTTGGAAACACAACACGTCACTGGGGGGCTCACGTCGCAGCGTTCCGACGGACATGCTGGTGGCGGGATTCGTTTGCGGTTGGTGCGCGTCTTCCCGCGCCGTGTGCCAGTGTTGAGCAGCGGGAGACGGTGGCCCTCTGGCTTTGGGCTCGGCCTGCCGCTTTGGTTGTGCAGAGCTGGCCAGACCTCTCCAGCTCTTCCTCCCTCTGTAGGGCCAGGAGAACAGCTTCATAAGGACCACTCGGACTAATTAGACACTTCTAGACAACGGCTAGATGTCTTTATGAACGAGAACGCACGCCACATTCATTTACATGAAAGATAATTATGTAATGAATCAATTAAACTTTCCAACAGCCATTAAACTCATATATATATATATATTAAACTCATTATATATATATATATATATATATATATATATATATATATATATATATATATATATATATATTAAACTCATTATATATATACATATGAAAATAATGTATTTTTTTATTTTTCTTAATGCATCCATTGGGATCCATTTTTTTCCGGTTGTGAAATGCATCTCACTACAAATTTGAGCATTAACAATATTCTAATTACTTTAACATCTTCTTTGCCATTCGGCAGTTTTGCAGTCTCAAAGTCACACTGGCCAGCAATCCAAAACGCCTACCACTTCATATGCCTGTGTGTCCTATGAGACTTAACTTCTTAAGAAATCCCTCCCCCATCCTCTCTCTTTGCTTATGTCAGCAGGTGATAATATTGCAGTCATTACAGTATTTTTCCATTCAGCAGGCAATTAGGACAGCTTTACTCATAGCCTACGTTCTCTCAAGTGGTCAAACTACACATAGCATATTTTTCACCACCATACACCAGCAGCTCTTTCAATATTGATACATCTGCTTATGGGAATGTATGCTTCTGCCTATTCCTCCTTCTAAAGCTGTTGCAAAATCTTATATCTAATTGCTAGCCTACGCCAACTATTTCTCTGCTGTTGACATTTTCCAGGACACCCACAATATGAGTATAGTAAATAAACTGGTGTGGCATTAAAAATGAAAAATGACTTCTTTAGGTATGAGGAAAGGGAGATGGTTTGCAACAGATCTGCTGCCAGAGGGAAACGTCATTTTACTCTCTATTGGTAAATCTGCACACATCAGACAGCAATGATCTGCTTGTTTAGATTACTGGTTCAATGAAATCAACCAAATTAATCTGCTGGAAGAATGTCTTTCGCTGTGCCAAAGCTCCTCAAACAAACACTAGCCATTTGTAAACATGAAGCATTTGGTGGCTAGTTTTATCCCAAAGTCTGTGTGTCCTCCCCCCCCCCCTCATCCATCCCCGCCCAGGTGAGTATGAAGTCCTGTAATGTGAATCCTCCTCCTCTGCCTTCCCAGACTCACCGATCTGTGATTCGGCCCAATCAATGAGTACATGTCTAGACTTAATTCTGAGCTCAAGAATGTTTTCCAACATGTCATCAACCCTATTTGTCCGCCAAGGGCTTAGTGGAGGCTTAATGTGAACTCTTTGTGGAGGAGAACGTGTGCGGACTAATGTCTCACAGGGCCGTGGAGGAGTTTGACTTGGACGGAACCACATTCAGCATGTTTGATATTTTTTTTGGAAACATTACCAGTGTGCGCTGGAAAGCTGTACGAGCCGATGTCCATAAATCCTTTTGTCCAAAATATCAACAAATCTTAATATTGTGGACAGGGTTTTATTCAAGTTCCAATTGCTCCAGGCCTGTGATCAATGCACTTGCGAAGAGTAATATTTGCTTATTTTGGTAAAAAATGAATGCAAAAAAAAAAAGTTAAATCCCAATTGATTGGTACAGGTTCTGAGATAAACCACTTTTATTTTCTAATTATATGGATGCACTCAGCGCACATCGGATGGTGACACAAGCAGTCCATCAGCATAGAAATCTATACGTAAAATGGAAAGACAAGTTAGCAAACTATTCTAACTTAATCAACCGCTCCCTGTACCACAACCCCCCCCCCCCCCCCCCCCCTCTCTCTCCTTTCAAATGTCTCCATATAAATTGTACCCCTATAGAGCGTAATGAATCTGCCAATTTCATTTTTTCCATGAAGTTATGTTTGTAATTTGTAAAGCAACTGGAAAAGTGTTATGTATGGTTTACAGAGCATGGCATAGTAATAGGCCTGTGAATGCTGACAGTGCATCAGCGGCAAAGCACCCTGGTCTCCAGAGGAGCATCAGGGAGAAAATTATAATTAATTAATCATGGAGTGCAGGGCCGGCTCCCTCTCCATTAGCCTTTCTGTAATTCCTTCCTCTTGGCCGGTACACTAATCATATTGACCAAGCATCTGCAATAAAGGCCTGTTCGTTCAACAGTACCCTGGTTACTGCACAGACAGCTGGTTCGGAGGAGGGCGGGGGGGGGGGCGGGGGGGTGAACCCTCACCTCTGTGAAATGTGTCTACAAACTGACACAGGCTGGTGCGAGAGCTCGCTGGAGGTGGGGGGGGCCATTATGCTGCTGTCCGTTTGTTTTCCTCCTGGAATGCACCCATCACTAATATCCCCTGTTCATCAAAGAGAGCATTTTATTTCAGAGAGCAGTTTTAAGATCATTCAATGTTCAAAACGTTATTTTGAGAAGCCAAACTCATAGTTACTCTGTGGTGACCAACTGAAATCTGCTGATGTATTATCCCGTGCCTGCCTGATTTGTTTAGAATAATTAGTCCAGCTGCCGCAGACATGTTGGTAGGTGTCCAATTGTTTGCTAAATCAACTGGTTGGATTGATGATTTTCATGAAGGAATAAATTGAGATTGTACCACACTGCATGCACCATCAAACTCATTTAATTTCTTCAGAGAACCAGCAAAAAACAAAAAGATAACTACAGTGATGGCATTGTGATTGAGCTATTTAAAGGACAACTTGGAACGCGGTGGGTTAGGTTCGTACGAGACACAGATAGACATCAACTTCTAAATAGAAGGTGATTAATGGTTGGAATTAATGATTAATGATGCCAATTAATCATTATAATTAACAACTTAATATCAAGAGTAACTGCAGCATCAAGCCAATTAAAATTAAACTCTTGCTGTTTAAAAATACATAAGTCCAAGAACCACTGTGTTGTTCTCATTAGGAAGAGGTTGATAAAAACTTGTTAAAATGTTCCTCCCAGGGCACAGAAGTCATCACTGTAGACTGTCAAGGAAAAACCTAAGAAATTGATTCCTAACTGTGTGAAATTGAGTTGTGTTCCACCAGCAGCGTGGCAATGCAACACTGCCATTACTCAATAGCACATTTCGTATGCATGTCCTCGCAATTAAATAGCAAGCTCATAAATTTGTCGGTGATACCGTCTTAAACCATAAAAGAATGCATTTCATACAATCCACCCCTGTCACATTCATGTTCTGTCTGATCGCTGCCAGAAAGGGACTAAGATGCTGTAGTTGATATTGGCTTGGGCCTCTCAAAATAAAGAAGGACCCCTCTTTTGTGATGGAAAAGGGGGGTCAATCATTAATGTCCCCTCATTGTTCTATCTCTCCAGCAATGTGGATATGAATCTAATTAGCCTGAGTGTCGTTCAGGTTTCAAATGTCAGATTATTTTAAAGGGCCACAGCAACCTTGTATGAATAAACATACACAGTAGTTTCTGTTAGACTGTGCTGTACTAACACTATCTTCTGACTTGAAAGACGGTTAATGGTCAAACCAAGGTATTCTTTCTGGCCATGTGTAGTTTACCTGCTAAAAGTGAAACGTAACTTTCTCATTAAATTCACCACAGGGGTCACTGACGTACCCTTTGAGGAATCGCCATTCATATAGATAAAGAAAGCGTTTTGTGTATGCTGGGAGGCCACAAGGCTAGTGTGCTGCTAGAGCAGACAGACGGGCGCACACGCCCACACATACAAACATGTATAGTAGCTGTAATTCTTCTGCAGCATGGTACTCTCGTATAACTATAAATATGATCCAAGTTCCACGGATAACTCAGCAAAGGAGAGGGCGGCAAGTGATTCCATTGCAGTCGGCTTTCCCCTGAGTACAATAAACATATCCATTTGGCCAGCACCCGTCTCGGGCCTGTATGTACGGCTATTTTATAGTTCTGTGGTTTGCCGAGTGCAGAGGAATTAGCCTCATCCACATTCATTAACCTCATTCACATTCTTCAGAGCAACAGCAACTGTAGAACTATATGTCACCGTAGCGCTGGAAATGATGAATTGGTAATCAGTTGAGAGCTGTCAGGAAAGCCCCAGGAATGCTAAATTTACACACTTGTTTGCCCTTGCATTAACCATTTGTAATCAAATCACTATTTATTGTTGGCTGGCTGCGACATGGTTTATAGTCCAATACCTTCATGTGTAGGCAACAGCCGTGTTTTCCCAGCACTGCCTTTTGGGGCGAGGCAACAGGGAAAGTGCCCTCAGGTTATCCAAGAAGGGCTGTTCCCTCACCAGCCCAGTTGGCTTTGATTCATCTTTAATCAGCCAATTAAATAATTCAGAATTTTCTTAAGGAGAACAGAATTCATACACAACAAATCGATATGTACTCAAGGGGGGGAGGGGGGGAAATGAACAAACTGGAGAATGAAAATAGTCCACTCTTGTCTGTCCGTCATCGAGCCTAATTGATAGGGTGAGAAAAACGAGATGGAGAAAAAAGTACTATGCTGTACGTAATTAGCCGTCACTCGAATTAACCAAGCGACTGTTAAGTTACAAAGACTCAGTCTCTGCCAATTGTTGGAATGTTTACCCAGAAGGTTGGCACCCAGTCGTCCCGCCCGTGAAGAGAAAAAACGGAAATCAATATTGTGACAGCTGAGCTCCAGCATAAAAAAAGAAAACACAATCTGTACCCTAGTTAGGGTCAGAATCTAGCAAGGACTCCAGCAACCCAGGTAATTGTGGTTCCAAGTTTTCGAGATGCAGAGCGTTAGCACGGCCGAGTGATTCGGCGGCAAGCCGCAGGGAAGCCTTCCAACCTGTTGGCTAATGGCCCGCGTATTCAAAGTTAATGAGAGATGGAGTAGGAAGCTGCGTTAGCCAAGGGCTAGGTGGAGTTGAGCTATGTGGATTAACTTTCGATTAGGTCCTGATTACGAGAGCCCGGGGATTAGCGAAGCCCCGTGTACGAAATGTAGCGTGGAAATTCCGAAATGGGCCTTTCATAAAGACAGTTTATAAGTGAAGAAGGTCTTTCGATGTTGTGGAGAGCGATTGAGCTTTTAGCAAAAAACCCCGCCCTTTTACCAACAGAAAAAACATTTGAAAATGGTCTGCCTTCTACTAGCCAATCAGAAGCCTGGAGGGAGCAGCGCACCAACCTATTCCTGAAGTAGTGACTTTTACAAACTAGATTGGGTCATTAAAAGTTAAATAAGGAAGCTATTATAATTCTCACTCTTGAGCTCTCCATTTATTTGCATTGTGAAGTCCCTGGTGGGGTGGTTAAATGTCATTCGGCAACTTTAATGAGAGTAAAGTTGAATATAGAGGCCGGAGCTGATTAACAATGGTTGCCATAACAACTTTTCTTCCTGTGTCATGTCTCACTGAATCTATCAACACCTAGGAGAGGCCACTGGAGTTTCTACAAATACCCTCACCAATTACCCTTGCTTAAATACCATGGTTACAAACCTAATTAAATAATGGCAAATGTATGATATTGTCTGTTGATTAACATGTGCTGATATTTGTCTGACTGTGACTGTGTGTGTGAGTATGTGTGCATATTGCAACAACACCTTACATCCAACCTTTCTCCTGGAATTGGAATATACAGAATATATAGATATCCAAAAAATAACGTGATTCAAAAGAGATGCATATCTAAGATACATTTTACAGAAGGTTAAGTCTAGTCTCCAGACTCATATCTAACATACATTTTACAGAAGGTTAATTCTAGTCTCAAGACTCATATCTAACATACATTTTACAGAAGGTTAATTCTAAGTTCAAGAGTCATATTTTATGCACACATATTTGTATTGTTTAACGTCCCCTGGAATGTTGTTGCAATGATTAGGTAAATCACAATACTTAGCAGTCTCATATCACATACTCATATCTCATAAAGATTTAAAAATAAGCTGTTTTTAAACTAATTTTAACTTATATATAACTTAACTTATATATAACTTATTATAATATATATATATATATATGCATATATATATATATATATATAGTACCATTAATGCTGAAAATAACTAAACCGGAATACAATAGCATGGCTGCATGCTAATCAGACATTGATAGTAAGACATTGGTAGCAATATTAAAATGGACAGATTGTTTGTGCCTATTATATTTGTGGAAGTGAACAGCAGTCTTTAATTCCCCATAGGGACAACTAATTGCAAACAAAGCACAAGACAATTATTTAGACCCAGACATTTATAGCATAATTAATCATTGGATTTATTGATATATGCTGATGTTTTTATCTTTTATGACAGCATGCATGACAGCATTTTCAATCATTGTTATCCCGCTTGTTGCTCTGACACACACCCCAGTACATATAGCGATGTGTGAAAGATTGCCGGGACATACTGTATGATAACACTACATTTGAGGAAAACATCTCAAGGACATGCAAGGTCCGGTTTGTGTGAGCATAACTGTCACGTGCTGGTTATGACTCACTGCCTATGTATCAAAAGTGAATCAAATACCTGCAGCGGTATGGCAGAATAAAACACTACTCCCTGTGCATTTCTATAGCAATCACCGGAAATGTATTTAGTCTATTCCTGGCTCCTAATATCGTATGGAAGTATACACGTTTTATGTTAATAAAACGTGTGATACAAGTGTGCAAGGTGTGGAAACAACGTGAATTAATGAGGCAACCTTATTGATAAGGAGCGGGCTGCGTGGGAGGCAGTTCACCAGAGGCTGCGTCAGTCGGGTAGTTAAACCCATGTATTTAGACGTTCCGCCATGTATGTTGTACCATGCCACATTAGCATGGCCCGCCCCCTCTTGATTGTCTTAACAAAGCCGTGATCGTTAACAGCTCTCAGAAGTCTGCTCTGCAACAGTGACAACGTGAGGAAAAACTATGCACTGTTATGATATTTTGGTCCAGGAAAGGCCGCCGAGACAGGATCGCTTTTAACTCACTTTATTTGGTTAGGGTTATTGGTCTATTGTCTATCGTCTATGAAACAAAAGGAGAGGGATCGTATATAACACGCGCGGAGCGTCTCTAAGCTTTACATCTAATCGATACGCCGCCCAAGAGATTCTGACCTAAAATGGCGGAGTCCGAGTTAAATAGGCAGGTAGAGGTGGGCGTGTTCTGTGGCTTTAAAAGCCCGCCCCCTTTCATCTATGTATGATCAGCTTAAGTTATGTTTACTCAGTATTGGCTATGGGAGAATATTATGGCTGAAATATGTTACAGCACGGTAATATGTACGATAATGTCATGAAACATCAGTGGAATTCCTCAATACAGTGTATTGGATGCATAAGTTTGCTGGGTTCGTAGGGAGTGAAAAGTAGACTTTGTGAGGGATGGGGACTTGTGTGTTTTTTTTCTCGAGGTGTCATTTTCGTAACTACTGTGTCTTTCTCCTCTGGGATAAAATGGAAAATGAGTGTTGCTAGACGGCAGTATTTGTTGTGAACGTCGCCCCAGACAAGTTCCTGAAACAACCACCTCATCGGGGTAGTATACGTTCTCCGTGACACCGTTTCAACGGCTGATTTCCCTCGCTGGCCAATTAAGGGGAACACAAAGGATGAATTCTGTACTTCTACTCACACCCCACCATGAAATGAACGATCACTCACGAGACAATAAAATAAAATAAACACATTCTATGAATCCCATCCGTTTCTGTGATACTTCCGATCTACAAACTCAATCTGCTCTTTGTTTTTGTATATCTTGTGGTAACAACGTTCCTCTTCAGGTATTGGTGGACCATGGCAATGAAGAGGTGGGGGATGATGAACACATGAAACACCAAGCGGTGATTAAGCCTTCGTTGACTGGGGACCTTTCAAAAGTGGAGGCGCACAGCTGGCCACAGAGAGACGCCAGGACGGCTCATGTTAACGTATTTGGAACAGAGAATGCCAATTATCGATCTTTACGCACACAGACGTTTAGCGTGAATTGTGAAACCCGGGAGGTAATTAAATACAAGTGCTATGCTTATGATGGCGCTAGCATCAGTTTCTATGCCAGAGCGGTCAATCATTTTATTAGGAGGCCTTGCAGGAGCTCAGCATGCATCGAAGCCGGTGGCAATGAACTGCCTTAGGCTAGCGAGAACTAATTAGAGGATTGCCCGGTGGAATTCAACCACCGCCGAGCCCAAACCACCTAGCCCATTTCTGCGTTCCGTCCCAATTCTCAGCTTGATTTCAACATGCTGTACGTCTCTGTTTCTCTTAATTCCCCCTTCGCTCCCTCTCCAGGGCGAACCGGCAGACAGGCTTGATGTGTCGATTGAAATCTGTCCAATTCACAGTCAAACACAAAGCAATGACATCATTGGCTAGCCAGATATGATGCAACGATACTACACTTGTTAACAGTGGACTCAACAATGGGATGTCTTCTTTCATTCAGTATCAATTCAATAGTAATATAGTGATAATAGTAATTCAAAATAGCACAATGAAAATTCATGATAATACTATTACTATACACCAACAATAGTTGAAATGGTAAATTAAACCGTGTCAGTTGATACCTCTGTAACTTCACTCTACTTTACATATTGATGGTGGATAACTTCTGATGGACCAACTGGGACGGCTCGACACACATACGAAGAGACACACATGCAAGCAGACATGTACAGTGGACACACTGCTGCTAGAAAGACATACAAGTTGGGGGGAAGACCAAAAAAAACAAGGCTATATTTAGAAATTAGTGACATGAGTGGGTTCTGTCAGTGCCAGGACTGAATCCTCGGGGGTTCGTGGGGGGGCTGATTCTACACGCTGTCAAAGATGGATAATTGGTTATTTTGAGTCATTTTACGAACAAAGCTCAGCTGCCGTAGCTCAACCTCAAGTAAACAACGCACCTTGGGAATAGCAGCTTCCGACACACAGGCCCCGGAAAGCCTTCAGTGTGGGAGTGTGTTGTCGGCGCTGCCTGCCAGATGCAGCCGATGTACAGTATATTTCATGTTTACGTTGCGATCTTAACAAGCAAAATGACAATGTCGTAAGCAAAGGCTTTGTACCAACATATGCAGACGACATGCACACAACATTTACAGACGACATGCGTAAAACATATACAGACGATAAGCACACAACATATACATACGATATGCATACACAAACATTATAGACTGGATTCAATAGACAGAGACTTTTTCTTTCGTTGAAGGTTAGACAGATACACAGACCGACAATTAGATAATTTGCGCTTGAAGGGAACAGTGATCTCTGTTACCGCAGCCCTAAAACAATAATGAATATTTCATTCTTGTTTCATGCTCACCGTCATTATTTACCTTGTTTAATCCATATTTTATATTGTACTGTACATACTGTACTGGTTTTATATGAATGCAGAGAGCATCATGGTGAGCTGGGCTGCGAGTGAGTGGGAAACATGTGGAAAATAGACAAGCCCTTCTCAATCTGTTTCAAGAATTATCCCGACACACAAAGCCACGCATCCCGACTTATGGTAATTTATTATTTCTATTAGGGCTCGACAGATCAAGCTTTTGGGCTAGAAATCCCTACTGGTGTGCCATATTGTATTTCCTTCTATTAAAACTGGGTTTGCCGTGAACATCTGTCAGCACAGCTGCTTCCTAGCTCTGTGCTGTTTGCGGTGCGCTGAGGATCCGCTGGCTCGTCTGTGCGTTACTCATACAGGACGTTAGGGCACAGCCGCCACATGGAGTCTGATGTAGTGGATCACAGCAGTTGACGTAAAGAAAATAATAGATATATATATTCATTTTAACATGAACTATACAAATTATCCTTTGTATTTCTCTACTTCTATGAATATTTTTATTCAAATTGTGTTCTGTTGGATATTGTTAGGTAGGGTATTGGGAAACTATACCTTGGACCAAGACCAACGGACAGATGGACAGATAGACAGATAGGATAGATAGATGTCAATACACTTAATCTGAATTCAGATTATATATTATTTTACATTATACAACAGGAATAACGCAAACAGATAAATGTGAGGGTATTAAAACGTCCACATTGACTCTCAACTATCAGAAATGACATATTAACATCAAGGCTTGAAAAATAATATAAAGGCTTGAAAAATAGGCTTGGAAAATAAAATAAATAATAAATAATAACTCCCCACAGATATGTGGGGAGTATTATAATCAGTGTCATTCAGCCCCTAATTATATAGAAAAAATAAGACACAGCAGCAATTTAAATCCATCTACTTACGATATATATGTGCTCTTATCCTATGTACCGCTGTGGTCGGGTTAAATACAAACGCATAAGTGCCATCAAATCCTCAGGAGTACTCACTCCGTCTGTACGTAGGAATGAAAACAAATCCAAGAGATAATGTCGGACAGCCTGTTTTTCTTGATTTTCCAATACTCTAGTGAAAGCGAGACTTGCTGTTGAGTTCCTATCTTACACAAATCCTTTGTGAGGAAGCACTATTTTCAAAACATGTTCTCTTCCATTCCTCATCCTCATCCTCATTCTCTTCCATTTAAAAGAGGTACACTCTAAACAAACACACTGTATATTAACGATGGTGGTGGAAAGGGACAACAGAAAGTGTAGGGAACGAATGATCAGCATGATCTTTGAGCAAATCTAGCACACACTGTAGTTGCAGAGTCAGAGCATTACCTGTAACTTCCAACTTTAAACAAAACAAGGTTTAAAAGTGAATCCTCCAAGTCCACTAACACAAACACATGGCCTTTAAGTGGATCTCATATCACTGCATCATTTCGCAAAGGACTGTAACAAATAATACATTACTAATAAATAAAATATTACATTATACCAACTAATAGGCTGTAAATAAAACCAAGAGTTGTTTGATTCATAAAGAGATCCAAACTTTGACTAGGATTCAAACCATTCAAAATAAACTTTTTATTCTCATGAACACTGAGAGGTATGCAAAGGCAAATGCGCAAAGTGGTACATCCTGCAACAGCCCCTGAACTGTCATCCGAAGCCACCTGCCACCTAATAATCCCACAAATTAAGGAGTACATTTCTGGGTCAAGTCTATTTTTATTCAGCACAGCTAAATACTTAATATGATTGCAACCACAGGCAGCCTACCCTAAGTGCTGTAATTGCATTTCCAATTTTTTAAATAAAAAATTGTCACCGCAGTCACATGCCGTAATGTGGGGTAAAACAAAATGCAGTCAGAGACAATAATGTCTGTAATATTTAATATAATATTGGATCCTTACTTGCGGCAGCCTTGATATGAAATATATTTAACCATTTTATATAAAAGTGAGCTTACGACTAACGCATGCGGCGCCACAATTTGCAACCTGTCAATTCACATTAACCGAAATATGCGATTGAAATATCCAGAGGGAATTCAATTAGTCTGACTAGGTTTGTGTGAGTATATACCAAACACACACGAGGACGCCTGTCAGTGGATCAACCACCAGCCTGGCCCAAAGTCCATCACTGGTAATTGCACATTGTACAATCATTTCAAACGTCTGCGGTCCAGTGCTGGTGGAACATTATTTAATGTTGCGTAATGGATTACTGCAGCTAGTTGTGATGCTATTGCTATTGTGGGACGGTGTGTAATTGAAGATGAAATTTGTATGAGTAGTTAATAAAATGTGCGCTTGATTTGCCCTCCTAAATGGTGAAGTCACTTTGAGTTTCTTTTCAGCAATACAACATATATTTGGTAATGGGAAAATGTAAAAAATAATAAAAGGTGTAAATACCAGTTGTGTGATGTTTTGGGAAAACCCTTATTATTTACCTCTTCTAAATAGGTGGCACATTGAATGTTTTTCATCACGGGAAAAAATAAACAATGTAGCAGCTTATATTATGATGATATTATTATTATTATATATTATATTATATTATCAGTTTATGCAAATGGTTCCACATGTGATGGCATGATCTGTATTTTATTCATACCTGCCGAAAACCGGTCAGATCACAAACACTCAACGACCGACTGAACCCACCAACGTTACCAGCGCCTCCATTCCACAGCGGCTGTCTATAAACTACCTCTGATACCCTCTCAACCACACAGTGTCGCCGTCACCCTCCCCACAACACTCAACATCGAGTAGATCAGCTCGGCAGCGTAACTACCGCCTGCGTGAGAAACACGGCGGTGGCGTCCAGCGGAAGACTTGACACGAGACATGAGAGACACAGAGTCTCGTTCCTTAACCGCCTCAACCATCCATTTACAGTACGGGCATTTAGCAGACGCTTTTATCCAAAGGGACTTACAGTAAGTACATTTGTCTGAAGAAAGAGAAACAATACATCACTGTGGGTACAGTGAGGATGTTCAGAGAACCAAGGGCCAAGCACTAACAATCACTAGGTTAACCCATTCCCGTATACAACAAAGATAGCTAGGATAAGATGTTACACCACGCTACACCAGTATAACATACAATAAGTGCGCCAGGACGTACAACATACAATAAGTACTATTTTTAAGTGCCAGGACGTACAACACACAATAAGTGTGTACATTAAGTGCCAGGACGTACAACATACAATAAGTGCGTACATTAATGGCCAGGACGTACAACATACAATAAGTGCGTACATTAAGTGCCAGGACGTACAACATACAATAAGTGCCTACATTAAGGGCCAGGACGTACAACATACAATAAGTGCGTACATTAAGGGCCAGGACGTACAACATACAATAAGTGTGTACATTAAGGGCCAGGACGTACAACATACAATAAGTGCGTACATTAAGGGCCAGGACGTACAACAGACCCCCCCTCGCCTTGTTGTGCCTCCAGACTCTCAATCGGACGGAACGGCCGCGAGTGGACCATGGTGAGCACGGTGAGCACCAGGGCTTTGCTTCAAAACACGTCGGAGTGAAACGGCACGCCCGTGATGTCATCGGGCCATAAAGGAGCGCACAGCTCCCTGCCCACGGGAAGGTTTGAGGACGGACCGCTAACCAGCCGTCTGCTGGCTCAGCCGGCACCCCCCCAGGGACGACCCCCCCCCAGGGACGACACCCCCCCAGGGACGGCCCCCCCCCCCAGGGACGGCCCCGCAGCGCCAAGTCCACCACCCTGCTACCGTAAGGCAAAGGCTAGCACTACAGGATGGCCCTTTGTCCTGAGCCACGAGGACCCTGACCCACGCAGCCCCCCCCCCCCTCCCCAGAACAAATGAACACTGACCCCCAAGTGACTCCCCCCCCACACCACCCCCCCCCCCCCCCCACCCACAGTAAGGGCCGTGGAAGGAGGGACTTGTTGTAGATGCTAAATGAGCTGCATTTTCTAACAAGTGGCCACTCAAAGCACTTTTCAATTTTGCCCAACATTCAGACATCCATGCACACATTCACACACCGACGGCGGCGTCAGCCACGCAGGGCCACAGCCAGCTCGTCGCCAGCAGTTCCACCCCTTGCACACTGTACAGGGCCGTCGACGGACGGGGGCTTTTTGACGCATCGCTGTGTTTCCCCCGGTTGTGTTACAAAGGCGATTTCATTGGACAGTTGCACTTGCGTATATTTGCACAGCGCAATCTGATTGGGTGACGGATCCGTCGCTGCCTGAAAAGTTTAACTTTTCTCAGCTTTTGGACGCAAGAGACGGAGCCCACTTGACGGACGGACCCACGATGCATTTCGGGAACACTCAGCCAGGAGGACCGGCCAAGCCGCCCGCCCCCCTGAGCCTCCATGTGACCGTCCACAACTCGACGTCCTCATGACTTGATGTTTGGTTATGTCCGCGGTCCCCTGGGTGTTTGCTCAGCACAGTTTACTCCCAATTTTCCGCCATTGTTATTCAAAGCCGGTCTGTTGTTTTTACTAGCGATATTCCCAAACTCGACTGTTATTCCCGAAAGCAGACGACCATGATGACAATTAAACAAAACCACACAGATTGGAAACATGATAATTATAACGAAAGGCTCCTCCGCCATCCGGATGCTGTGCAGGTTGTCAGCCACGGCGTCTATGACCGAGCATTTGTTCCACCACGTGGAACGTGCTAATCGAGAACCCGGAAAATAATGTTTCCCTGTCAGTAAGAAGGCCCTTCAGCCATTTGCCTTTTGCCCAATTAACGATTGCAATTATAAGTAAACTTCCCCCAGCTTAAGCTCTAATGGGTGATAAAGTCCACAATGAGACTTTAACTTCAGAATTAGGTCTTGCTGTGCGAGGCTAAAAGCCTTTTCCCCTTCACTAAAAAGACCGAAATCCTCTATGGAGAAGCAGCACCAGTATATTCCTCTAAGTGTTATGCTCCGAGATCACTGGAAGATCCTCATCAGGAAAAAGATGGACAAGCGCAATTAACCTTTAAAGCAGATCTCAAACTAATGCCGTTCTAATATTGAAAGGGCCCGGAGTTTATTTCACTGCCTGAGCGTTTGGATTAGCCATGTGTAAGAGCCCGGAGTGAGTGGCTAGTGAGAGGCTACGTTTAGGAAAATACATGGAGACAATTTATGTGTCAGCCGCTGATGCACTGTCTTCGCCAGAAAGGATAAAAACGTTTTAGAGGAATTTGTAATGACGCAGATACAGACGTTAACACACACACACACACACACACACCAATGCACACACGCACAAACACACACGTTAATTTGCTTCACACAAACCAAGACTATTATTTGATGCCATTTACTTTCATTTAGTGTAACAAATGCAGTGACAGATGCTGTTACACAACAGTGGGGGGGGGGACGGGGACATATAACACAGACATACCAAAGAGTCTGTACTAGTGTGCACGTGATATGCATTTGAACATCAAGCAACGCCTGGAAACGTGTTTTCAAACATGCTTTCCATAGCCGGGCTGTCAGGCGAGCATCTGATCATCTCTCCAGCGAGCGATCCAGCAGGTGAAGGCGTAAGTAAGCCTCATCTGTATTACGTACACAGCATGAAGGAGCCACCATTAGTTGAAATCAGGTATTTACACCTGACAACCAACAGGCACACACACAGGCACACGCCTGACAACTTTGTTATGTGTCTCAGAAGCATGGACGTCGTTTATAAAACCTCTTTTCTGCTGTCATTATTCGGTTGGTTGCAGGAGGCGAAAAAAAAAAAGGGAAAGAAGAAGAAGGACCGTGGCCTAAAAAAGTGTTAGCTGAGCGTGAAAATATCCTGGAAACCACACCTCCCAGCACTCCCAGTGTCTCCACGTCGGGGGAAGGACGCGCTTTTCTGGGCCTCTCGGCCATATTTTGACAGCTAATTAAGAAAGATGATAAGGACTGCATGGCCGTCATCTGGCAGTGAAAAATTAAAGATGAAAGGGGAAATTATGTTTCTATTAATATGTTGGGAAAAAAAAAAAACACCCTGGTCTCTCCGAACTCACATGTATAATATTATCCCACACGGCATCATTGTATGCGTAGCAATATTATGCACATAAAAAGATTGAATGAATGAGTGAATGCACAGGACTCTTTGATGAATCAAGGTAATATCCACGTGTGTGTGTGTGTGGGTGTGTGTGTGTGTGTGTGTTTTGATGTCAGCCACAGACCCTAATAAAGACATCAAACATATTATTCTTTGTTTTTACGCAGACATTGTTTTTATTTGCTGGCATATTACATGATGATGAATGGATATTGAGACTATCTGTGATGCACTGTATTCGGGAAGATTCATATTTCACAATTATGGAGCGATATTTTATTCAGTGCTGCATTTTCACCAGTCTATCCATTGGTGTCATTTAAAAGTCAAATACTCATCTCCCTACCTGTGCAGACTGGGCCTGCAAATGAAAAATGCAGTTTACAACCAACGGAGACCTTAAAGAAAACACGCCAGTACACGAAGGGGGATAATATCTCACAGCAAGAAAAACTAATTTCGATCATGTCCCACTAATTCGATATATCACAAAAGCATCGATAGCGAGCTAAAAATACGGAATTCAATCAAACCATGCCATAGATTGAGGATGATTGATGACTCTGATGTTTTTGTCCACTGCTACGATGATTACAATCACAATCAAGTAGGCAAAGCCCATCTCTAGATTCCTGCTCACGAGACCGTACGTATAGATTGGAAGAAAGAAAGAAAGAGACGATGGGACAAGGACACAGATCATTGGCACATTGGTTAAAGACGACATGTCTGTGGAGCGTGTGTGTGTGTGGATGACGGCTGGTTGAAGCAGACTCACCTGGCTCCGGTCGGACTGATTGGGCTCTGGGTGAGCTGGGTGAGGCTGCACACCTGTTTTACATTGAGCAATCAGTGGGCAACAGGTTAAACTAGCAATCACCACACACACACACTCCGGGAGATTGCTACTTAGGAGATACATTCATGGGAGATACATTTACTGCCGGTTAAGATATGCTAGTCTGCAGACAACGATACATGTGGATGGTGATTCATGCTGCCATGCAACAGATCTCCCTGAGTGTGTGTGGGGGTGGCTGGTTCAACCTGTAGCACACTGATTGCTCAGTGTGCTACAGGTGTGCAGCCTCACCCAGCCCCAATCAGTCTGCCTCGGGCCAGGTGAGGCTGCCTCAACCGGCCGTCATACACACACACACACACTCCACAGTGATGTCATGTTTGTGGTCGAGTAATCACAACCGTCACTGATCTACACAACAAAATCATGAAACGTACAAGGTGTGACTTGAAAAGTTTGCCGTTCCCCTCGAAATAAAGGTTGCGCTTGAAACTAAATAATCACGAAACAAACTAAAAACGTTGCATACC
>NC_140276.1:481446-507725 GCF_964030765.1 Micromesistius poutassou | reverse complement strand
GGGCCACGAGGACCCTGACCCACGCAGCCCCCCCCCCCCCTCCCCAGAACAAATGAACACTGACCCCCAAGTGACTCCCCCCCCACACACCCCCCCCCCCCACCCACAGTAAGGGCCGTGGAAGGAGGGACTTGTTGTAGATGGTAAATGAGCTGCATTTTCTAACCAGTGGCCACTCAAAGCACTTTTCAATTTTGCCCAACATTCAGACATCCATGCACACATTCACACACCAACGGCGGCGTCAACCACGCAGGGCCACAGCCAGCTCGTCGTCAGCAGTTCCACCCCTTGCACACTGTACACGGCCGTCGACGGACAGGGGCTTTTTGACGCATCGCTGTGTTTCCCCCGGTTGTATTACAAAGGCGATTTCATTGGACAGTGCACTTGCGTATATTTGCACAGCGCGATCTGATTGGGTGACGGATCCGTCGCTGCCTGAAAAGTTTAACTTTTCTCAGCTTTTGGACGCAAGAGACGGAGCCCACTTGACGGACGGACCCACGATGCATTTCGGGAACACTCAGCCAGGAGGACCGGCCAAGCCGCCCGCCCCCCTGAGCCTCCATGTGACCGTCCACAACTCGACGTCCTCATGACTTGATGTTTGGTTATGTCCGCGGTCCCCTGGGTGTTTGCTCAGCACAGTTTACTCCCAATTTTCCGCCATTGTTATTCAAAGCCGGTCTGTTGTTTTTACTAGCGATATTCCCAAACTCTGACTGTTATTCCCGAAAGCAGACGACCATGATGACAATTAAACAGAACCACACAGATTGGAAACATGATAATTATAACGAAAGGCTCCTCCGCCATCCGGATCCTGTGCAGGTTGTCAGCCACGGTGTCTATGACCGAGCATTTGTTCCACCACTAAGTGCTAATCGAGAACCCGGAAAATAATGTTTCCCTGTCAGTAAGAAGGCCCTTCAGCCATTTGCCTTTTGCCCAATTAACGATTGCAATTATAAGTAAACTTCCCCCAGCTTAAGCTCTAATGGGTGATAAAGTCCACAATGAGACTTTAACTTCAGAATTAGGTCTTGCTGTGCGAGGCTAAAAGCCTTTTCCCCTTCACTAAAAAGACCGAAATCCTCTATGGAGAAGCAGCACCAGTATATTCCTCTAAGTGTTATGCTCCGAGATCACTGGAAGATCCTCATCAGGAAAAAGATGGACAAGCGCAATTAACCTTTAAAGCAGATCTCAAACTAATGCCGTTCTAATATTGAAAGGGCCCGGAGTTTATTTCACTGCCTGAGCGTTTGGATTAGCCATGTGTAAGAGCCCGGAGTGAGTGGCTAGTGAGAGGCTACGTTTAGGAAAATACATGGAGACAATTTATGTGTCAGCCGCTGATGCACTGTCTTCGCCAGAAAGGATAAAAACGTTTTAGAGGAATTTGTAATGACGCAGATACAGACGTTAACACACACACACACACACACCAATGCACACACGCACAAACACACACGTTAATTTGCTTCACACAAACCAAGACTATTATTTGATGCCGTTTACTTTCATTTAGTGTAACAAATGCAGTGACAGATGCTGTTACACAACAGTGGGGGGGGGGGGGGGGGGGGGGGGACATATAACACAGACATACCAAAGAGTCTGTACTAGTGTGCACGTGATATGCATTTGAACATCAAGCAACGCCTCGAAACGTGTTTTCAAACATGCTTTCCATAGCCGGGCTGTCAGGCGAGCATCTGATCATCTCTCCAGCGAGCGATCCAGCAGGTGAAGGCGTAAGTAAGCCTCATCTGTATTAGGTACACAGCATGAAGGAGCCACCATTAGTTGAAATCAGGTATTTACACCTGACAACCAACAGGCACACACACAGGCACACGCCTGACAACTTTGTTATGTGTCTCAGAAGCATGGACGTCGTTTATAAAACCTCTTTTCTGCTGTCATTATTCGGTTGGTTGCAGGAGGCGAAAAAAAAAAAGGGAAAGAAGAAGAAGGACCGTGGCCTAAAAAAGTGTTAGCTGAGCGTGAAAATATCCTGGAAACCACACCTCCCAGCACTCCCAGTGTCTCCACGTCGGGGGAAGGACGCGCTTTTCTGGGCCTCTCGGCCATATTTTGACAGCTAATTAAGAAAGATGATAAGGACTGCATGGCCGTCATCTGGCAGTGAAAAATTAAAGATGAAAGGGGAAATTATGTTTCTATTAATATGTTGGGGGAAAAAAAAACACCCTGGTCTCTCCGAACTCACATGTATAATATTATCCCACACGGCATCATTGTATGCGTAGCAATATTATGCACATAAAAAGATTGAATGAATGAGTGAATGCACAGGACTCTTTGATGAATCAAGGTAATATCCACATGTGTGTGTGTGTGTGTGTGTGTGTGTGTGTGTGTGTGTTTTGATGTCAGCCACAGACCCTAATAAAGACATCAAACTATGCACATAAAAAGATTGAATGAATGAGTGAATGCACAGGACTCTTTGATGAATCAAGGTAATATCCACGTGTGTGTGTGTGTGGGTGTGTGTGTGTGTGTGTGTGTTTTGATGTCAGCCACAGACCCTAATAAAGACATCAAACATATTATTCTTTGTTTTTACGCAGACATTGTTTTTATTTGCTGGCATATTACATGATGATGAATGGATATTGAGACTATCTGTGATGCACTGTATTCGGGAAGATTCATATTTCACAATTATGGAGCGATATTTTATTCAGTGCTGCATTTTCACCAGTCTATCCATTGGTGTCATTTAAAAGTCAAATACTCATCTCCCTACCTGTGCAGACTGGGCCTGCAAATGAAAAATGCAGTTTACAACCAACGGAGACCTTAAAGAAAACACGCCAGTACACGAAGGGGGATAATATCTCACAGCAAGAAAAACTAATTTCGATCATGTCCCACTAATTCGATATATCACAAAAGCATCGATAGCGAGCTAAAAATACGGAATTCAATCAAACCATGCCATAGATTGAGGATGATTGATGACTCTGATGTTTTTGTCCACTGCTACGATGATTACAATCACAATCAAGTAGGCAAAGCCCATCTCTAGATTCCTGCTCACGAGACCGTACGTATAGATTGGAAGAAAGAAAGAAAGAGACGATGGGACAAGGACACAGATCATTGGCACATTGGTTAAAGACGACATGTCTGTGGAGCGTGTGTGTGTGTGGATGACGGCTGGTTGAAGCAGACTCACCTGGCTCCGGTCGGACTGATTGGGCTCTGGGTGAGCTGGGTGAGGCTGCACACCTGTTTTACATTGAGCAATCAGTGGGCAACAGGTTAAACTAGCAATCACCACACACACACACTCCGGGAGATTGCTACTTAGGAGATACATTCATGGGAGATACATTTACTGCCGGTTAAGATATGCTAGTCTGCAGACAACGATACATGTGGATGGTGATTCATGCTGCCATGCAACAGATCTCCCTGAGTGTGTGTGGGGGTGGCTGGTTCAACCTGTAGCACACTGATTGCTCAGTGTGCTACAGGTGTGCAGCCTCACCCAGCCCCAATCAGTCTGCCTCGGGCCAGGTGAGGCTGCCTCAACCGGCCGTCATCCACACACACACACACTCCACAGTGATGTCATGTTTGTGGTCGAGTAATCACAACCGTCACTGATCTACACAACAAAATCATGAAACGTACAAGGTGTGACTTGAAAAGTTTGCCGTTCCCCTCGAAATAAAGGTTGCGCTTGAAACTAAATAATCACGAAACAAACTAAAAACGTTGCATACCTATTTGGGGCGACCTCATTTGGAATTCAGATCAAATGTCTAGGCAGCTGTTTACTGTTCCCCTCCCGCCTGGACCAATAGCAACCCTTCGGCAAACTTTCAAAGTCACTTCCAGTCTGGGCTACCTCTAAATGGCATTCAAGGCTTGGCAACGCTGGTCTTCTGACAGGTTGTGTTCCCTTCGCCGGCAGCAGAACCCTGCCTTCGTCTGGGGCTGAGGGCACAGCTCAGCACCCGTCTACCTGCTGAGAGGTGAACGTTAGGGGAGAGAGAGAGAGAGAGAGAGCGAGAGAGAGAGAGCGAGAGAGAGAGCGAGAGAGAGCGAGAGAGAGAGCGAGAGAGAGCGAGAGAGAGCGAGAGAGAGAGAGAGAGAGAGAGAGAGAGAGAGAGAGAGAGAGAGAGAGAGAGAGAGAGAGAGAGAGAGAGCGCGCGCATGTTTACTCCAATGACATGCTGGGATTACTGATGCAAAAGTAGACAAATAAAAAGGTCAATGTCAAGCTTCACGTGAATGGCCTTGTTGTTAATTGTTTCCATTTGGCTACTATTTGCAAACTTTTAACATACTTAGTTATTATTATTTTTTATTATTTTTTCGGTATGTTTTATGGTGGGTAAACACACCGGGTAGGCAGAAAATAAAACTGCATGATGTCCGGTGAGGAGAAGACACCCGGAGCCTGCAGAGATATACTAGACAATTAACAAATGTGTTGGAGGGGAAAATTGAAGCTAGCTCACTAGTTGCAAACAAGTACTCGAACCAATTACATTATTAGTCGTGTACTGCAACAGCTGCGTACTTGGATTAAGGAATTACACTGTTCATATATTGGCTCCTTCAACACCAATAAACCCCGTTTGTCAGGTGAACACTTACGCCTAATTGGCTGAGAGGATTCCTGCTTTATCTGGAAGCACAATGTTCATACCCATAATTCACCGTCTTGGAACCGGTTTTGAGACTTTGATTTCATTCGACAATGACAACGCAGAACGTTTGGCTGCAACAACGGGGTTTGGAAGACGTCCGCGGCCCGTCTTATCATACGGCATAAATCTGCAGGCTCTCCGGGGAGATCAGGGGTGATCTAATTGCTGCATAAAGGGACAGGGGTTGTGCATATTTCACTGAGGTAAGCGGCTGCCTCGTATGTTTCACAAACCCCTTTACCTTCCCGTCACTAAATGAATAATACCTTTAGCAGCACAGTAAGAACAATGTTTTAACCGGCGTTCTTTGAAAGGAAAGAGCTTGTCGCGTAGGAGAGTCACATGCCGTGTTAATTCAGCCGTGTTTATTTCGTTACAACCGTTTTTTTTAATAAAGTTATGATTTGTGGAGGGTGGAATTCAAACATTGAACTATGATACAATGTTGGAGAACACCTGAGCACACAAGCACACGTGCATCCAAACATGCACACACACGCACACGCACGCACGCATGCACACGTGCGCACACACTCCATCCCGCAGTACCTGCGCCTGTTCATTGACACAGAGCCACCCCCCGCTGTGAATGTCTTTGGGTGCAGACGTGACCCCGTCCCAAAGTCCTCAGGAGATTAATTTCCACCAGCTTGTTTTCATAGATAAAAATTTAGTGGGCTGGAGGAAAAAATTGACTGTGTCAGAAATCTGTAAATGATATACATTTCTTGGGGATTAAGTAAATCCCGTTTCTCCATTCCCTTCTATTTGTCCTTTGTTTTAATGTGAGCCGGGTATATATCTCTGTCACAGCTTCTGGTGTGAAACAGCGGTAGACTTTCACGAGGACTTCAGTGGTGAAACCAGGGTCCTTTGTGAGCCAAAGATAATCAGTACACCAAAATGAACAAAATGCCCTCCTGGGTAATTTATCCTCCTAAGTAATTTTAGTATTTATGGGATTCACCTTCAAATGTAATGTGGCATGCAGGTAGGAGCGAAAACACGGGAAATGAGAAATCCAGAGGGAGGAGAGAAGGAAAGGGAGAGAGAGACGGGGGACTGAGAGGAGAGAGAGAGAGAGAGAGAGAGAGAGAGAGAGAGAGAGAGAGAGGGAGAGAGAGAGAGATGGAGAGATTGATGGAACAGTGGGAGAGAGAGAGAGATCTGCGTAGAGAGAGACAGATGGGAGAGCAATAGAGAGAGGCGGGGAGAGAGAGAGAGAGAGAGAGAGATCTAGGTAGAGAGAGATGGGCAGGTGGGAAGGAGGGAGGGAGAGAGAGTAATCCTGAGGGGGAGCTGTAAAGTAAGTCATCTCTTAAGTCTACCTTCCAGACAGGTTTTGCTGTGACCTCCAGCGCCGGCGCTCGCTGTCCTTCACATCTGACAAAGTCAGGAGGACGCCGCGGAATTATGAGCCCCCCCCCCCCCGGCCCCCTCCATCTCGGAATGCACTTATAACGGCCCCGTCTGGGCCGCCGCCGCCGCCGCCGCCGCCGCCGCCGCTAAACAACTGGATTGTGAACGGTGTGCGCTGTGCACCATAGCAAGCAAGCTAGCCGCCTAGCAGGGCAGATAAAGGAGCTACGTCTCTTATTGTGTAGGTATTGAGTGTGTGTGTGTGTGTGTGTGTGTGTGTGTGTGTGTGTGTGTGTGTGTGTGTGTGTGTGTGTGTGTGTGTGTGGGTGGATATGTTGTGTGTGTGTGTGTGCACCTGTTATGTGTGTTTGTGTGTGTGCGTGGATATGGTAGGAGCTTGGGTGTGTGTTGGGTGTGTGGGTGTGTTTGTCGATATGTTGTGAGTGTGGAATTGGTGTGTGTGTGTGTGTGTGTGTGTGTGTGTGTGTGTGTGTGTGTGTGTGTGTGTGTGTGTGTGTGTGTGTGTGTGTGTGTGTGTGTGTATGTGCGTGTGTCTGTGGGGGGGGGGGGTCAATTGATTTAGTGTTAAGGGAGGGATGTTTAATTACTTTGACTGCATTTGTTTCTAACCGTTTTTGTCGGGAATCTTGAATCTCTGGAGAAGCAATATAGGACTTTTACTGTGCTAGGCCCAAAGTTTCCATGCTGTCCTCAGTTCAAATGTTGGTTAACAGTGTTGTCAGCATTGTGTATTCTGCCCTGTGAATATCATCCAGACTGCTTCCATTACTTCATTCTACTGATGAGCATCCTTGGCTCCTCTGGCAGTGGGTTCAGACCTTCTATTTAAGGCACTCTGTCGCTCCAAGCTACTGTACACATGCCACTGTGCTAATCAATAACGCCACACACACACACACACACACACACACACACACACACACACACACACACACACACACACACACACACACGTCCATGTTTATGCATGTGCACGCATGCTCACAAATTTATGTCTCGCTGACACTCTTCCAATAATTGTGAGGCATAAAAAAACAACAGCAACAACAACAGCAACACTGATGCCAAATTGCCCGAGACAAGAAAATATGTTGTTAGCTAAGATAATATAGCGGCCATTATTTCAGCTTGGGAGCCTCAGCCAAACGGTGGGATTATTTGAAAGTTGCTGGGTGGTGGCATTTATATAGCGTGGAGATCCTTAAAGCGGAGAGAGCACAGTCATCATTATGCTGCCAACGCAGGAGACAAGAGAGAACATTTGGGTTACACCTAGAGGCAATTAGAATATCCTACTGGCAACGTTGCACATAGGAGCTATTTAGAAATGCTCCGTTTTGGAGCGCTTCCTAAATGTCATTGTGTGACTGCATTGCTACTGTATAAATACCACTGTGTAATGTGTGTGGGGGTGATGTCGGTAGGATGACATGGGGAATGCAATGAGTAGAAAAAAACACCACAGATCTGAGCCACCTTTGAGATGTGTACCTTAAAGATGTGGTGTGTTGAATTGAGTTCCATCTGGGGGGAACGCACTTGGCAGAAATACTGTTCTTAAGTAGGTTTTAATTAGTGTATAATCCCGACAACATAATAATTGTTGTTACCTTAGAATGAGCCCCTTAAATCTACACGGGGGGGGGGGGGGGCAGGTCCTTTTCCACGGGGGCCGATATGTTACACTGCCATGTTTGTACACGGCGGCTCTAGAGAAAACGTCTCGAGAGAAAACGTCTCCAGACAGAACACTGTTTTGGAATTCTTGAAAGCAGAGGCGACATGGGTTGTCCCCATGGCAACAACATCAGAATCGACCGCTGGCCAGACGTAGCTCCACACATCTTCACACACACCCTGTCGTCATTCCATAAGTGTCCTAGGAGCCCTCTCTGCGCCGGATCGCCACACACCCCAACGCAGCATCGCGTTAAAATCTCTCCATGTATATATTATATATATATATGTGTGTCTGTGTGTGTGTGTGTGTGTGTGTGTGTGTGTGTGTGTGTGTGTGTGTGTGTGTGTGTGTCCTAGAAGCTGATGGCAATGAGCTTATGGTAGTGTCCTAGAACGTGGAGGTGGGTGAAACTAGCACAGCTCTCTACTCTCTATGTTCCTGAACAGAACGCGGGTGTGTTTAAATCAGCCACCCCCACCTACGTCAAGCTTTAATTATAAACTCCCTGAGACTCAACCCATTGACCCTGATGCATTCCCAGAGCTGCGACTAAACTGCTTCCTCCCTCCTGTCTTCCTTTAATATCAACCTCATTTGTTCTGCTGCTGTATCTCTCTTTTTCTTTGTCTGTTCGTTTCCGTACGTGCTCTCGCGCTAAAGTCGTTTTCTCCTCTTCCCCGGAGATCACGACGCGAGCACACATGTCATCCATCTTGATCACTGTCTCTGTGTGATATGTCACATCACTGCTATGGTTGCACAGCGGAAACCTGAAGGCCTGAATAAAAATACATATAGAAATGGGTCATGATAACCAAACATGAATTTGTACTGAAGGACACAAAAGGAATGATAACAAACTAGACAACACAGCAGACTAGACAGCCTTTGGACATACTTTGGCCCTCAAGTGGTATAGTCTGAGGACCCACACAATAGGTAGTACCAATGTTGCATTTCTCAACAATGGCTTCATGTACATGACGGCTTAATGTACATACATTAAAAACCGAACAAATAAAAAGCTGGAAAAAAATTGAGCTAGACTTAATTAAAGTAAGTAAGCAATTGAAACATGAATTGCGTTGAAACACAAGTCATGGGCTTCTTAAGATGAAGTCAAGGTAGGAGAACCACTGCTCTAGATGATGTACTGTCCTTTCCTTGTGCAACATGGTGGAATGTTATGGTAATGTTGGATGCATAATGTTCATCAATATAAATAGATTTCTTAAACCCACTGCACGTCACTTAATCAAAGGCAGATGGGATTTACGGACAGGTTATGAGGTAAGGAAACTAATCATTTCAAATTATATTAATGTACTTCATTGAAAAAATACTTTTTTTGCCTATATTTCTGGCTGAGTAAATGGGGTCAGCCCTATGTTCCCACAGCCCTATGTTCCCACATTTCTAAGATTTTTCTTAATTCTAAGATTTATCTCAAAATGAAACCCTATGGTCCCACATTTCTAAGACATTTTCAAAATTAGGTCTTGTGTTCTTTATATTTCCCTTCAATTTATGCCCTGTCCTCCCACAAGAATATTTGGAAGTAAATTATATAAATAGTAAATTAATGAGTCATTTTTGTTCCACAATATTTGGTGAAAAGCATAGCAGGCAGGGTTTAGGGTTGGGTTAGGGTTAGGGCTAACCCTAGCTCAATTCCGACAAGATGTTGTGGCTCAAGTGAGGCAGGATCCAACGGTGCCAGTGAAATGTGGGGACATAGGGCTGTGGGGACACAGGGCTGGGGGGACATAGGGCTGTGGGGACACAGGGCTGTGGGGACATAGGGCTGTGGGGACACAGGGCTGTGGGGACATAGGCACACTGCCGAGTAAATAAGACTAAGTATTAAGTGAGAGTTATTTTGCACAGTTGATTTTCGCCAACTTTCGCCTCTGGGTTTATCTACGTGTGCGTCTTTAATTAAACACAACAAAGGAATCAAGAACGACCTTGAACGACTCGAGCGCAGGAGAGATATTCCGAGAGTGGCTAGAATAGATTAAAAAAAAATTGCGAACAAATCCACAACACTGACAATCGAGAGCGCCGTGAGATAAATGTGGTGACAATATGAGAACGTGTCAAAGCGAACACACACAAAAAAACAGACAAAGCGCAACGCGGTGCTTCGCCGAGGTGGAGAAAGAGATGAACAATCACATGACGCTGCGGCGAGGAGTGAAGGCAACACACGCTGCCGGTGGAACGAGGTGACATTAATCACCCAGGTTGACTTTCTTCAGCTGTCAGCAGGCGGGAAACAGAAGCCGCCCTGACGAACGCTGCAGCTCACAATCATCCTGACTCCTGGTCAACTTTGGACCGCCACTTAGCCCGCATCCAATTAAGTGTGCGCCGTTTACACTGGCGCATGCACAAGTGCTCTCACAAACACACCTATTAAATACACACGCATGCATGCATGCATGCGCACACACACACACACACACACATATATGCCCACACACAAACATATAAACACCAACATATACAGATATTCACAACATATCAACACACACACACACACACACACACACACACACACACACATATATATGCCCACACACAAACATATAAACACCAACATATACAGATATTCACAACATATCAACACACACACACACACACACACACACACACACACACACACACACATTCAACACATACACACACTCAATACATATCCCCACACACACAAAGCTGTCACATTGTAAATCACTAGAGCAGAGGATGGGATTTCAACCTTGTGAAATAGCACTGTTATGACAGGGACTTCAAATTTAACGGTTTAATTTGAATGTATTAGATACCTGTGTCCGATTGGCCGAGCGTCCGGTGCCAGGGTACCGGGATTAGAGGTTGATCCCCCCCCCCATGCAGTGTGTGTGGGGGGGGGGGGGGGGGGCAGGCAGGGGCCTTCTGGGTAAAGGGGAGGATGAGTGTTCAACTACTGGTTCATGTCCAAGTCCCTTTTGAGGGCAAAAAAAAAAATATCACCTGTAGGACGGCAGATATTTTTACATTCAGGCTCATCATTATATTCCATTTTTGATTGAATGTTTTTGTACTTTTTTTCTAACTGTAGTCAAAAGAGGCCACTGCAATCAGCCCTGACAGATTGAGAGCATGGTATGTGCCCTGTTTGTAGCAGACTTTACCTGCCACTCAACCGGCAACAGAGAGAGGGAGAGAGAGAGAGAGAGACGAGGAAGAAGAGAGAGCATGATTGCACAGAATGGTTTGCCATATGCCTTTAAATATCTTCGGGTAACCTAAAAAGGAGTCATTCCAGGCCCTGCTGAAATGACTGCAATTTCAGGGGGGCCTGCAATTTATTTTGATGCTTGCTTTCCCCGAGCAGCGTATGGCACTACCCGTACCGGCACTGCCCGTACTGGCACTTAACTATAGCTCCTGATAATGGCTGCTAATTAAATATCTAAGCTTTAAAGTGAAGGGTTTGTAGATGAAGAAAATAACTCTATTTTTACCGCATGTGAAGTTGTGCGATAAAATCAAGGATGGGTGGTAGGCCTACTCTGTAATTTATGTTAATGATAATTTCTTCTTCTTCTCTGGTAGAAAGTAGAATCAGCTGCAACCTGTATATCTTCGTTAGCAATCAACAACTGTACTTAATATAGCTTGCTATATATTATATATACACATATTCTTACGTCTCTCTCGTTCTGATGTCTCGTGCACACACACACACACACACACACACACACATACACACACACACACACACACACACACACACACACACACACACACACACACACACACACACACACACACACACACACACACACACCATTACAGACCTCCCTATATGGCCCAGTGGGTCAGCAGTCTATTTGCCGTCAGGCTTACAGAACATTCCAGAGGTTTCTGTCGGCATGCAGATACCCAGGGTCCTCTAGACCCCCCTCTCCCACCCCCTATCACCCCCCCCATCCCCCCCCCCCCCCCCCACCCCCCCCCCCCCCATCATAAAAAAAGGAAACAAGCCTACACCGAGGCAAAGTACACACAAGGGAGGGGAAATAAGCAAGGGTGTCATCCTGCTGCCTATTTTTCAAAGTCCCCCCTGCAGTCATAATCACCTGCAACAGGATTAGTTTAGGGGCTTAGAGTCTGTCACTACGTCCTAAATATGTTTGCCAAAAAGCCGAAGCTGGCATCTCCCACTTATTTGGGACCACACATCGCCCAGGAAGAGACCCCCGCTCAGGGTACACCATGTTTGCACCTCGTTCCTGATCCCATCCCACCCATTCTCTCGTTCTGTCCGTCCAGCCGCCCAGCCATGGATCCGGTCCACGTTGCTAAGCTCTCTCTCTCTCTCCCGCTCTCTCTCTCTCTCACCTGCCAACCTCTCACACACCTTGGACCGCTCTGCCAGCTATTTCCTACATCCTCCTGAACATGCTGTGCGTGTGTGTGTGTGTGTGTGTTCTTGGTTTTGTGTTGTTTCGTTATTCCGTTGTGCGTGTCCTTGTATTGTTCGGTTTCACACAATCAAGGGTCTAAGGGAATTGGCAGCACTTTCGTTGAAATAACACAACGACAATGTCTGCACTCCCAACGTTAAAGAAATGCAGAATGTATGAAGTGCGCATCCCTTGTCCATTCAGTGCGTACATGTGTTCTGTGCTCTGTACTGGCAGGGATTATGCCATGGTTTCCCCCTGCTCCCCTGCTTCTCTTGAGTTGCTTTTAGTCTTTACTAATCCAAGGCTTTCATCTTTCCTCCCATAAGATTACGTCCGTGGTAGCCTGGCCTGGTGGGAAGGGCTCGGAGAATGGGTACACTGGTAAAACCCCTCAGACATGCTCTGCTTTTAAATGCCACACAGTGTATGTACGTTCGGGCTGGTCCACATATTTTATAATAATTGAACATGTGGATCTAAGGCTGTTTAGTCATGATTTATCAACCTTTATTATGCATATTCTCAGCCCTTTTGTTCAATGCACCCTCTTTATTTTATTTATCATACAAAACAATATCCTTCACCTTCTCTAACATAGTGCCGTGTACAACTTTTATACTGCAAACCCTTCATAATAATTTATTAAAGTATTTTATCATGAATCCTCAATGTCATTATTTAGTTGTATTTCCCTTTGATTAAAATGAAAAGGCCTACAGACTATATTTTTGTAAAAGCTGCACAGTTGACATAGAGAATAAAGATGTACAGCTTGGTTTTCAGCATGCATCAAAGCAATGATTTAGTCCCAGGAATCAAGATAAACGTCCTCTGAAAAACTGTGACGCTGGATCAGGAGTCCACTGTGTGTTGCTGGGTAGGACGGCGGTTGCACTAGCAACACGGTTAATAGTCTCATATGTTTGTTTTGATGTGTTTCTGTTTCCCCTGTGTGTGCTACCATTTGTTTGTAGTTTTGTTATAGATAGTGTTGTTTCTGCTCATTGTACACAGAGCGTAAAGCGAGGCATTGCGAGCATACATACAGGCCAAGCTAGCTTAGCCACAAAACAACTGTTTAATTAAACAACAAAATCATGAAAGCAAGCTAATCTGTAGCCAGCAACTGTACCACACCACTAAACTGTAGGGTCAGTGTAAATATGCCGGAATTAGAAGACCCATCAATGTCCTGACTGCTGACTGGTTTTTATCCATTTCCACTACACGTCACGTGGCGCGGGGTGTTACGTGAGGGGGACATTTGTTGTTATCCCAGGGGAAACCTCCTATCAGATCCAACATGGAGGCCATACACCTGTTGGCCATGTGGACATGGACCATTCACTGTCCATTCATTTAGTCGAATGATACAAACACGGCCTCATACCCTTAGCCTCCCATCGATGGACAATATATGAACTGTCAACATGTCAAACAAGTAATTGACTGTTTAAATTGACTATGATCATATTTAATATAGTCAAATACTGACATGGATGGGTTCAGTAATGAACCACTAAACCAAGTAAGCCAAGTTCATAAATTGCAATGTTTTGTTGTTACTCAGCTAACTACGGCTAGCCTTCTAACATTCTTAGACTAAAAAGAGGGCAAATTTATATTCTTGAAGTCTGTAATATTCAGATAACACTACTAACAAACATGAGCAACATTACATCAATAACCTTAGCAAAAGAAAGTCAAACCAACACATTCACCTCACCTCGATGTAGAAACTGAGCTGCAGTTTCTACATCGATCACAATGCTTTAGCGGTAATGTGCCTCAGTAGTTGACGGCTACAAAGCGGTATAGCGCCGTTTATACAGCCTGCATCTTGAGCTAGCTCTACGCACTACTGCAGAGATCTGTCTCTCCATTCAGGGGCGGCCAATGTGTCCATTCTGTCACATTTTGGGGGATGTCATCAGAGCATCTGATTCACTTTAACTGGTAAACAAAACCTGCCAGTCACAGAACCAACCCATAGAGGGCAATTAGATTTCCTATTTACATCTCGTGTAGTGTGTTTTTTTTTTTTATTTGATTGAATTTGAGTCAAGATTTTGACCAGCGTCAGTCCGTGTCACTACTCTGTCACCCACACACCTCACATAACTTTCATCTTCGTCCTAGTGTTAGATTTTTTCCGTGAAAGGTATAATAAAAAAACAAACATTGTCCCATGTCTACATGAGCACGAGTACTAAAGTCTACATCTCGATGTGTACACACTGTACACACTGTACACACGCGCGCGCACACACAGCCCACGGAGGTCAAGCCCACCAGATTGAGCCTCTAACACATTAGGATGTCGCTAATCTCCCTGTGCTAACCGGCGTGGAAGGGGTAGGAAACGGCGGAGGCGCCCTGCCGGTGCTTATCCTCCGCCAGCAGGGCCGCCAGGCTCATCAGAGGAGGTGCCGCCAGGTGGAGTCCTGGAACGGTGTCACCAGCCCGGCTCGGGGCGGAGAGGAAACAGCCCGGCTCAGCCCGCGGGGGGGGTCGGCTTTAGCCAGTTAAGTAAATGTCAGCCAAGTTTCTCTCTTTTTCCCCTCCTTCTTCTCCGTCTTCCTCTTCCTCCTTCGTCGGAGGGGACCGTAGTCCGTTGAGTTAGAGCCGGGCGTTGCAGTTGTGTTTTAAGTAGTTTATGTGACATGCTTAGCGTCTCACGTATGACGTACCACAAGACAAACATGTCTTCTCCTGTCTCTCCTCCCCCCCCCCGACGCCGACCGGAGCCAGGCTTCAACAGGCCGTCCAACAGCTAGCCACGCCCATAAACCAAACCACAACCTAACAGAAATCAATCAAATTAAATCACATACTTCAACAGCCACAATAGCAGTATCACAGACCGTTCCCAGGACAGGGGGGTGCTGGCGTTAGGGGGGGGGATGGGTATCGCGGAGGGGCTGGCCGATGGGGCTATATGTATGTCTGATTAGATTGCTAAAACCTTATTTATTTGAAGCCTACCTCATTTCCTTCTGTATTAACTAACTAGTCTTCACTAATGAGAAGTTCAATTTGGATGTTCCACGGATGATTAACAATTTGTGGAACACGGCGAATTGAAAAACAGGGTAGTTTAAGGGTTTTAGCCAACACTAATCCTCGAGTCAATCCTGAGTCAATCACTCACTCACTGACCAAATCACTGACTCACTCATTCGCACAAACACTCCCCGTTCCTCACGGGGAACGGGCTCCGATAGAGACTGCCTCGAAACAAAACACAACCAGAAAAAAAGTTGGCACGAATCCGGTTTCTATTTTTATAGGGCTTTGGTCTTTTTAGGGGGCCCAAGGCAGTTTCCTACTTTGCCTAATTGCTAAGACCGCCACTGCCCATTTCCTTACAGTCCCCACCCCCCGAAGCCCGGCCCTCGGATGTCAGGGGTAAATCATTTGCACACATTAGCATATTTCCCCACTATAAGTTCAATTTACTTGCGCCACAACAAATAAATGCCCATTACCAACCCTCGATTCCCGGGAATTATGGAGAGGCTGTCTCCCTTACAGACGTAATGACGGGAAGATGGCGGGGTAATGCATATAGAACAATCTGGGCTGTCTGAGCCACACTGCCAAAAAGGATTAAACATTAGAAAAAACACTTTCTGTTGAGAGCATATTTTAGACCGTCTACTGAATCTCTTTAACGCTGTTTACTGTGTCGACGTCCGCTCCTCTATCCCGTCGTTCGCACGCTATTCCAAGGAGCCCCATTGTCCGCAACCCATCCAAAAAGATCATTTTTTTAAAACGGGCCAACACACTTAATCTATAATCATCCATCCAAGCCTTTTAGATGGATCAATACACACTTCCTCAGGATGCACGCATGCTTGTCCCCCCCATCGCTCTGGATACCTTATTTCAGAGCTTGTACCAACTTGCGAGTGCACGCAGCGTTGACCACT
Organism: Micromesistius poutassou; assembly: GCF_964030765.1. Classification (NCBI taxonomy): domain Eukaryota; kingdom Metazoa; phylum Chordata; class Actinopteri; order Gadiformes; family Gadidae; genus Micromesistius; species Micromesistius poutassou. The sequence continues at coordinate 491,572 of NC_140276.1, read as the reverse complement.
ACATCTAATTATCTGGCCGCCATTCCCATCACTCCACCCTGAGCTCTCTGCTAGCACTGATGCTTATTAATCAAATCAATTACAGGGCCGCTTGACGAGCCAAAGGCTAAGCAAACCGTATAGCTACGGAGGCCTGTACAACACATTATGCATCGTAATGAGGGTCTTATTTTCCGCCCTCTCCTTCCTCGATGGGCCCCCCCCCCCCGCTGCTCTCTGAGCCAGGACCATGTATTCAGGACAGACGGGCAGCGTGATGGGCGATATCGGGCAAATAGGAAAATAGCCTGCCATGGCTGCCTCATTATACATGAGGAAACCACAGCGGAGGGTGGGGGTGGATTCTCAAGAGATGCACACACACACACACACACACACACACACAGGATCAGACACAGGTATGTACACACACACACACATGGCCACGGCCAACGCACAGACCCTGGAAAGATCAAATCCTCGGTTATAATGGCTGAGCTTTGATTGGTTTCTGCCGAATGTCCCACAGTTCATTAACCTATAGCTAAGAACACCCGAGACATTTGCGCTAATGGAGGAAGGGGGAGGAGGGGACACCGCCCCGTCTCTCTCTCCCTGCACTCCGATAACTAAAGACTGAGGATAATTAGGACCGCGGTTAAACACAGCCATGCAGATTCTCCTCCTCGCCGCCGTCCTCCTCGTCGGTTCAGTGCTAATTCACTCCCGGTCGTCGGGTGTCGTGTCCCCCAGCGTTGGCGGCGAGCGGGCGAGCGGCCGTGGTACGTAAGGGGTCATCGGCGGCACGACGCGCGCGCTCTGTCGGGCGGCGGCCATATTGGGTGACATTTCCATTTCGGTACGGCGTATTCCTGACGTGATTATTGCGCGTCAATAAGCAGCACCTAAACGGGGCCGTTTAGCTCAGAAACATAGCGAGAGAACTCGCCAATTAGGAGTCAGTAAGAAGCGAGGTTAACAATGGGAAATGCATAATGGATTAGGCCAGGTTTGCGTGCTGCATTTTAAGCGTATTCCCTGCCGCGCACGCACATACACACACACACACACAGGCGCGCGCACACACACACACACACACACACACACACAATAAGACACACCAGAGTGGAGTAGAACGCCCACCCTGGTCGTCTCATTGACACGCATGATATAGATAAATTAAGCAACACTAACGTGCGTTTTGCTGCTCTCTTCCCTCCACCCACACCACCCACACCACCACCACCACCAGCACCACCACCCCCCACACCACCACCACCACCACCACCACCAGCACCACCACCACCACCTCCACCACCACCACCACCACCACCCACACCACCACCACTACCAGGAACAGATAATGGAAGGATCCGGCCCCCCCCCCCCGCTGTTGGGATTAATGTAATCATGACGGGAGAGTAGACAGCCGACGTCTGTTGGGTGATAAGCAGAGTGAACACAATATACAACACGATACCATCTGAACGGAAAGCTGGAACAAAAAAAGGCGACCAACCCGCAGAGACCGTCAGTCCGTGATCGCTAAATCATCGAATTGTTTTGCGTTCTTGAATTATTTGATGTTGCCATGTTGGATTCAACACAAAGCAGGACGCGAGGCGACGACGACGACAAACATGAAGGAGAGCGGGCCGGACAGACCCGCCGCGTGTCAGTTGGATCAGTCTGTATCCACGGCGACCGGGCGGCGGGACGCTCGTCAACACACAGATGTTGAATGGGTGGGGGGACGTCAGAGTGAGAAGTTATGGCGGCGGCTGCCAAGATACACAGCGTTGGGAAGTAGACACACACAGGTACACACACACACACACACACACACACACACCACACACACCCCACGCTGCCACCAGCACCCCCCCCCCCCCCCACACACACACACCCTCCCCCACCCTCCCCCCTGGCACATGGCGAAGTGGACTTGGCACCGGAGCGAAGGGAACAGATGTTAATCCAGGACAGATAATTACATCAGTGAGCCAGCAGACATTTTTTCACTTAATTTCCCACTTTAGAAAGTGTGCCTACCCCCAGAGGGGCGACAAGACGGCCCCAGACCCGCCGCCCGGGAGCGGGAGACGGCGCTCCGGCAGGGGGCTCTGATAACTGAATACGACTGTGGTCGCTGTGTGGTACGGGGACACGGGGCGCCGAGGTGTGTGTGTGTGTGTGTGTGTGTGTGTGTGTGTGTGTGTGTGTGTGTGTGTGTGTGTGTGTGTGTGTCAGGGCCAGTCAGTGCTGCTCGTTGGCAAGATGGTGTCTTGAGTGTGTGTGTGTGTGTGTGTGGGTGTGTGTGTGTGTGTGTGTGTGTGTGTGTGTGTGTGGACTTGGTAACGCTCCTCTATTCTGACACCTCAACAAATAACAACATCAACATATTATGCGCATTATCGACTTATTCAAAACGATTAATCAATGAAATATAAAAAGTTGGATCACCGTTTGGGTCTTTTTTCATCTGCCGCTGATTTTATTAATCAAGTTTGATGTTGTTGCTGATGATGATGATGATGATGATGATGGAGAGGAGGACATAAACGATTTTAAACGTTTCGTTCTAAAATAGAGTTATACCCCATCCTACCCTTTAACCTTCCGTTGACCTTTCCAAATCGAAGTTTCTAATGCAATTCCATCTTTTATATTGCCCTGCTCCAGATAATGAAGTCTGCGTGTGACCAAATTACTCCCACTGGTAAGCTAGCTGCTATGCTCCTTCTCTGCTAACTGCCTGCCTGGGTTGGATAATAGCAAATAGCTTCAGTATACTCTGACTCTGCCATCAAATGACTCTTCATTATTGTCTATCTGGGAAGCGGTAAGTAGGTTAGGCCAAAGGAGGAAAATCTATCAACAGCTTTAACTTGTAATTTAGGGGACCCCCCCCCCCCGCCGGCCCCTCCTCTGTTGGGCTTCGGGTCGAACTCCCTGGAAGAATGGGGGCCCCGTGGGCACAGGTCACCATAAATCTCCTCTTGAATTAAGTTAACATGTTCTGCTACATTGCTTAATGAGCTAGCGTTGGCGACCGCTAGCGCGCTGCCGCTCTGTGATGGATGGGAGGCGGCGGGCTGCCTTCACAGACAGGGGCCCTAAGAGAGGGGACAGGGCCCCCCCCCTGCCCTCACAGACAGGGGCCCAAAGAGAGGGGACAGGCCCCCCTGCCTTCACAGACAGGGGCCCTAAGAGAGGGGACAGGGCCCCCCCTGCCTTCACAGAGAGGGGCCCTAAGAGAGGGGACAGGGCCCCCCCCCTGCCTTCACAGACAGGGGCCCTAAGAGAGGGGACAGGGCCCCCCCCCTGCCCTCACAGAGAGGGGCCCTAAGAGAGGGGACAGGGCCCCCCCCCTGCCTTCACAGACAGGGGCCCTAAGAGAGAGGACAGGCCCCCCCTGCCTTCACAGACAGGGGCCCTAAGAGAGGGGACAGGGCCCCCCCCTGCCTTCACAGACAGGGGCCCTAAGAGAGGGGACAGGGCCCCCCCTGCCTTCACAGACAGGGGCCCTAAGAGAGGGGACAGGGCCCCCCCCTGCCCTCACAGACAGGGGCCCTAAGAGAGGGGACAGGGCCCCCCTGCCCTCACAGACAGGGGCCCTAAGAGAGGGGACAGGGCCCCCCTGCCCTCACAGACAGGGGCCCTAAGAGAGGGGACAGGGCCCCCCTGCCCTCACAGACAGGGGCCCTAAGAGAGGGGACAGGGCCCCCCCCCTGCCCTCACAGACAGGGGCCCTAAGAGAGGGGACAGGGCCCTAATAGAGGGGACAGGGGCCCTAAGAGAGGGGACAGGGCCCCTGCCCTCACAGACAGGGGCCCTGGGGAAAGAGGGACAAGGCTTCTTCAGACTTCTCCCCTCACCACCCGTACAAACATATGGGGGCTCTTCCCTGTTCCCCGCAAAGCTGAATTGAGTGTGTGTGTGTGTGTGTGTGTGTCTGTGTGGGTGTGTGTGCATTGAGTTGTGTATATGTGTATATGTGTGTGTGTGTGTGTGTGTGTGTGTGTGTGTGTGTGTGTGTGCGTTCAGCGCGTGCGTGCCCGTGAACACGGGGTGCGGGCCGGGGTGGGGAGGAAGGGCAGAGAGCTGCATTAGGGAGATTTACAGAGCGTAAGACATTAGATAATTCATGGGGTGGAACGCCGTGATAAATAAGAGCAGCGCGGGGAGGTAAATACGACACGTCGCCCAGTGTCGACCTTCGCTGACCTCCACAAAGCTAACAGTACCCAGGGCACCCCCCCCCCCCCCCACCCCGTCCCCCCCCGTCCCCAGCCCTGTCTGTGACCTTCAGGGGGGGGGGGGGGGGAGTTCATCTGTGCAACACGATGTGCCACCTGGGACTGTTGAAGATGGTTAGCTAGTGGGTGATCACGGTCGAGGCACGCACACGTGCCTTCTCTTGGCTCCCAGTGCAGAGGCACTGGTTTTTGAACCGGTCTCCACCCCCCCCCCCCCCCCAGCTACTGTACCGGAGCTCACCACGACGAGGAGAGTAGGGGTTCTGGTGTTATGAGGTCGGCCTCCTGTACCCCCAGACCGTGTGCTCGGGTGATGCTGTTGTTTAACTCACCCCCCGATTTGATCTTTTTTATGCAACCTCCAAAGTTCAAGTGGAACCTTAATCGGGACCGCAGGACTATAATTAAGTGCAGGGGGCTACTAAAGTGTGGGAAATGAAGTGTACTGTATTGAGCAGCCAAATAGCCCCCGCCATCGATTCTGAGGGGGAACTTACTTTAATGTCCTTGGAAAGTGCAGCAGGTAATCTATTGAGTTATTAATCTCCAAAGGACCGGGGCATGCAGAGGCAAATTGCAATACCTGCAGGAATTTCCGTTTTTAACAAAAATAAAAAAAAACAAGAAAGGCGGTAGAGGACTTTCAGTGTTTACCAACAAAGCGTTTTCCCCGCGCTTGCCCTTGTATCCTTTACTGCATTGACTTGAGCTTTGGCCATAGGAGCACTGAGTGGGCTGAGTGTGACTCTGTGTCAATGCGATTTTGCCTCGATATCGAGTCACCAGCAGAACAAAAGAGAGCGAGAGACAAAGAGAGAGAGAGGGATAGGGGGGAGAGAGACAGAGGGGAGGATAGGGGGGTAGAAAGAGAGAGACAATAGTGGGGAGAGAGAGGGTTAGGGTGGAAAGAGAGAGAGAAAGAGAGAGGGATGGGGACAGAGAGGGGTAGGGGGGGATGGATAGGGGGGAGAGAGAGAGAAAGCGAGAGAGGGCTAGGTGAGAGAGAGAGATATGAGTCGCATGCAGCGGAAGTGCCCATCTGAAATGGTGTGAAAAGAATATTAAACTATAAAATTCTCACACAAAACACACACGCACGCACACACACAAGCAGCAATAGAGATAGTTCATGTGTAGTTCCGATTGTCATGCCGCATCTCGAGGGACGGCGTTTAATGAAAGACTGCGGCCCCTGAATGGCAACGACGGTGGACTCGGACGTTTCCTGGCCACGGACCCCGTGACGAATCCATTGGTGGAGAAGGTGCAGGTGGTGGATGAGTCCTGGCAGCTAAGCATGAGCAAATCTCCCCTTTGGTTGGCCGGCGAGAGAGCCACTGGAGATGGCAGTATACCACATATGCGTTTAATCACCGGGGGGGGTGGGGGGGGGGGGGGGGTGGAGGGGTGGGGGAGGAGGAGGAGGAGGGCGAGGTGATGGATGCCTGATGGATCCAGGCCCGGGCTTGGCACATTTCTTTCATTTATTTTTTCCACAATGGCGCCCCGTTTGGTCCGAGCACATTAACCCAGATGCTTATTGGAGGAAGTGAAGAGAGATAACAGGAAGTAAAAAACAGTGGAGCAGAATGGAACGAGCATGTGTGTGCATTGGGGAGGTGGGGGGGGGGGGGTCATACAACAGACTGTGCCTCTGTGTCCCACGAGGTCAGGCTTGTGTTTTTCCTCATCTTCTTCCCCCGGTCCCAGGAGAGCAGCCAGGCCTCGTCCACAATATGGCACACTTACGGCGAGGGCCACGGCTGCTCTCGCTGGTCTCCGGTGGCGTGTAAGGAGGAATTAATATCGTGTTGTGCCGCCCCCCTAGGAACATCAACCCAATATGTGACAGATAGACCCTTATGTGTGGAACCTTCTGGAGAGCAGCGCAGTGCCTCAACGTTTGACAAAATTGGCTCGCGGCCGCACAGAAGAGAGGAAGAGAAGGAATGTGTTGAAGGACGAAGCAGAGACACGTGGTGCCATCAAAGACTCAGCCCTCTGACACCATATAATCAAATCATTTCTTTGAATAGTGTGTTTGCTTGTTTGTTTGTCTTCCAATCCCTCCGGCGCTGGATGTAGAAACAAGGGCAGAAGACACGCACCCCCCCCCCCACGGTACGCCATTCTTTTTGGCAGTACACTTTCCATACCCCACAAAAGACGCCCGCGTTTTGGATCACGCTCGCAAAATGCCCGAACACACGGGCAAACATGGCGTGCGTGTAAATGCCAAGGCTGTATGCTACTCCCACCATTCTGTTTGTTTCTTAACAAATCAATATGCCGCCATTTCTGAAAAGGACACCATGTAAATCTGGCACGGGGCCACCGTTGTAATGTCAAGTGAAGCCTGTCCTTCCAAATTGTTGCAAATCGACATGCAAATCGAGAGAGAGAACCCTCGACAGAGAACACTGTTTATTATGAACATAAATAACTAATAACTAATAACTAATAATAATACATTCTTATTGACACCAGCAGATGACTTGATTTCCTCATATGTAATCATGGATGTTGTTTAAATTGCTCCATGCCCTCAATTGGCACGCACACACAAACACATATGCATACACACACACACACACACACACACACACACACACACACACGCATACACAGACACACACACATAAACACAGACGCAAACCCAAAAGTAAATGTGTTCTTCTTTATGTGTGCATATCTGTGTGTGTTTGTAGCAGAAGGCACACAGAAAATCTGAAGAGACTAGCTGTTTCTGTAATCGTATTAATGGAATTTACACATCAAACCCAAATTCTAGAGTTCCTCCGGCCGTGCTTTTCTGAGGTTGCTGAGATTAAACTAATTCAAAAAAGAAAGGGATTTTGAACAAACCATTGACATAGGACTAAATAAATGACACACAGACATTTGAATCAGGTCAAACGGGGTAGCATTAGAGGGACACGCCATGCGAGTACACAAGTACACAACCTTTGGTTCGTTACTTTCATTAACTTCATTAAAACCTCAGAGTTGTAATTAAAAGTTGGCGCTATTTTGGAGTCAGTGAGTACTTGATCCCTACAGCCATTTGCAATACATTTGTTTGACATGATTATTCAGTGCTGGAGGACTGGTTCAGGTTTCTCTTTGTTTGTCCCTGCTTGTACTCCAACTACTTAATTGTTAGGAAAAGCCCATTCAACTTTACAATTTGAACAGGTTGCAGGAGCTGCAGGAGCTAATTATGGTGAAAATCTATTAAAATAATATTTAAAAACGTCTGTTTGCCATGTGCATCCAGCCACACGGTAAACGACAGACCTGGATGGGACAACCGTGGGTGTTTTTATTTTACCATGAAGCTGACGGTCAGCTTGATGGCCAGCACAAAGTGCTCTGTTGCTGCTTGTTGGCCCAACAGAACATCCATCTTTCCATGGTACTTTCACCAAGGACATGGGGGTCCGCTCCCCCCCCCCCCCTCCCCGCCCCCCCCCCCCTCCAGCGGCGTTATGCTAGTCCGTCAACCATCCCTCACCCCCTCTCTTAATCTCTTACAATCTCCTGTGGGCCATTTCACCGGGGGACGGCCATCGAGCGCCCGGGAGTAAAGGTGGTCAGAGAGTCTTTGGCACAATGCACAATTCAATTCAGTCTTTCCCAGGTTTTTATGGATCTCCGGCTAATGAAAGAAAAAATAGAGGTTGTATCGTCTCCCATTAAAACCGATCTTTAATTCTGCGCTGGAGCCGAACATTTTAATCATTCTACCTTGGAGAGAGAGCGGCAGGCCTGGCCCCTTGTCGATTATCGCATTTCAATTTACCATATTAATTATAGCCACCGCTCATGGCTGTGTTCTTTCAGCTACACATCGTGATTACCTGGCCCCGTGTGTTTCCCCTTTCTCTTAACATGTTTGCCAATCCGCTAACGCTCCCCGTCTCTTGCTTAGGCCCTGGTAGCACGTAGCTCTTTGTTAGCGTGCAAAGCTGTTATCTCCACAGAATGCTAATTGACATGGTAAAGCCCCCACCCCCCCACCCCCCCCCCCCACCCCAGGCTGAGGCTGAAGGTGAGTGGGCATCCCTACAGGAGGGGGGCTCCTGGGGTTAATCCCCTCCAGAAGGACTTATCGTATCAATGACGCCACCCATGGGAGATCAGGCGTTGCTCACAACGTAGCTTCCTGCTAGCTTGGAAAGGCGCTGTGTTAAATAGCAATTTCGGTCTAAGTAAAATATTTAATATATATATTTATATATATATATATATATATATATATATAAAATATATATATTAAATATTTATATTATATTTATATTATTAAACATTTTCGTCAAGTACGTATGACCGGTGAAACCAGACTTATGAGGAGAAATTGTATCGGGTATCCAGAGCAGTAGCAGAGCTATAATACAATGGTTCTTAAGCAATGCAGATACATGCTCTTTAGTCCATTGGCAGATTCAGAACTCTGATGAAGAAAATGAAATAAATAATTATATCTTAATGATCTGTTGTCTCAATTTAAATGCAACTACTTCACAGGCGTTTTCCACCAGAAATGTGTTGTTGCTATACCAACCAGGGACAGACCAATCAACAATTTGATTTGATCCAAATCACAGTTTAAAAGGAAATAAAGCAGTTTAAATTCTTAATTATGTGCCGTTCTAACCATCAGTCAGCCTGCCCTCGCTGGCGGTTAACCCACTCAATCAAAACTTTCAAAGTCATCGCAGAAAACTAAACGCCGGAAAGATATTTTTGTCCTTGAAAAATGGAAATCTCACACCGACCCTGTTCAAATATTAATGAGCAGCTCGTAAACCCGTTCCTGTGCACAGATAGCCTAAAACAATCCTCATTACCGAGCCGGGGATTATACGAGCTAACACAAAACAGTTAGTGCTGTTGGGGCAATTAAACGCTCGCTAGCCTGATTTGTACCAACCTGCGCCTCCAGGTAAACCCAACCTGAGCAGCGCAGCCACAAACCACCTGTGATGGTTTGAGAGGGGGTGGGGGGGTGGGGGGAAGGTAGTGCTAACCCGACAAACCGCCCCCCCCCCCCCCGCCGCCCCCGTGTGGCGCCAAGTCAACCCCTCGCTGGTAGCAGTGAGGCCCTCGCCTCACCCACTCCATCGAAACGTCACTTTTACCCTTTTTCCTCCTCTTGTCGGCGTGTTCCGGGGGCCCCTGGCACGCCCCGTCCGGACCCCTGTCGCCCCCCCGGGGCTGCGGGCAGATGGGCTGGAGCTTTTTATGTACTAATCAAGGAGGAATTTGCTCCCTCACAGACACGCCACCTCCATGACCTGCACTCTTTGTCACATTCATTATTCATCCTCCTCGGCCGAGGTGATCCGCGGTGAGAGGGGCTGCTGCTGCTGCTGGGGTAACAGGCAATGTTGTGTTTTTTTCTGTCTCTCTCTTCCAGCTTGTGCGCCCCCCCCCCCCCCCCCCCCTCGTCTCCCCTGCCACCCCCCCCCCCCCCCCCCCCCCCCGCCCTCCCCCATGGCAACAGGAGGCTCTCAAATAACGTCTGGGTCAGACCCTTGTGTTCTATTCCACCTTGTGTTTCGTCGTCCCTCCCTCCCCATCCCTCCCCTTCCCCCCCCCCCACTGTTGGAGACGGCGGACGTGTCTTCCGGGCCCGGTGACATCAGCCTTGCGTGAGTGCGGAGGGGCTACACTAGTAATTGAATGAGATGCTTGTAACAGTCGGGGGGCTGTTCAAAGGTCAGATGAATGATAATTGCGTGTCATTGAATACATGAGAAGGTCACGAGGGGGGGACCCCCGCTCTGCTGATTAGGATTGTACACGTTCAGTAAAAGTGAAACCACTATATGGGGAGGAAACGCACCCAGAACCTGTCAAAAAAAATAGGGCGCCCTGATGCAGGG
>NC_140276.1:460361-481246 GCF_964030765.1 Micromesistius poutassou | reverse complement strand
CCCCCCCCACACACCCACACACACACACACACACACACACACACACACGCACACACACACAAAAAAGAAGCCCACCCTTCCATTTAAATGAACTGACCTAATACAAGAAGAGGTGGCAGAGTATATTTGTCTATTAGCACGCTACAGGGTGCAGGGTGCAGATGGATACCAGCATGCTAACATGATACCTCCAGCAGTAGCATGTAGCCTGAGGCAGCTGTCCAGCTACGTGGAGGAAGGGTTCAAGCAGGCATGGAGAGTTTAGGATCGTTTCATGCTGTCCTTGTTAAGCGAAAACGTTATTCAGGAGCGAGCCAAACTCGTAGAAATACAAATGAATGGAAAGAAAGAGTTGTTCTCTTTTGAGATAATGCTGTTTTATTAAAAACTACTGGGAAAAAATGTTGAATGAGTGAGTGTGACATTCTACTGTATCGAGTTCAACCGGAATAGTTTAATGAACTCAATCACTGGACGTGAACAATCATTAAATCATGTACACTGAGATTGATTTTGGAAGAGGATTTTTTTTCGACTTAAAGTTTGCGACAAAGCGCGTTGCAAGAGTTCACACTAAAGTTGGAGAAACGCAGGAAATGAAGTGAAACCATCAAATGTAGGAACGCAGAGGTCTCTCAGGAACCAGTGAACGGTGCATCACGCATCCTGGGAGGAGACTGTGATACATCATGGCTGCTGACAACTACACAAGAAAAGCAGCCCCCGAATCAGAAAGGAAAAGCTATATTCAAAGAGTGGTTATAAAATAACCACTCTTTGAAGAGTGTGAGCAGGTTAGAGCTGAATGCCTAAACATACCACGTGGACAAACAGCCTGGTATGGTGGTCTTATGACCGGGAGGATTCTGAATACATTGAGGAGTCGGCAGCTGTACGCCTACGGCACACTAAGGAAGAATAGAGTGTAAGGAAAAATGGCAAATGACCAAATGCCATCTCCAGGTATACTTATACACTCGCAAATGGCAGGAGCAAACATGAATGTTGATGTGCTTTTGTTGCAACACACACACAAATGTTAATGTCTGCATGTGCATGTGTGTCTGTGAGTGCATGTGTGTGTGTGTGTGTGTGTGTGTGTGTGTGTGTGTGCGTGTGTGTTTGTGTATGTGTGTGAATGCCAGAGGTTGGTCTTTTGTGCGCTAGGTGACTCAGTCTCAGTCATTAAATAAGCGGGGATTGCAGAGGTGAGCTGCGTTGACAATGACGTATGGCAGAAACATACCCCATGCTGTTATGGAGGGGCTGGCTTTGCTGCTGCTATTGGGCACGCATGCACACACACACACACACACACATCCATACACACGCACCAACACGCACGCACACACACACAGACACAGAGACTCGAGAGTATTTTTTCGACCGGCTAGTATCTCCCTCCTCTTCACACAAAATTCAATTTCAGTCCGGCCCATATGTGTGCTGATCAAAAGGGCCATCAAAGAATAGGGATATGTCATTCAGGACGGGGACAGGTTACTGAGTGCTTCTCGTGGGATCTCTCCGTCTCTCTTTGTACTCCTCCGTCTCTCTCGTGGCCTCAACCTTTCTGGTTCAGCGGACGGCGAAACAAACGACTCTGCTATTCTTCCCTCTCCCTTTTTTACCCGCCCCCCCCCCCCCCCCCCCCTCTGTCCCTTCTGTTGGAAATCTATTGTGACTCCAAATATGGGAAGACTCCTCATTCGGCTAATCAGATTTGAAAGGTAGTCATTATCGGCACACGCTTTTAGAAATATTCCAAGATTATACATGAACGACCTCAAAAGCACCCCCCACCTCCCTCCCCCCATCACTTTGCAGTTCCAACCTGCCTCCCGCCTTTACGCCAGTGGTTCGAGTTGAGGTAAGACCATCGTAAAAAAAACGATGTGAAGCAGACAAAGTATCGTCACACAGGCACCTCAGCCACGTCCGTATGGTCGCCGCGCAGAATAATGTCGTATCACCATACAACGAGGAACATAACTGAACTTTAAAAGAAGGGGTTAATTATAAATGAAGGGAAGGCACAGGTAATGCCTTCGACGCCTCACTCTGACACGGTTGGCTGCGTTCCTACATGAATCAGGGGGACTCCTTAATGAGTTAGCCAGCGCCTGATAAAGGTTTGTCTTTGTTGCATGCGGATACAATCACGCTCTCCTTTCTCTTTAGGTTATTCTTCAAGTGACTGTGACAAAAGAAACGTGCATCTAAAACAGGCCGACACAGAAAGCGGGGCTCTTGTTGACTATAAAGCTGCAAAGTGATTATATATAAAGCAATTATATCCAGGCCTCTTCCTTGAAGGCGGATCCAAAAAACATCAAATACAGCCATGAAAGGAGAGCGCGCGCCACTGCCAGTCTACACGCATTAAACAAAAGCCGGAACCATTTTCAAGGAAGAAATATGCCTCTGCCTCCTCTGTTTGTGAAGGGTTCTTGCGGTACTCTGTCCTTGAAAGAACTCTCATTCATCCGTACAATGTACATTCCATACATAATCTTCCTAATCGCCAAACTCGGTGCGGTTTGTACTTCTTTTTTGCAACACTGATTCCATTTCCCTCCCTTCTCCGGAGTCGGCTGCACCTGCAATTCCAAAGAACCGTTCCGTGCCGTCGGCCACACACAAAAGCCAGTTTCTACGTACGCCCACCCCCCCGAAAAGGAAGGGGGTCAAGATTGTGTTTGAGAGCAAAGCGCAGTGGGGGTGATATTGGATAGGTAGGGTGCCTGGGACGCGGGACAAGGGGCCCCTAGGGTGGAACTAAAGGTGGGCGTGGCACACCGGCCGTGTGGTGAAAGGAGCTGGGACCTTTAGGAGCAAACGGGTCTCGAGGAATACACAGGGGCCCCCGCTTTCCCAACGGTCGGTCATCCTGTAGGAGCTTGGGGAGGTTTTGGGCGGGATGAGTAATGCAAGTGGTCCCGCTGCTCCTAGGCTGCTTTGTACATGTAGAAACGTACACACACACACACACACACACACACACTCTTAACACACACACACACACACACACACACACACTAAACACACACACACACACACACACACACACACACACACACACACACACACACACACACACACACACACACACACACACACACACACACACACACACACACACACACACACACACAGCCCAGCGTATCCACCCTGACAGCCAGCCCCCGTTCAGCCTGGACATCTTCACACGAGGATAATAGAAACCGCTTCAATCCATTATACGTTTGAAATGTGGAAATCACAATGGTATTATATTCGATTAGCCCATACAAGTAAAATATTACATTCATGTGGTCAACCTAAATCACTTTAATCCAGGTTCCATTCATTTGAACATAATAGTTCAATTCTGAACGTTTCTTATTGAAACACCTAATCCCCTCTGGGGCCCTTCTCCCCGGCCTCGTTTGAAACGGCTGGTTCACAATCTCCATAACACAAGTGAGCAGCGCGCCCGCGTTCTTGGACCAACCTGCGGCTGACCTAGAGCAGCGTCCAGAGCGCGACGGACCCGACCGGGGCCTTTGGCCGGCGCAGCAGAGGCCCCCCGAGCCAACGGGGGTGCTGCCGCTGCTCCCTGTGAGGGCCGCCCGTCACCGTCGCCTGGAGGCCCTGGGACGTCCACACGCTCCATTCACCCAAACGCACCCGAAAACATTCAAAGCCCTTCTACAAAGGCTAACACTTTTGTTCCCCCACAAAGGGCTCCGACCAGAGGTGCTCCCATTGATGGCGGCCCCCATTCAAAATCAGATTATTTCCAGTGAAATACTCCTTTCTCCACCTGCCAGTTAACTATGTCACTCCATTGTCTATAGCCTGAAAGAGCTCTCCATTTTGACATGATAGAAACTGAACATGTATAACTGCGTTTATTGCTACATTTATTCCTAAAGCAAGCGAGGGAACCACCCCTCTCATTCGCCTACCACCACCACCACCCCCCCCCCCCCACCCCCCCCCCCACCCTCATTCTTCTCCGCCTATATTTTTTTTCTTTGAAGAGAAATCTGGGCCACTTGCCCCAGAGGAACGCAAAGTGCTTCAATTCATTCCCACCTTTTCTCTCCGGCTGCCATCTCCAAGGCCCCTCTTTATGCCCAGAAGTGATTTGTTCAGGCTGGACCATCAAAGCAATTACGGCAGCGGCCTGCTTCGCTATTATGAGAGGAAGATGACTGACAAGAGCGCGCCGGTGCGGGGGCGGGAAGGGGCCACTCAGACTCTATTTATTTGACACGAAAAACATTTATTTTCCCGTTCGTCGTGCATCTTCTCAGACGACAAAGCAGAAAACAAATGATCCGGCCGATTCTTCGGCGAATAATAATAAACAAGAAGAACAGCTGGGTCTTTTTCGGAATACAAGGCAGTTTTTCCGCAGCGTCCGTCCACGGAGTTATTGCGGGACGACCTCATGCAGGACGTCCGGGGCGTCGTAACGCGATACAGCGGCGTGCGGCTGGCAGAGATGTGCAGCAATTACCGTAATGGACATGATGGAGACGCACCCTCCTCGCCTAATGACAGCGTCTTACATTACAGCACAAATGCAAAGGGGGGGGGGGGGGGGGGTCGCCAAGGCAAAGTCTAATTAGCGGCGGGGCGGAGGAGGCCGGCCCCGCCGCAGAGACGGGGGGGGGGGGGGGGTAAACGGATAACGCGGCCGGAGAGAGCGGCCGGTGGCGCCAGCGAGACCGTGGTGCGTTCCAGGAGTAATAACTCCTGCCTGGAGTGACACAGGGTCACCGGGGATACGGGGGGGGGGGGGGGGGGGGGGAGAGAGAGAGATGGAAAGAAAGAGAGAGAAAGAGAGAGAGAGAGAGAGACAGAGGCAGAGAGAGGGGGAGGAGCGCTGGGGAGGAGGAGGACGTGGGTCGTTGAAGCAGAGAGCAGGAGAAGATGAGGGCGAGGGGCCTGACGTAGGATGGAGGAATGAGAGAGACAGGGCGAGAGAGAGAGAGAGAGGGACGGGGACTGACGGCGGGTGAGAGATGAGAGTGAGGTGAGAGAGGGGAGGGTGTGCCGCTCGGCGAGGGAAGAGACAGTGTGACACATCAGCTCATCAGTCTGCCGTCTCCTTCCTCTCAGATGCTTGTCATATTGGCCATCAAGTAGTCAAGGCCTCTCTCTTTCTTCCTCTCTCTCCCCGTCTCTTCCAATCTCTCTCTCTCTCTCTCTCTCTCTCTCGCCTGAGGGGCCTGAGGAGTGGGGGGCTTGCTAGCTCGCCCTCTCTCTCTCTCTCTCTTTCCTTATATCGCTCTATGCCCATCCCCATCTCTCTCGCTCTCTCTCTTACGCTCACTCTTGCTCACTCTCTTTCTCTATATCCCCATCTCTCTCCCCCCCTCTCTTTTTCTCTCTCCCTCTCTGTCTTTCTCCCTCTCTCTCCCCCTCTCTCTCTCTCTCTCTCTCTCTCTGCCTCTCTTTCTCTCTCCATCGCTCTCCCTGACTGATTCTGCTCTTTAATAATTCAGGCTTCATAAGCAGAACCTATGTATTCAGCGAGGCAGTCGGTCCAGTAAATGATGAAAGGGCCTGCGTCTTCAGCGGCATCGACAGTCATAAAAGTTTTACAGTTGACAAAAGAAAATCAATTCGTCTGACAGACGCTTATGACCACTGTAAACATATTAATGCTATTATGGGCAGCGATGAAAGAGTCTGACTGATGAGAATGTATTACGTTGTTGTTTTAACTACGCTTCACACAAATCTAAATGCGTTTTTGCTAAACGCCTAAAATCATGTCGTGCCTTTTACAAATAATAAATAGATCTAATAAATAGATGTTTTGGTGTGTGCTTGTGCATGTGTACGGAGAGAGAGAAGAGAGAGAGAGAGAGAGAGAGAGGCTGCTTGGTACAGCACACAGCGAGCGTGACCCATGATTTAGACCGCAGGTCCGTGGCTTTTACCTCCTCCATGACCCTCGTGTCACCTCATCCTCTGCCCCTTTGTGAATCACGCCAGGCACCGCCAAGCTCCAGCGAGCACGCTAACATACACTACACTACAATACGCAACATATAGCACACACAACAACACACACTCACGCACACACGCACACGCGCGCACTTTGAGTTTCACTTGTGATGGTATCTGGTGGAACATCAGTTCTTCCATCTGCTACTCTGACCTGAGTCACTGGAACTTATCTGGAGAGGGATGGGGAGAGGGTAGGGGGACATAAAACCCTAGCCGAGGCAATGCAGTGTGTATCCTCATCCTTTACTTAGCTGTCCATGCCCAGGGGCTGGAAAGGTCACGCAGCAAACTCCGCCGGCCCTACTCAGAGTACAGACTCCACGGCTTTCTGGCTCAGCCATCACTTGAGCCGGCACTCTGAGCATTACATGCAGGAGTGGGGTGGGATGGACGGCTGGTCGACACGCCATTTACTCCGTTTGGGGAAAAGAGAGGGGGAGGTAAATGTGCCTTCACGGGAAATAGAAAGGCATGCAACGAAAGGTCCCGTAAAAGGGAGGACACGCATGGATGGACACGAGATCAGGGAAACAACAAAAAGACAGAGGCAGGTAGAGGCCGCGCGGGTGTGCCTGCTCGCTCGCTCGCAAACTTGTGTGTGAGTTCGTGTGCGTGGTACGTCGCAACCCCTTAGCATTTGTCTTCGGTTCGGCATCGGGCGGAGGGAGCGGTTGTGTATGGGGCGTACCATTGTCTATTTTTACCCCTGACATATTAGTCATCTCTTAAGGGAGCAACATTGTAATTTCTGGAATCCATGAATACCAAAATACTCCGCTCCCTTCATGTTTATTTCCCCCATTCGGCGGCAGCGGTGGAACTGTTTGAATTCAAATAAACTGTTAGACGCCGCCGTGGAGGATCCCCCGTCTGGATGAGAGAAGGTGTGCCAATCAGCTCACGGTGGGGGGAAGGAAGCAACACACTTTCTCGTCTCACTGTTGCGGCAAAAAAAAAAAAAAGCGTAAAGTGTTGCAGCTCCCCTGTCCTAATCAGTCGCCGGGTGCAGCATACAGAGTGTCGCGTGTGCACAGCGTACACAGGAAACATTCCTTCGAACCTCCCCCCCCATCCCCGCCTCCCCCCCCGGTCTCATGGAGAACATGGAGTGTTTCAAAGTAAAAGCGGCCCCATGCTTGACATAATTGCTGTTCTCCGCATCGCAGATGATGATGGCTCCCTTTGGCTTAACTTCCCCTTAAGACAGGCCTCTCATTTATTTTTGTTCTCTTAACACGTCCCAATTAAAGCCCTTCCAGAATTACTCCGGCTCACACTCCAAACAGTGGTGAGCACTTTCTTCACTGGATAGTGGTCTTTGCGAGCCTTGTTAATGGAATGCTGTATTTTTAAATTCCCCAGCCCATAGCAATCTCCAGGGTTAAACAAACTATGATTTAATACATTTGGATATTGGAAGTTTTCCACTGGTTTCGTTCTCCACACAATGCGGCACAAGCAAAGGCCTTTTGGCAGGACTGCGGCCGCGTGTATTGGTTTTGAAAGCTAATGACCTCAAATTGTACACTCGAGGGTAATTAAGCATGGCTGTTCCCCTAGAAGCTTACAACAGCAAATATGTCACTGTAAGAATAAACAACAATGAGAGTTACACTCATTACCTACTAATTGCATCATTCTATGGAGCAATCCAAGGCAAGGGGACATGACAGTTTACGCCTGTATATACACAACATGTAAACAATCCACCCCCTTCTCAGCAGTTTAGTGTTCCATTGATAAAGATGTGGGTGGGGTGGGGGATGGGGGCTAGAGGACATACAGTTTACGATGTATATAAATACCATCTGAACAATTCACTGCCATTTGCCATATATCTAACCGATAGACGTGCGGTGTTAAATACTCCATTTGAATTCCTCATGTTTTGGGTCACTTTGGAGAGATTCTCGCTGTGTGCTGTTAACACAGCTGTGGGCCGCTGAAAGGCTCACACAGCCGCACAGAGAAACTTGACCCTGTGGAAATTATCCCATTAGACTACAGCTGAAGAGGAGTCAAAAGAAAGGAATGGATGAGACGAAAATAGAGAGCGGGCCCGCTAAACCGCTGGGATTAGTGCAAGTACAAGTAACTAAATGGGCCATATCACTTTTCAATTACCAGAGAGGAAGAGCCATTACTACTGGGAATCTAAATAAAAAAGGGGAACTCTCCTCATCTGACATCCCTCTGCCCATTCATGTGAAAATGTTGCAGAATACCCCCCCCCCCCCCCCCCCCCCGGTCTGCCCCAGGAGCTAATGGGAATTTGCCATCACATCCTTGAGTCCCATCAATAAATAAACTCCACACAAATAAACAGGTAAATAAATAAACAAGGGGGGGGTGAGCAAATGGGCATGGGTCAGCATCAGGGGAGGAGCCATGTGAACAGTCACGCTCTGCTGGACCGGGGGGGGGTCAGAACATCCCCTCACTACGGCCCTCTTCACAGCGGAGGGAGGTGGGGAAGGGGTGGCTGGAGGACTCGGTCGTTTTACTTCTTTTATTTCTCTTTCCCATCCCAGGCAGGCACACGCACGCAGGCACTTAGTGTTCCCCCGTGCACACATGTGTGTACTGCACACGTCACGCGTGTTAACATTGAACAGCTGTGTGCATACTTCTCATCAGTACATTTGCTTGCTTACTAGAACTGCGCCAAATTGCGTAACAGGGATATCTTTACGGCATGAAAAATATGAAACTGACAATTTATCCATTATATGGCGTGAAATGTTTACCCTTTTGGTTGGTGTTTGAATTTTACACAGATGTGCCCGTAATGTCAAAGATGGCAATACATGCTTTTAAAGCCAAAATGAAAATGTTTTTTTTTGATAATATTGTCATGGTTATTTGTTCAACAACATTTAAAGGGGGGTCAATTGCAGATCGACTTCAGAGTAGACACATTACTCATTCACTGGTTCAGAGGAGCACAGAGTTGCCCTTCACGGTTAAATGCCAATAAAATATTTTTTATCAGCGTGTGCATTAAGCTGTTCTCAGTTTCCATGATGCCAACCTTCTGGGATAACAAACCTAGTATATTGTTATCCAAACCACTCCAGAACCATTATTGATCAGCAGGGAAACAGAAGTTGCTACGCAATTTGTTCTGAAAACAAATAATCGCAATACCCGTACACATCATCACATTAACCAGCTCATATTACACACACGATATTACCCAACTGCTGTTTCACCTCAAAATGTGGGATTTTACTAAATTAACACTTATGGAATGGTATGAATCATCTGCTAAGTGACGCAACTGGGAATGAAGAGCAATACTTTATCATCTAATTCAGTCGAGATACTAAGAATACAGAACTTATTGCATTTACTGAATACCATTATCCTAATTCTGAACCATTACATTTGTCATGATGGTGAATGCGACACAGATATGCTGATTACAGATTGTGAACTCTCAATCTGACATCGGATCTCGCTTCTAATTGTGAGATCTAAACGAACACGCGTTTGTTTGTACCAATCTCTCCCTCATCCCAGCTGCTAGCTTAATAGCATATTCATTTTGCCTGGCTGGAGCCAACGGGGCAGAGGTAACAGGCTTCCAAATATAAATGGAAACCTGGGCACGATTTGTGGATGATCGCAGCTGCCCTCATTTTTCAGAGAGGGGGAAAAAGGGGGGTAACACAACACAAAAACGTGAAATGAGGAATATTGTGCGTTCCCATCCATTGCCTATCACTGAGGACACACAATAGCATCATTTCTTTTCAACCCAACGTCAGTGCTGATCGTTGTGTGTGCCACATCTCTATTTCTAATAAGGAATAAATAAGGTTTAATTCAGCCTACGCAAGTTAACCATCCTTCAAAGCTAAGCATGATAGCCTGGTTAGGATTCCACTGGAATATTATGAGGGCCATTCGTCAGCCCCGAGGATGGTTGTTTAACGGCGTTCACTATATTTCGCTTTCAAAGGCATTCCTTCGGCTTTGCGCTGCGAGAGTTATAGGTCTATTAGGAATTCATCAAACAATGAATGATATCAATCCTATTGTGCGAACGGGCGCAGGGCAAAAATAAGATAAAACCTTCCATTACTGGGGTCTCTGAAGAATATTTGCCGTGCAAAATTGATCCAGTATTGACAATTTACACTTAGGGTGACCTTTCAGAACTACTCTCGAACTTGAAAGCCCATAGTGTTGGAGAGTCGGGGGGAGGGAAAAAAAATTATGGAATCGTATGAGTGCGAAAGCTTTGGGATATTATCCGAGAAGTTAAGTCGAGATTTATGCCTCTCCGTCAGGCGTTGATGGCCACTAGCCGGGCGGGCTAAGTACATTTCACATCGATGAGACCTTGTCCCCGTAGAGATGGACAATATTTAATGTAGGCATTGAGTGCCGTAGGTCCATTACAGAGGGACTCCGTTGTCTATATCTCTAAGGA
The DNA here is from genome assembly GCF_964030765.1 of Micromesistius poutassou. Lineage (NCBI taxonomy): Eukaryota > Metazoa > Chordata > Actinopteri > Gadiformes > Gadidae > Micromesistius > Micromesistius poutassou. Next base: position 470,799 of record NC_140276.1, on the reverse strand, counting down.
GCTCTACGGCACCAGGAGCAGTCTGGCTCTACATCACAAGAGCAGAACACATAAAGCATAGGGGCAAGGTCCAGAAGCACCGTGTTGACACTCCCACTACCGTCAATAGATGGCCTCCTTGCAAATTAAACAGACGCCAGACGGCTCCAGGGGTACTCGTCGGCAGTGGAAGAGGAGCCCCGGTATGCGCACGCACAGCGCCTTTTATTAAGGTCTGATTTATCCTTTTTCAAAATGGATGCTCGTCACACTCCACTCACTCCGGTGACCTCCCTCGGCAAAGTCAAACGACGGATTAGTTATGCACCGCGGGCACGTCCTCACGGTATATCAAATCGTGAGCTGTGCGTCCGTGATTATTTTCCCAGGCAGGGGTCAGGGGACTGCTTCTGAGGAGAGGTGCGTAGGGTCAATGGGAGGCACCGCCGCGTTGACGTCGCCCTTGAAAGTCGGCCCCTCGGTCTGACCCTCCCCCCCCCCGCCCCCCCCCCCCCTCCCCAGTTCGCCGCCGGCTCCAGACTCCTTCCTTTGGCCGTTGATAAACCTCCTTATCTGCGAGCAGCAGGTGATCGGTTTCAAACAGCAGCCCTCTATGGGGCTCTGCACCCATCCCCAGCAGCGCTATCTCCACCATCTCATAAGCTGTGTGTGCTATACCTGGAAGCAGCGTGTCTCGGCGGCTCTCCTGGCCCAGATTGTATTAGCTCTACTACCCCTAGGACGGCCCCTGGGCCCCGCCCCATCAGCAGCTTCCATCCACGCCCTGCAGAGGCAGCCTGCAGCCGCGGCGCGCAAGTGACTTAAACCCTCCAATGAGGAGCTAGCTAACGCTGTTGGGTGTGTGTGTGTGTGTGTGTGTGTGTGTGTGTGTGTGTGTGCGTGCGAGGACAGGTGCACAAAGCACACTACGCACACTAAGGAGACAGAGAGACGATGGCGGAGGAGTTAAAGCGACCGGTACAAGGTATGACATATGTGTGAACAAATTAGTTGCTAAAGGAATTTCCGATCACCATGAGGGCCTGTGTTGTATTTTAAGGAACAAACGTACGATTATCCCCCTCCCCGATCGAAGACGGGATGAAGACGCAGCCCCCAGTCTAGGTGTAAAACGTGTACTTCTTCAGGGTGCTGTGGATTTCAGTAACAAACACAGAGGTTACAAGTCAAGGTACGAAGAGATAATTTATGACGTGAGGGGAAGAGCGGGAGGGATGATTCTTTGCTGCCACATTTAATTTACCTCTGTTCAGACTCCTTCCCTTTCCGCCTTTAACATTTCACGAGGGAAAGTAGGGTAATTTAATATCATTAAACATAGAGGGTGGATGCTCCGTGGCCCGGCTGGCTGAATTAACCGGCCGGGGTCTCCGGGGAGCTCAGCCATTACGGCTGGAATCCCACGACCCCGGCCGGCGTTATCTCCCTGAATCTCTGCTTGATAAAAGGAGGAGGGTAATCACTTCTCAGTCAGAGGTGCCTTAATGGGACGGGACAGAGCACAAAGGATCTGCGGATCGACGAGCATGTAAAGGTGAGCGGCGAAGGGTGTCGGCGCCGTGGATGAGCCGCGAGGGAGAGACACCCCAGTTTGAATTGACTTTGACTTTGAAAAGTCTGTAAATAAATAAAATTGGCTTGGAAGCCTTTGATATCTGATTGATGTGTCTTTTTGGAAGGCCTCCGAGTAAGAAGGACCTACTGAGTCTGTGGCTTTCATCACCAAACAAAAATCAATAAGTCAGGATGGATGAGAGGCTCCTGCTCCTCCCCACCAACCTGCTGCCAAGGAACCGGGCTACCGCAGAACCCCGCCAGAACGGGAACAAGGTATGGACAAGGGCGTGTGCAAAGTCACATGCTGTATCTTGGTCTTATTAAGCTGAGACTCAATTTAACGTACACGTCGCCGGAAGAAAACAAGGCCCCTGTTATGTTGATGTCAAACCAATTTTATCCAAATGTGCAAAATAGCTTCTCTCTCGGTGAACAAGCAATGAAAGGCTGAACCTGTTGGTTCCCATAAATCCATCCCCCTTCCTCCATTAGAATTAGGGCTGGCCACAGTAATTGCATAACACATGACAGAGGCCTCCTGGGTGCGCTTTCCATCTCGTGCCAAATGGAGACAAGGAAATAGGAAATGCTTGTGGAATTAGGTGTAATTGTGATGGGCAGCCGCTGGAATCCTAACCCGAGTCCTGAGGAAGTGGAGCTACAGTATAGTCTAACCTAAAGTGTGAGCCAGACGGATGCGCTGAGTTTAAATTAACTCCTTCCACCCAGGCAGAGACACCTGCGCGGCTAGGAGAGACGGTGTGCTGCACACCGCTTGTTTGAGGATGACAGGAGGTTAATCAAGCTTTAACGCATATACCTCAACAGACGTGAGAAACAGCAGTGAACACACGCCGCATTAGACCATATCACCGCACAGAGACACTTTTCTAGCGGCAATTGTGAGACGGCAAATCAAAAGCACACTAAATAAAGTGTTAGACTCGTAAAAATGTGAAACGGAATATCCTCAGAAATAATATAAGAAGGAAGACATAACAAGAAAGGACAAATGCTCAATAAATTGTTCTTAACTAGAGATCCCATCATTTTTACTCGCCATGTACAAAAGGGCTTTCAGGGAATAAATAGAGCTGCCTTTTACTGCCAAATCACGGGTTGTCTGAGCTGTTAATTGTTTCTTTTCACAGACCGGTAAGTCTTCATTCTCCCCCTCAAAGTGTGGCTGAAGATTTGTGTTCCAGCCATCTCATGGGAAAGACACATTTCCCTCATGATGGAGGATTTTCACCCCAGAGAAAATCCAGTCGATTTTTACCAACCCACAGTATAGAGCTCTATATCAAGACAAACATAGTAGAATATTCTGTGCATAACAACTAAGAATGATTTTTACTGTTTGAGGCACAGTTGGGGCATATTTTGCAAGGGCCGTCTGTGGCCAAAAGCTATTCAAAAGTCAATCAGGCAATATTCCTGCTTGACAGAAACTCTCAAGAGAGTCTAAAAGAAATAAATGCATTTTAACACATAGCAATATATATTATAATAATATGTTATTATTATAATTATTATTACTATAATTAATTTGTACAATTGTGCGCCAATGACTCTACTATCATTTCCAAATAAATTAACTTATTACCGATTAACTCTCAAAATGTATAAGATACACATGAGATTCCCACTTTTCAGTTTAATATTGTATTGTAAAGGCATCATTATTCTACCCAAAACCAAATGCTAATACCAGTTAAGCTTTATAGTGCATCACACATGAATATTCAGACACTCATCGGCGAATCACAGTCGAGTCTTTGATACAGTTGGGAAACGGTGCATGTTTAAACACAACACAAACACTCAAAGGCACAGCTTTGCAGTAAACATGACAATGCATGAGCACATGTCCACCAAGGTGGCGTCGCCGGCGGCCAGGCTACAACCAGTACAGGAAGCGGTCAGGCAAGAACACATTCAAACTTACATACATTAGCTGCACAACAACAGTGAGACATTCGCCCAGTGAAGCTAAATCAAGGGCAAGACACACACACAAACGCACGCACACACACACACACACACACACACACACAGAAGCGTTGTGCACAGTGCCATGGTGACAGGGCTGGGGTACCTGCCTCTAAAAGACCAGGGAGTCTAGACATGCTGCATGAGGCCCAGCTAGTGGGTTGGCTGTTGAGGGCTGGTTCGTACTGCAGCGACAGCAGTGTTGAATGAGTGACAAACAGAGAGAAAACACGGCACCACAGAGGTACCAACGCCCCTGGAGTGCCGTGTGTATTATTGCATTCAACATTTAGGATCAAGGGGGGCAAACAAGGCGTCGCTTTTGGAAAGTGGTTTACTGCCACTGTTTCTGAAGTAAGATCCCATGCTAAACAGGAACACAGTCGCTCAGCACGTGGTCCTGCGTTGTGGACCGGGCTCCTCGGTGGACTACGGTACGTGATGTGCAAGGACGTGCAGGTTACGCAGCCAGGTGAGGTGCAGTGAAGAGACAAGGACATTTGGTTTGGGTTAAGCCGTGGAGAGTTCACACACCGAGAGTTCTGCTACCATAATTACCACCCGGCCAGCGAGAGGCAGGACTGGATGGGCTTTGATCACCTGCAAGAACATCGGGAGTGGGGCAAAATGAAATAAAAACGGAAAAAGTAAAGGACAGAAGAGGAAAGGGGAAGAGAGAAAGAACCACAGAGTGAGACACGGTCCAAAATACCAACAAGCATGTACTCTGCTCAAACCAAGTACCAGTTTCAACACATCAAATAAACTCTCGTCTCTCAAGATATTCTCGCTTCGAGCAACCGATCGACCTATGACCTCTGACCTCTGACCTCTGACCCTCGCAGACTTTATAAATCGAGACTGATAAACTTTAGCAGAAAATGGTCGGGAAAGGCTTAGCAGGGAAGCAAGAGGTAGCTGACCAGGCAAGGTGGAAGAGGCCTTGACATGTGTGGCCTGCCTGCGTCTGGCCACCTGTCCGCCGGCCAGTCCCTGCCAAGCCCCCCTCACGGAGCCACGTGAGAGGACTGCCCGTGCTAATCTGGTCGGGAGCCATCCAAGCACACCATATGTGCTGGTGGGCCGAGGGCTGTACCTATTGTGAACGTGTACGTGGATTATATCAACGCCGCACAGCCTGTTCCGTTCTGCTCTTCAAATGTATACGAAGGCGGTGTTTTAAATTAGCTAAGCAGCCTAAGGCAGATCATCTCCTGATTAAAAACAGCCGATGCACTTCAAATACATTTGTGATGTGCCTGAGCTGCGGATGTACACAAGAGCAAACATCTTGAGCTAGGACTGCACAATGACTATTGTGGTTGTTCGTCGTTTCACTTCATGTGCCTTTCAGTTTTTTTTTTCAACCAGCGACACCTGTGGCTTTACTGAAGAAGATTAAAAAAAGGAAAAAAGGAGCGGACATGCATATCAATTGACCTTGGTCACCCTACCAGGTGGTGCTCCTCTAAGCACAAGGCATTCATCACGGCAGAATGGAATATGTTAACATTGGGATGCTGGGAAACTGCCTCAGTCCTTCCACGGCCAGCACGCCCATATTGTAATCAGTGCCTCATGAATGGCAAAGGGACGATGAATCTCTAATGAACTGCCCTGGACGTGCTTTGTTCGTGCTATGGCTCTATCCACGTACGGCGTTGCTGGGATTCGTGTAGTTCCCTCTTTAAAGGTCCCATGGCATGCTATTTTATGGATGGTTTAATATAGGTTTAATATATTGAAGACGTTCAAGAAATTCAGCCTTGGTGCAGAGTTACAGCCACTACGAGCCAGGCCCACAGTGAGCTCTCCACAAACGGGCGGGGGTGTGGCCCTGAGCAGCTTGTGGCCATGGTACCATCCACTAGTGTTTACAGTGGAACACTGAACACTCCGGGTGCTCTATATCTAAATAATATCATATTATATTTAGATATCTATATAATATAATATATATTATCATGGTCAAAAGCCTCCGGATGATATCATGAATCTCAAACGACTGCGTCGGGTTCTCAGACGCCTCTGGTTCTTCCACTTCCACGTGAATATTAAGTACAGACTGAACCGCGAGGTGGAGGAGAAGGGGATTGTTGCCCGTGATTGTTGCCCGGGGTTGTCTGCGTCAGGTTGGTTGAGAAGGAATTGGGAACCGCGACATGGAGGAGAAAAGGATTGTTGCCCAGGATTGTCCGTCAGAGCCCCGCTGCCCGCTGAACGCTGCCCACCCCCGGGGCTGCCCACCCCCGGGGCTGCCCACCCCCGGGGCTGCCCGCCCAGCGGTCCGTTGGAGTCCTGAAGATAGCTACTTCTCGGTTTACGCCGCAATTTTTAGCTACTGGTGGACCATAGGGAGGCTAGGGGAACTCAACTTAATGTTAGAAAACCTCATAAAGTGAAATTTTCATGCCATGGGACCTTTAAACTCTTTAAACTTAAAGAGTTCAGACTTTAAAGTCGGAGTTCTAAGAAACAGTCAGAATTCTGACTTGAATCTCTGAATTCTGATTTTAAACTCAGAACAGAAAAAATTCACATACGGCCCTAATCCTCTTCCGTACGTCTTTTTGCTTTCACGTTTTAACTTGATGTAGATAACACTGAGTATTCACTTCTCCCCCGACCCACGGAGGCTTACCGGCGGGGCGTGGCTGAGGGAGCGGTCAGGGAGGGGTTCTGGCGAGGCTTACCGTTGGGGCGTGGCCGAGGGAGCGGTCAGGGAGGGGTTCTGGCGAGGCTTACCGTTGGGGCGTGGCCGGGGGAGCGGACAGGGAGGGGTTCTGGCGAGGCTTACCGTTGGGGCGTGGCCGAGGGAGCGGACAGGGAGGGGTTCTGGCGAGGCTTACCGTTGGGGCGTGGCCGAGGGAGCGGACAGGGAGGGGTTCTGGCGAGGCTTACCGGCGGGGCGTGGCCGGGGGAGCGGACAGGGAGGGGTTCTGGCGAGGCTTACCGTTGCGTGGAGTCCGTTTTCGACGGTCCCGGAAGGCGGCGCCGGACTGCAGAGCTTCCATCAAGCTGTCCATCACGCCGGTCTCATCTCCCTCTGTGAGAGGAGACACACACGGAGGGAGGGGGTGTTTAGAGACACTACACAAATACATCAAATACACACACACACATTACACACACAAATACATCAAATACACACACACACATTACACATACACACACAAATACATACATGATACATACATACTGTACATACATACATACAAACAAACATGTATGAGCGTGCTTGTGTTATATTTGAACAAGTCCTCAGAAGCAAACGGCAAACAAGTTAAAAGCTGCACCGCGGTCGAACTTTCAGACGTCCTCCGACTCCGTGCCGCCCGACCTTGGCCAGACGAGTCCTTTAAAGTCACCTGTCGCCGACGCCCCAAACAAACGGTGATTAAGAAGGAGGCCCACGGTACAGACAGGCGTACTTAAGAGTGCATTAGCAGTACGGGCGATGCGCCGGGGCCCGGCCCCTCCGACGGAGAGCGGCTGGAGAGGAGGAGAGAGCCGCTGAGAGCCGGGCGGCTAATGCAGACAGCGGAGCGCCGAGAAGGAGAGCCTCCACTGACGGCCACCGACAGATGCTCTCTCTGTGGCTAACGCAGAGGAGCTAAGTGCTCTTTACCAAGATTTAGTGTGGAGCCGCTCAATGCGCGGCTGCTCTGTCATTGTTTCATCAATGACGCAAAGACAGGTTCTTCAGAAACCTTCGCCCCGGCCCCCACTATTCCAGACGGAACGACGTGGCTCCTTGAAACCAGAGGAGGAGGCGCTGGGGACTAAAAATGGAATAAGAGGAGAGAACGCTAAGAGGGCCGGGGTGGAGACCGGAGCCAGCCAGGCCCACACACTGCACGGCTTGATGGAGAAGGGGTTCAAAAATAAGCTTAGTTCCTACATCTGGGTCATCTATCTTTACTCTTTCATACTAATGAGTCGGTGGGACACACTCTTTATCATTTTTGTCCGGCGAGGACATTATTTTAAACTGGGATCATTAGCGTGACTTATGGCGGCGCCGGCGACTTGACCATCAATCCTTTTTGCATATGTGAGTGAGCTCGCCGTGGCCCCGGTGTTTACCGTCGGGCCCGATGCGCGTTGTTGTTCCCCCCCCGCACTCTGCTCACGGCGTAAGTTGAAAAGGCTCTGAAACGCGGGGGCGACACCGACTGCGCCCCCCCCCCCCCCCCGCCACCGCTTTCTGCAGAGAGCGCAGTGATCAATCTTTTGTTTCTCTCAAGTGCTCAACGTGAGATGACAGCCGAGCAAATTGAATTCATGAAGGGAAAGGCGTTGACACTGCTACATAATTGATCGGAGGAAATGCCACATGTTTTTTGCCGTCGCCGTGGAGAGACATGGACGCTCGCAGCTTCCTCCGGCAACAAAGCCGGCCTGAACTACGATTGTTTCCGCAAAGTAACAAACGTCACAACGGCTAAAAGTAGAAAACAACAGAAAAACAAAAACTTTCGCCCTTGTATACAAAAAAATGCCGCTGGAATTGCATCTCATTCGTTCCTCTGTCTTCTCCGAGTCTTTCCAAAGAGCTACTCTGAAATCACAGAAGCTGCTGCTGCTGTATGCTGTGCTTAAAAGCAATCCTGATTAAATCAAGTGTAATTAGACCAGCTTTATCGGAACAAAACCAGAGCTGAACCAACCAGTGCTTATCTCAAATTGAACTGAACATCCAGCTCATTGGGTTAAACTAGGAACACAGGTGACGCTTGGCCCCGTCCCGAGCAGAGAGTGAGCCTCCTCTCCTACAGCATCACTTCCAGAGATCATTAGCCTCTCCTCCTCTGCACCGAGGCTAACTAGGACACGTTGGAAGGCAGTCTTACAACTGGCAGAATGTTAAATGGCAGGTAAACATTTATCTACAGCCACCTTGGCAACGGGAACTTTCTGACAGCCTCCTTCCTCACTGCTGTGTTCCTCTTGGAGACCTAGACATCACAAGGGGCGCCTGACACTTTGATCAATTTGTCCTAGTTCTAGCACAACCGAAGCACGATTCATCATGTGTAATGACCAGGACTTAAGAGCCATCCTGGACCGGGGTTCAGGGGAAGGGATCGCAGACACAAAGGAGTAAAATGACTAAAACGGGAAGCAGCTTCCCTAGTCACCTCGCCGTTCTCCATTAACTACGTCCTGTTGGGCCGAGAGCGGCGACCCCGAGCCAACCGCGCCCCAACAAGGAAGCGTTGGAGATGATCCCGTAAACAAGGGAGCGTGGAAGCAGCAGGCGTAGGAGGAGGCCGTTGTCCTCCTTAGATACCGCTGTCCAAAACTACGTTTGTGTGAGCAAGGGAGTAAAGTTTGTGTTGCAGTAGCGGCCTTGCCGTGTTATTAAATCCTCTACAACTTCTCTCTGCTGACTTCCTTTCAAAACTGGGTTGAATACCTGTCCTTCAGACTAGAATATCACGAGGCAAAGGTGAGCCATCACTCCTTAAGAAATGACCACGTTTTGCTAAAATGACTTTATTACGCATATTCAAGATTCAATGAGGTGGGACAAAGACGATATCCACATCAACAGTGTGCCCCTAAGGTTGTTCAGCCTAAATTAAGTATCGTCCCAAAAGTCTCTTACCACTACAGCACATTCAAAATGTCTTCAAAACTAAAAGATTGAACTAAAACTAAAGCTATTCATCTAAAAATGAACATTGCTTACTGAAGAGTATTGATCCTACGCTTCACTTCACCACTTCACTATTGTCGGGGTCGTTAACTGAGGGCATATATTTGTCCGATTTTTATTAACGTAAGAGCGTGTCTCTGGGAATTACCGCGCGGCTAACCTTTATGCCCGTAGATGTTCCTGGAGACGCCAGGTCCCTCCGCTCACAGAAAATTGCCTTTTAAATGGGCTAAGATGGGCTAAGACCTGAGCACTGACAAACCCTCCACATGATGAAACACCTGGGCAGGCACCTCCGCAGATGGCCTCTGGGTTGTCTGGTGATCTCGTTAAAGCTGGAGGTGGAGTGGGACATATACTCGGGATTTCTCTTTCTGCACTAGTAGGAACCGTCTTGGAACAGTTAAACCCTTAAGAGCAGCAATAAGAAGGTGGGAGAGTCTACCTCCGACAGAGAGGTGACGATCCCGCTCCACGTCTCACACTTGATCCCCCGCCTGCCTCAACTAGCCACAATCCCCTGCTCCTCTTCCTAAATATCAAGTGTGTGTGTGTGTGTGTGTGTGTGTGCGTGCGTGTGTGCGTGCGTGTGTGCGTGCGCGTGCGTGCGTGCGTGGGCATGTGTGAACCCTACGGCGGGGTCATGTGTATCAGTGAGGACTGGAAGGGTCCTCGTTGCACAACTCTCTCTTCAACGCGGCGGAAACACAAGTCAGATTAAAGCAATCGACTGCCTACACACAGCACAGCACAAGTGCCCTCCATCAGAAACCTCTGGACGACATCCCCGGTCGAGTGACAAAGACAAGAGAGAGAGCTGAATTCTAACAAATGAGCGTGCGTACTTGGTGAGGATAGAAAGAGAGAGAAAGTAGAGGGAGAGGAGAAGAAACTAAGAAGGTATTTGTGAGTGTGTGTGTGTGTGGGTGAGTGTTTGTGTCTGTGTATGAGTGTCTGTGGGAGTGTGTGTGTGTGTGTGTGTGTGTGTGTGTGTGTGTGTGTGTTTGTGTGGGTGAGAGAGTGAGTGAGTGAGTGGGCTAAGTGTGTGTGTGCAGGTTTGTGCGTTAGTTAGTTTGCACGGCTCATGTCAGCAGTGTGACCTGTGCTGATGGCTGCTCTTGGCAGCATCACTCAGAGGAGGTGGGAGTCTAGTCAGCTGTACGGGAAACAAAGCCATCACCTCCACGGGGCCTCCGCAATACTAATACAACACCAGCACCAGGGTCC
>NC_140276.1:429953-460161 GCF_964030765.1 Micromesistius poutassou | reverse complement strand
ACACGGTAGACTGAAAGATGATGTGTGCGATGATGCAATATGTTTTTAGAAACTGTGTCGGCGGGGGTAATTTGCGGCTGAACGCCAAACAACCGAAGGTAGTCTGGCCCCCCCCCCCCCCCACTGATCACGGACCAACAAGAGCGTCTGGTTAAACCGCCCGAAACCATGGAGACAAACATGAGTTCACTAACAACGGCGTCCATGATGTACTTCCTGTATATTTCCTGTTTGTGTGTGTGTGTGTGTGTGTGTGTGTGTGTGTGTGTGTGTGTATGTCTGTATGTGTGTGTGTGTGTGTGTGTGTGTGTGTGTGTGTGAAGTGTGTGTGAGAGTATGTACGTGCATTTGGAGGAAAGGCAAGTTTGTGTCCGTGTGTGTGTGTGTGTATAATTGTTTGTGTATATGCGTGTGTGTGATCGCAGAGCATGAAGCTGTGAAACGGCTCCTCTCTGGAGGGCCCTTAACAACACACACACACACACACACACACACACACACACACACACACACACACACACACACACACACACACACACACACACACACACACACACACACACACACACACAGGCCACGTAAACGGGGGGGGCTCGGTGGTAAAGCGGCTCACCGCCCCCCCGCCGTGCTGCCTCTGATGTCTGCCTCCGAGCGTCAAGGCGGCTGCTTTAAGACGTCAACAGACGACTAGACCCCTGGGGGAGGAGCTAAACCCCATGGGGGAGGAGCTAACCCCCTGGGGGAGGGGCTAACCCCCTGGGGGAGGGGCTAAACCCATGGGGGAGGAGCTACATCCCTGGGGGAGGAGCTACATCCCTGGGGGAGGAGCTGAACCAACAGCTGGCCAGCTGCCTAATGAGGCAGAGCGAGATGAGACTCCTGGGCTTGGCCACTTGTTCTTAGAGGAGAGGACTCCGTCACCGTGATGAGGAGAGGACTCCATCACCGCGATGAGGAGAGGACTCCATCACCTCTATGAGGAGAGGACTCCATCACCGTGATGAGGAGAGGACTCCATCACCGTGATGAGGAGAGGACTCCATCACCGTGATGAGGAGAGGACTCCATCACCTCTATGAGGAGAGGACTCCATCACTGTGATGAAGACCCGAAGCTTTGAGGAGGACCAGAACTGCACCCGTAGCCCTGACATAATTGGAGCACGCTTTCAGGGTGTGAAGAGAAGCACAAAGAATAACCTGTTAACGAGAGGCAGAGAGAGAGAGAGAGAGAGAGAGAGAGAGAGAGAGAGAGAGAGAGAGAGAGAGAGAGAGAGAGAGAGAGAGAGAGAGAGAGAGACACCGTGTGACAGAGCTATAGGATTAGAGATAGAGAGACAGAAAGGTCAAAGGGTGTGTATTGATGAAATGCCATGAGTCAGAGTTGCCCCCAGCAGCTAGCATGACGTGAGGCCTGAGTCCAACAGCATTCAACTGGCATATCATCACCAACACACCAGCTCCACACAGCCGGTCACACCGCCTGGCCCATCGTTTATGGGCATGTCATGCTTGTGTGTGTGCACACACGTGTGTCTGTGTGTGTGTGTGTGTGTGTGTGTGTGTGTGTGTGTGTGTGACTGTGAGTGTGTGTGTGTGTGTGTGTGTGTGTGTGTGTGTGTGTGTGTGTGTGTGACTGTGAGTGTGTGTGTGACTGTGTGTGTGGGGGCATGTGTGAAGTGTGTGTGAGAGAGTATGTACGTGCATTTGGAGGAAAGGCAAGTATGTGATTCAATTGTTCAAACAAAGAATCCCATTAGAAGACCACTTGCAGCAGATCTCTTTGTTCGGAACACTTTCCGCCTAATGGAGTGTCCACAGACCGGAGCGGATCAAAGAAAATATGCTTTCCCTAGAAGGAACGCGCAAAGTGCAAGAGACGTATTGGCAAAAGTCGATAAGAACTTTGAGCTTGGAGAAAATAACAAGCGCGCCTCGATACACTAATAAGTTTACAGTTTGCCACGAGGTCGGCGTGTGGTTCGCCAGAAGTGTGTGGAGTTGTGGACGACCTGAGTAACACTAATGGGTGGTAAGCGAGGCAGAGGGCTCTCTCAGCATCAAGTGGCACACAGGTCTCCACAATTAGCATCCGATGGGTTTGTTTGGAAAAGCAAACAAATGATGACAATACCTCCGTTTGTGTTTGCTGCTCAACACTCAATACAAAAAGCAAAACACATAAAGTACACTTTTACAGCAGAGGGTCACAATCTGCGATGACTACACAAAGCAGACACACTCAGGGGGCGGGGGGGGGAGGGGGGTGGGTTTGGGGGACAGACGGGGGAGGGGCGGGGCTATTGGCATAGGCGCAGCGCACTATTTTTAGCGTATTCATACAGGGTTCTAAATAATGAACTGATAATTATCTGGCAATCAAAATGTATTTTTATTTAATTCTTTGTCAGAAGACTCAGCAGGAAGAGAGCAGGGCGCTTTGTGCTCACGTCGATCGTCAGCTCAAAACGTCCCGGTCCTCGCTGTGCGGAGAGAAAGTGTGTCCTTGACAGGGAGGGTCGGCTGAGACGTTCACACTGGGAGCGGATTTGCCCGTGATTAGCGCAGAGAGTGTCAGAAAAATTGGCTCCTCAATCTCCCTCCTGTGGGACACGATATACAGTAGGCATGAATCTGGCCAGCCTTCCCCGTACGCACACACAAGTTCATCTGTGTGTGCGTAGCGTGCCAGCAGAGACACACACACAAGCACACACACACACACACACACACACACACACACACACACACACAAGCACACACCCAAACACGCGGCCATATGTATAATGTACTTGCCAAAACATCCACACATGGATGTACACCCCAGCATACATGAATGTGCATCTGGGCCACATATGCACATACCCATATTTACATCCATGGATGTGCCATTAATTCCCCCCCCCCCCCCCAAGCGTGGAAGGTTTCACACTAGCAGACACCCTAGTTACGTGCAAAAAACAAAGTCAGTGCTGTGCAGAGAAGAAAGGCCTTGAGCGCAGCAATCAGATATGCAAGCACAATCGATAGAGTTGCTGTGTCGTGTTCTTTTCTCTGCGGAACGACACCTACTTGTAACACTTGCGCCCGGGTCCATTTTCTCGTTTGCACTCTTAGGCGCGCACACAAGTGAGTCGCCGTCTACACGCATTAACGTCCGTTAGAGGCATTGCATTGAGGTCAATGAGCGGACCAGACGTGGCCAGGGGGCGTGGCTCGCTGTAGGCTCTGTGTTAGGGGTGCGGGCGCCATGGCTTGGTGTCTTAGAGCCAGGGGACCAGCAGAACAGCGCTCTGGCGAGCAGCTGACACACGGCCGCGGGCTTTGCCTGCCCGACGCCTGAATCTGTGGGAATCAAAGGGCCTGCCAGAGCCGCACTGGTCCATGCAGCGCCTACACTACCTGCTCACTAACGTTTGGAACTCCACTATGACTACTCTCTCTCTCACTCCCTCTACCTCTCTATCCATCTCTCTCTCTCTCTCTCTCTCTCTCCTTACCTGCCTCTCCGTCTCTCACTCCCACTTTCTCTCTCACTCCCTCTACCTCTCTATCCATCTCTCTCTCTCTCTCTCTCTCTCTCTCTCTCTCTCTCTCTCCTTACCTGCCTCCCGTCTCTCACTCCCACTTTCTCTCTCGCTCCATCTCTCTCTATCTCTCCATCTATATAACACTCTTGCTCTTTTTCCTGGGGTCTCTAATTTTCCCTCCCGGTTTTCAGGTTTTCTCTGTAAATCGGTGAAAGTGTTGAAGCGTCTAATGGTGGGGCCATGCCATTGATGAAAAATATATATATTAACATTAACCTTTGAAAGGCACTTTTTAGAAAAACGATGTCTGAGGATTCTTTTTTAAATCAATGCACAAGCTTACAACCATTATAAAATAGTGCTTTCTTCAGGGGCTGATGCCAGAATATTAGACTGAAAAGCAAAAAACAGCAATTCAGTATAAGAAACATGCAGGTTGTGTGTGTGTGTGCGTGCTCATGCCATGGATGGGTTGTTTTTGCATATAAAGGCCTCTCCAGCGTCTAAGGGCCGGGGAAGACGCAGCCTCTGTGTTGTGATGGGAGAGGCAGAGAGCTCTATCTGGGAAAGCTTTTAGGGGAATCAATGATGGTGCTAAACGTAGCTTTACCCAGCGAGCCCAGCTCTGTCAATGGCACGCACACACACACACACACACACACTACTACAAATCTACAAATTCACACATCCAAATACACACCCACACACAAACACACATATACACATGTACACACAAATACATGTGTTCACTAATGCACAGAAATATGCTCTTACATAAATGTGCACACCCACGTCCACATACAAACACACACACACACACACACACTTCAATGTAAGTTTAAAGAAAAAAACCCACACACGCAAACACAAACACACACTCCAATGTAAAGAAAGTAAAATGCACACACACACACACACACACACACACACACACACACACACACACACAGACACACACATAGTCAGACATCAACAGACACACACACACACACACACACACACACACACACACACACACACACACACACACACACACACACACACACACACACACAGAAACACATGTATTGTTGTGCAGGCTGGGAAACAGGCAAACAGATAAATTGGAAGCACGGAGGCTCCCCTGGTCTCAAACTGGGAGCTGTATGCTTTGAGCGGTGACAGCAGCACTGTCAGTAGTATCAATGGGGGGGGGGAGATAATAACACGCAGCACTCCCGCTTCTGAAACCACAACCCCTACATTTAAATGTCACTTTTCTTAGCCAATTATATTTGCTTTGCTCCCCAGAAATCTTGTACCGTCCGCCAAGATCATTGTTATACTCTTGACTGGATGTCAACGGGCGACAATGGGTTGGTGGGGAAAAAAAAAGAAAGAAAACAAATGTAAAAAGAGATTTGAAAATGAAACAGAAAAACCCCCCAAAAAAAAAATACAGAAACATTTTATCTCCTTTGAAAATAATCACCGACTGTACGGAAGCTGCCGGATCTCAACCCCCTGATCCGAACAATTGGTGAGGATTGTTTGTAACCAGAAAAAGAACGAATAAAAGAATAAACGGCGCAGCCGCCACGTGTCAAGGAGCGAGGACGACGCCGGCCACGAATCGGTTACGGAGCGCGAGAAGTAAGTAATGACGACGTTAGCCGGGTAAACAGATGTCAGACTCACGGCGGTATCGCTCGCGGCTTGTGGGGAGCACACAAAAGGCTATTATCTCATGTAATAATAGTACATATTTGTGACACAGGCTTTGGGCACTGTGGGTAAATGATGGAGTGATACGGGTGACGCTAAAAGGCCGTCCTGAGCCACCAAACAACAGCCAACAGTCAACAGCACCCCTTCCTTCTTTGTGTCGGTGCTGAGTGGCATGTGGGGGACAGGATTTAGAAAGAGGAACGTGTAGACTCACAGGATTCGATTCAGGGAGGTTTTAATACATTGTCACACACACACACACACACACACACACCCACGAGCACAAACACACAAAACACACACACGGCCTGAGAAATATTGTGATGACTGCTGCTGCCGAAGCTGTATTTCTTCAATGTAGACCATCACATTCTGCAGATGGCACACAAAAGCACACACACACACACACACACACACACACACACACACACACACACACACACACACACACACACACACACACACACACACACGCTCATTATAGGCACACCGTTTATTTTCAAATACACAGTATATATTAACTTATTTACTCTTTTACTTAATTTAGACCTTAATGAAATTCAGGAATATTGCTTATGCGCGCAGACCTTCTCAAATGCTGCACCGTTTCACTGTGAACCCAATTATCTTCCAACTAGTGTCGCTGCACTTGTAGCCCGCCTGTAAGCAGGCACACGGAGAGAGGGTTAAACAGGCCACCATGCTACATTTCCCATAAGGGGAGACCTGCTGCCTGCCTGAAAGTGTCTCCATTCTGTTGTCACAATCTGTTCATGCGAAAGGGAATGAGTGAGAGAGCGAGAGAGACAGAGAAATGTGTGTGTGTGTGTGTGTGTGTGTGTGTGTGTGTGTGTGTGTGTGTGTGTGTGTGTGTGTGTGTGTGTGTGTGTGTGTGTGTGTGTGTGTGTGTCTGTGAGTGTGCGTGCGTGCGTGCAAGTGTTTGTGTGTTTGTGTGTTTGTGTGTGTGTGTGTGTGTGTGTGTGTGTGTATCTCTGAGCGTATGCGTGTGTTGATTGTGTACTGTACGGTGTTGGGGTAGGCACTTTCACATGAATGGATGTAGCACACTTTTCCCTTTCCTTTTTGACGCATAGGTGAAATAGTGGGGTGTGGGCCGCTATCGAGCAGCAGAACAATCTATAGCACCCATTAAAATGCAAATGTGCTTACCAGGTCCTGCTTTGATGCTGCACTAATAACAAGCAGTGGGGAACATTCATGAATCAAGCTCACATAGTGACCTATTGAACAAATACCAGCGCTGCACAATGGGGGAAAGAGCTGAAAGAAGATAAGGCTATTGACGTCGATACAAACAGAGGGAAAGAGGCGTGAACGGTGAGAGCGGAGAGAGAAAGGGAGGAGAGAGGTGGCGGCCGGCAGGGAGAGATCCCGAGGAGGGATGCATTTCGGAGTGAAACCAGATCACGCCCTGAATTGAAGCCCAGTGAATCGGTGCGGCGGGAGGCTGATCAGAAGCGCTCTGCTCTACTGGTGAGCAAACACGTGTGAGAGCATGGCGTCCTGTTCACCCCCGACGCCGCGCTGCAGGTCGCCACAGCCAGGGAGACATCAGGAGAGCGCGCACGTGTGTGTGTGTGTGTGTGTGTGTGTGTGTGTGTGTGTGTGTGTGTGTGTGTGTGTGTGTGTGTGTGTGTGTGTGTGTGTGTGTGCGCGCGTGCGTGCGTGCGTGCGTGCGTGCGTGCGTGTGTTTGAGTGTGCGTGGGCGTTTTTGAGTGTATGCATGCGTGTGCGTTTGTGTGTTCGTGCGTGTTTGAGTGTGAGTGTGTGCGCATGCGTGTGTGCGTGTTTGGGTGTGTGTGGGGCGGGATGGAGGGCAGGTTAGCTTTGCAACATCTGCCTGTTACTATTTATACACAGCGTATAGCCTAGTTGTAGTACTAGTTTTGCTCAGCTCAACAGCATGACGTCACACTGTGTCCACGTTCTCCTTCCTCCTTCAGGCACCGCTGGCTTGTTCTTGATCTAACGTCCAGTCTGATTCTCTCTTAGGACACGAACCGAGCACTAAATACGAAGTGTGTATCAACAGTATTGAGTATTGAGGACTGCAATGATTGTAATGAAATAATGGAGTAAATGCATCTGATATGTATCTTAATTGGTTCGCTGCATCTCATTAACCGACTAATTAGTAGAGGCAATCTACACTGCCGGTATCAGAACGAGGTCCGCGGGACGTGAGGAAACATCAAGAAGATTATAAATGGTCCTTTTGGAGGATTTGTGTTCGGTACATGGCCAAAGTGAAACCTCCACGCGGACCCAGGACCATGACCTCCTCAGACCTTCAGGGCTTTGTCAGGCCAGGGACGGGGTGGAAGGTGGACGTGAACGACCGGGTCAGGGCTCGTACTGCGTCTAATCTTCCTTCGGCAGCTTGGAAATAGGTCCGCCATTCATTTGCGTCCAACAGACTCACACTTCTGATCAGGCGGGATGACAAGTGTGCTGAGTGGAAAGATAACACGTTGTGTTTACCGGCTTGGCTTTTACAGACTTAGGTGCTTGATCTCCCCCTGACGTCCTTCTCCGCCACCACACTGGATTAAATGGAAGTGCTGCCACAAGTGTTTGCCACAAACACTGTGGCACGGAACGAAGACAGAGGGGAAGCTCACGTTCATCTCGCTGGAGGACCATTAACATGTTTTTCTCAAGTTAATACTAATCTCTCGGAGAGGTTAGGGGGGCTTATGAGACTTGTATCAAATATGATACCGGCTCAGCATCAGATTAAATCGAATAAAACCTAAAGACACTGTATCAGAGCCGGTATTCAATTGTGGGCTCCATAGGAGTTCAGTTGTAATGCGATAAGGAGCTACTGTCGAGGGATAAGGTTATCTCCCCAGAGATCTATTAGTGGATCAGTCCTCCTGGCTTCCTGATGAATCATTATCCAACATGGCTTCAGCGCCATCTTTGCCTTACCCCGCCGCCCCCCCCAACACATTCACACATGCTGCATGCACAGAGGAAGAACGCCTACAATGGACACACACACACACACACACACACACGCACACACACACAAACAACATGTGCATACTGGTTTTGGGACAGCCCATGTGTAGGGGTTAAACACACATATGCAAACACAGACACACAAAATAACACCCACAATCACCCACACATACAGACACACACACACACACACACACATTTACACGTGCTGCAACTCATAGATATCCCTATGGGCTCAGGCGGATGTAATCAAACATTGCTCCCAGAACACACATAAACAACACACGCACACACACACACGCACACAACACACACCCACGCGCTGTAATTAACAGCCCTAAAGCCTGTCAGCATTAGGTCTGCTCTCACACCATCACACAACATGAGACAACACACAGGAGAGACGACCACAGGCTGGACTACAACCAATCACAGCCCTGCCTGGGCCACCGACGAGGGGGTGAAACCCGCGCTGCACACTCCAGCCCAGCAGAACATCCGAGTGACGCATGTCGCAAAACAACCCCGAGGCCGCCTCCCAGAGCAGCCGCGTGCAGACGCAGAGGGCTGCTGTGGCAACGGCCTCGCTTCTACACAACTAATGAATACAAACATTCAAAAGAATAATACTCTAATAAATAAATAGCTACACTGGACGACCTCTGCAGCTCAGGAGGTGTTTCCCCACGGCCGGTCTCCGCTGGGGGGCGGAGCCGCGTTGGGGGAAAAAAAAAAAAAAGGAAAGGGAAGTATGGCGATAAAGTGCGGGAGTAATGGTCCACGTCCTGTCTAGGAGCCATGGAGCCCCTAAGGCCGTCACGCTATTAATAAACACACTGCAATTAGGTGTGTGAGCCCCCCCCCCCCCCAGCCCCCCACCACCACTGTGTGCAGTGGGCCGTGCGGTCATGGGGGGGGGGGGGAGGGGGGGGGGGCGGGAACAACAAAAATAATAATAGTGGAATTAAATAAAAGCGATATGGTTGTGGAAGGCCTCGGGGGGGCTGGTGGAATTAAAGGCAGGTCTCACTGTGCTCCTGGTGAGCACTCTATCAGGGCTGGTGGCCGGCTGCAGGGGGGTGTTACTGCGGGTCAGCCCGCGAGGTTAATTGTAGAGCATCTGTCTGGACATGGAGGGAATGGAGGCTGGGGGGAGCGGGGATGAGCAGCGTACATTGGATGGTATTTAGGAGATTAGAGTGCTTGATGGGATGTGGCGCAGTGTGTGTGCACGTTTGTGTGAAGGTGGGTGAGTGCGCGCGTGTGTGTGTGTGTGTGTGTGTGTGTGTGTGTGTGTGTGTGTGTGTGTGTGTGTGTCTGTGTGTGTGTGTGTGTGTGTGTGTGTGTGAGTGAGTGAGTGTGTGTGAGTGAGTTTGTGTGAAGATGGGTTTGTGTGTGCGTTGATGGTGTGGGTGTGTGCATGTGTGTGTTAGCGTGAAGGTGTGTGTGTGTGTGTGTGTGTGTGTGTGTGTGTTGGGTGTGTTGGCAGTGTGTGTGTAGGTGTGTTTGTGTAAAGATGTGTGGGTGCGTGTGTGTTGGACGTGTGTGAGTGAGTAAGAAGAAAGGACATTTTAATTGAAATGTCTAACCTTTACTTAGTGCATGTATCCTAACACTCCAGTTACAGTGCTTCCATCCAGACCACAGAGATCAGACCAGACTGGAGCCAAACACCTTTTCATTAGAATGTGCAAAGCATATGCTGAGTTCAAAAAACGGTCAGCATATTTATAAAAAAAGATCATTTACGAAAAAAAAATTAGAGTGATTTCGATTTAGATATATTTAACCATAATGAACCCCAGTTGCAATCATTAACATATTAATTTGAATCAAAGTGCATAAATCTGTACATATGTCAGAAAGATATGAAAAATCTAACCACTTTAAATTATGAGGATGGAAACATTATTACGTGCATCTATACATTATACATCTATACATTATACATCTACACATTATACATTATACATTATAAATCCCTGAACTGCAGCTCTCTTTCCTTCATGAGCAAATTGTGTCGGTGAAACACAGAATGCAAAGAAACTGAACTAAACTCACCGGCTGTCTCAATTAACAACGACGACGACGACGATAATGAAACCCCACATGAATAAAACACTGACGAAAGAAACGACCGCTCATCGTGCGACGCCCAAACAAACAAACCGCCGCCTAAAGGGGCGCGCACGACCACCGAACGGAACAACACCAATCAAATCAACGGGGAGACAGACGTCGACCCGGCAGGCGTGTGTGTACCACCACACACGCCTCAGGTGGCCCCCGCCGACCCACACTGAGCACGCTGTCACACCCGGCAGGCCCCTGTAGCCTGGGCCCTGGCCCCCGCCGCTGGAGGTACAGCGACGCTGTCACACCCACCAGGCCCCTGTAGCCTGGGCCCTGGCCCCCCCGCCGCTGGGGGTACAGCGACGCTGTCACACCCACCAGGCCCCTGTAGCCTGGGCCCTGGCCCCCCGCCGCTGCTGGGGGTACAGCGACGCTGTCACACCCACCAGGCCGCCGGTAGCCTGGGCCCTGGCCCCCCGCCGCTGGAGGTACAGCGACGCTGTCACACCCACCAGGCCGCCTGTAGCCTGGGCCCTGGCCCCCCCGCCGCCGCTGGGGGTACAGCGACGCTGTCACACCCACCAGGCCGCCGGTAGCCTGGGCCCTGGCCCCCCCGCCGCCGCTGGGGGTACAGCGACGCTGTCACACCCACCAGGCCGCCGGTAGCCTGGGCCCTGGGCCCTGGCCCCCCCGCCGCTGGAGGTACAGCGACGCTGTCACACCCACCAGGCCGCCGGTAGCCTGGGCCCTGGCCCCCCGCCGCCGCTGGAGGTACAGCGACGCTGTCACACCCGGCAGGCCGCCGGTAGCCTGGGCCCTGGCCCCCCGCCGCCGCTGGAGGTACAGCGACGCTGTCACACCGGCCAGGCCGCCGGTAGCCTGGGCCCTGGCCCCCCCGCCGCTGGAGGTACAGCGACGCTGTCACACCCACCAGGCCGCCTGTAGCCTGGGCCCTGGCCCCCCGCCGCTGGAGGTACAGCTCTGTCCACCGGAAAAACAACCAGACAGACGACAGCGTCTGTGGCGACAACCAGGGTCGGATGAACACGGGGATCTGTTGGGGGGGGGGGGGACTCAGACAGACACCGTCCTCCCGGGGGGGGGCGTACCCTGCCCTCACGCCGGGCCACGCTACGACAGGCCCCTCACGCAACTGGCTCTGGGTCAGTGACACACACACAGACACACACTGGCGTCCCACGAGTACGTGGCGGCGTGTGTACATAAACACGTGGAGTACAGCCGAGCGGGGCCTGCTGACGAAGGCCCGGGCCGCCAGCGCCAGCGCCTGGTCACCTTGCTGTGAGACGAATGGCTTCTGCGCTGTCCTCCATCATTTTAATCATTCCGATGGAAAGAGGCCTCTTCCCCCCCCCCCCCCCCCGCTATAATTCTGCCTCAAAGCTATCGCTTATACACACCACACACACACACACACACACACACACACACACACACACACACACACACACACACACACACACACACACACACACACACACACACACCAGACACACACACACACAGACTGGTGCCATCACTGCTCTGATGCACAACGCACACACACACACACACACACCAGACACACACACACACACAGACTGGTGCCATCGCTGCTCTGATGCACAATGCACACACACACACACACACACACACCAGACACACACACACACACACACACACACACACACACACCAGACACACACACACACACACACACACCAGACACACACACACACACACACACACACACACACACACACACACACACACACACAGACTGGTGCCATCGCTGCTCTGATGCACAACACACACACATACACACCAGACACACACACACACACACACACACACACTGGTGCCATTGCTGTCAAGCCCTGAAGCACAACACACACACACACACACACACAAATACACATGGATGAGCACGCACACAAACACACAAACGTAAACACACACAGACACGCACACACACACACACACACACACACTTAATCACACACACAAACATAATCCAACCCCCCCTCCCCCTCCCCCGAACCACAAACACACACACACACACACACAAACATAATCCTCCACACACATACACAAACGCGCACACACACACACGCGCAGCGGTGGCTGTCATTTAAACGCCGTGGAGGAACTCGTTATTCCAGGTCCTCTGGGTTTGCGAGAGAGTTTTCTTTGTGCAATTTGAGATCATAATTGTCATTCCCAAAATAAAACTCAAAGTCTCTGGTGACTGTTTATAATTTCGAGCACTTTAAACATAATACAATCTTCAGCAAGACAAACTGGCGTTTGTATTACTAATCTTATTGTACGATATCAGATTCCTCTGTCTGTTCTATATCGGAGTGTGTTTATATATATATATATAAAAACACGATCACTTCTTTGGAGCCAACCTTAGAAGAAACAGAAGACATGTAAATCCGTTGGTTCTACACCAGCCACCGTCATACCAAACCTGGATGACAACGAGGAAAACACAACAAAATAAAAATGATTTTGTAGTAGGAGAGAGGGGTGAAAAATAAAAAGAGTGTTTTGACCTTGTTCTGAGCCTCAGGTAGCCCGCAAGACCCCGGCCTGGGTATTCCAAACTTCAGGTCCATTAAATGATCAACCAGCTGCCTTTTACTGCTCAGACAGGCCCCAACCGAGCGAGGACAAACTGGTCAATCCCTGCTCTCTAATGACACTACACTCTCCGTATTGTCACCGCATCAAATCCCCACTCCACCGGAAAAACACCCATTGGGAACTGGTCCGAAAAACAAGCTTTTCTGTGTCTTTGATTTGGAAGCTAAATCAGTCATGTTGTTGCTGTTTACTTGACGTCATCTTCTCCCTGTAGAGTCTCTCAAACCCAGAAAGGCAACTGGATGCACCCAAAAGTTCTTTATTGTTCCATGTTAAGAAGGTAAGATGAAACAAGGTAAAGTAGTAATTTATTTATCCGGGAATAGAATTTCGGGTGATGACCTTTCTTGCTCAAGAATAAAGTTAACAAAGTAAACATAGTACTTTAAAGCAGGACAGAGAACTCTACTTCTGCAGGTACCGGGTGGTCTCTTGGTCTCTCCGTAGGTCGTCGAGGGTGATCGGACCAAATTGAATTGGGCTGTGCTAAAAATAACCCCCATCATCACAGCTCCGAATGTGTTTCTTAACACCTGCGCCAGCTCCTCTGGGCCCTGCCAGCCGCTACAGCTGGACACGGCCATCTCCATGTATAGCAATGTGTTAACCGCTAATTGCCGTCACACACCCATGTGTTGCGGTGTGCACCCTAGGGACGCCAGTGTGTGTGGGCACGCGTGTGCGCGTGTTTGTATCAGTGTGTGTGTGTCAAAACAAATTGAGGGAGCATTTTGATAGCGCCGTGAAGAAATTCAAAGTCAATCTAGTTCGAAACGCGGAGGAACGTCACCGACGAGTACAGTAACGAGACGGCGGAGGGCTAGTTCAGGATTTCAGCTGAGGTAAATAAATAAAAACGTCAGCGACGCGTAGAGCGGCCGTCTCCACGCTCCGTCACTCAAGGAATTCATAGAAGGCATGCTGAGACACCAACACACACGCCGGGCCCCGGAGATCTGGGACAGTGTTCCCGGGCCAGGGAGGAACGCTGCAGAGCAAGGAGGCAGAAAGCCCTCGGATCAACGCTAAGTCTCAATCACTGAAAGTCAATTCAAGGTCAGCTGGTGGTTCAGCCGTTCAGTGTGTCTCACACATCCCTGTCCGTGTTAACTGGCAGGGGCTTAGGCCCATCGTATCTGTGGGTGTGTGGGTGTGTGCGTCTGTGTGTGTGTGTGTGTGTGTGTGTGTGTGTAAGAGAGAATGAGAGAGATGGAGAAAAAGAGAAAGATAAAGCAATAGATAGGAGAGAGAGCGAGGAAGAGAGAGAGAAAGATAAATAGAAAATGGGAGCAAGCGTGAGGGATAAAGAGAGAGAGAGAGAGAGAGAGAGAGAGAGAGAGAGAGAGAGAGAGAGAGAGAGAGCAAGGGAGAGAAAGCATGTGTTTGAGAGCAGGAGGTCATGCGTGTCTGCGGGCATGTGTGTTTTCGCGTGTGTGTGTGTGTGTGTGTGTGTGTGTGTGTGTGTGTGTGTGTGTGTGTGTGTGTGTGTGTGTGTGTGTGTGTGTGTGTCACATGCAGCTTTCCCCATGCAGTGACACAGTGAAAGCTATCTCTGGTCTCCTGTAATAACATGGGTGCCAGGGCCCCTCATCAGAGCCGCCCGTCTCCGGCGAGGTCGCCCTCTGTAACCGCTCCACTAATTGGAGGTTAATCTTCAAATGGGAGCAGTAGAAGGGTGCGGGGGCCGCGGTGACTCTCTGTACATTAGCGCGGTCAGGGGGAGTGGGGGGGGGGGGGGGGGCGGCCATCAGGACATAATTGTGGAGGGCCGTGCCTTCCATGACAAAACAGCGGTTTTGTCTAACGACGGGGCTAACGAGAGTTTCAACCGGAGTGCGTGTCATCATGTGAGACTGTTTGCCGTCGTTCCGGCGCTATTAGGGCCGCGCTGCACACATGACAACGCGCCACTGTACGCACGGCGGCGCGTCGCCGCTCCGAGCTGAAGCGCCCTATCTCCGTGCACCAGACGCATCGACGGAGCGGGGCCAGGAGGCGATTGGGCATAATTACTAATTTACAGCCAGCGATCGCAGTGATTGCCTAAACCGATCGAGCGACAGAGAGAACAGGAGTCATCTATTGATCGGGGGTATTGACCAAACAGTCAATTATTGCCTGGGTTTATTTATAGAGAAGGCCAGGGGTGGGGGTGGGGGTGGGGGTGGGGGTGGGGGTGGGGGGGCCCGCTGGCTCACGGGAACGGGGGAGAATAGTACGAGTGGGTTAGCTAGTGAGTGAGTTAGCGAGGAGAGTCAAGCGTTCTGGGAGTATGCGTGACACGTAACAATTAAACAGTGTGGTGTTACGCTCCAGTCAGCTCGCACTGCGCAACTTTAAGAAACTATCTCACAAAAGTCCACACATTCCACCACAGTGTTGTGACACTTTGGACTAAGGAGTGAATGGCAGTGGCAGAAAAAAAAAAAAAACACCAACGAAGAAAAGATACACATTTGAAATGTGACACGCAAAAACAAAGCCTGTCGGAGACAAAGTCGCAGAGCGAGAGGAGAACCAAGAACCACATGTGGCCACAGTAGATAGACGGAACGGAGAGAGAGAGAGAGAGAGAGAGAGAGAGAGAGAGAGAGAGAGAGTCACACACACACAGAAAGAGAAATATAGAGGGAGAACGAGATAGAGAGAGAAAATGAGAGAGGGGGAGAGAGAGAGACACACACACATACAGACACAGAGAGAGAGAAAGAGAGAGAGAGAGAGAGAGAGAGAGAGAGGGGAGTGACAGTGCTGAGCGAGAGATGGAGAGCAGCGAGGGGAAATGGCTGGTTCTCTCCACACGCCTGTGTCCCACAGACACGCAGCCCGCTGTGGTGGGGGGAGGGGGGGGGGGGGTGGGGACAGCGCGTTATCAGCAGCACACTCCCCCTCCCACCCCCCCCCCGTGTGATTGATGAGCCTCATTTTGCCAATTAATGGAGAATCCCCCGTTGAATAGCATCAGATTGCCGTTTGTAACTGTTAGTGTTCCTGACTGTCACAGATTCATTTTAATTAGAGAAGTCTTCTTCGACCCCCCGCTCCTCCGCCCCCCCCCCCCTCCCCCCCTCCCCTGGCACCCGCTTCTCCGGCGGCGTGTCGCCATCGTCCGCGGCGACGTGGCGGGGAAATGGCGTCCGACCGCCACGCTCGGTGGCGTGATTAGTTAATTAGCAAAATATACCATGAAAACAGTTGACGGCCGAATCACGGGCTGAGGCCTCGGCTGTAATCAGACGGACGCCCGCTGCACAGCTCGCGTGGCTTATGGAGCAGGAGGCATCCCGCGCTCTTCCTTTATATCACCAAGGCCCCTAATTGTGGCAAAAGCTGATTGAGAGAGAGAGAGAGAGAGAGAGAGAGAGAGAGAGAGAGAGAGAGAGAGAGAGAGAGAGAGAGAGAGAGAGAGAGAGAGCAATGAGCCTAGCCTAGCCTAGCAGAACGAGCAGCGGCTTCCTAGACAGCGAGGGAAGAGTGTTGTGGAGAACAACAGCAGCGGTGCTTTCATTTGATTTACATCGTGGAAGGGGACAGAGCGGGTTCATTTGGTACATTTGGTAAGTTTGGCTAATGATACGCGAGCCTTTTCATCAGGAATCACTCCCTAGCGCCTCGGCTACTGCCCTGTAGCACTTATTTGCAATGAAACCGAATAAATGGTGCCGGTAGTTCATATTATGTGGTCTGCAGAGGAATAAATGTCAGCAATTGCATAAATTTCTCCTCTGTACAGCAGCGAGCAAAATTAAAAACATGTTATCTGATACATAAAAATCTAAATTCCTGCCGTATGAGTTGCATTAGAATTAATGGGTGTGCGCTTTTCCTCTGCGTGGTAATTGTGTACGCGCCATTAGGAGGAATAACCACGGACACTAACGAGGTGTTAACGATGGCTTTGTCCACCACGCGTCTCCGTTATGGAGGACCGGCGGGCTGCTCCAGTGCAGTGCAGCCTCGTCGTGGCCCCTGCCAGCGTCGACGAGAAGCGACGGCGCTTTTGCCTCCGAAAAAAAAAAAAAAAACGCACAACTGGCGAGTTTGTGTTTCCACCGCTTGCACTTAGAACGGAATAATTCCCCTCAACGGGGGCCCGCCAGTCAACGGCAGTCTCTGGGATTTCATTAAAACATCAAATGAAAGTGAAATCATGAGCCATGACGGGCAGAGAGTGAGGTTTGCTAAGCAGAGGAGCGTGCCCGGTGTCTCGCGCGGGATTAGCACTCGGCAACAAGTGCTCGGGGGGGGGCTCTGCATCAAACCCAGGAGCCCATGACAAATGAGGGCGAGGGGGCCCTCTGTCTATTACCCCGCGCTAAGCCCGGGCCTTTTGGGAAAGTAATGAGGTGCAGATTGGAGCTGTTGCTGGCTCCTCAGCACCCGGCGTCTGGAATAATCAGGGGGAGGCCGGTGGGCACGGTTATACGGGCTAGGAGATGAAGCTATGAGGCTAGGCTAGGAGATGATGCTATAAGGCCAGGCTAGGAGATGATGCTATAAGGCTAGGCTAGGAGATGATGCTATAAGGCTAGGCTAGGAGATGATGCTATAAGGCTAGGCTAGGAGATGATGCTATAAGGCTAGGCTAGGAGATGATGCTATAAGGCTAGGCTAGGAGATGATGCTATAAGGCTAGGCTAGGAGATGATGCTATAAGGCCAGGCTAGGAGATGATGCTATAAGGCCAGGCTAGGAGATGATGCTATAAGGCTAGGCTAGGAGATGATGCTATAAGGCCAGGCTAGGAGATGATGCTATAAGGCCAGGCTAGGAGATGATGCTATAAGGCTAGGCTAGGAGATGATGCTATAAGGCTAGGCTAGGAGATGATGCTATGAGGCTAGGCTAGGAGATGATGCTATAAGGCCATGCTAGGAGATGATGCTATAAGGCTAGGCTAGGAGATGATGCTATAAGGCCATGCTAGGAGATGATGCTATAAGGCTAGGCTAGGAGATGATGCTATGAGGCTAGGCTAGGAGATGATGCTATAAGGATATGCTAGGATAATATGCTGTAAGGCCATGCTAGGAGATTATGCTATAAGGCCATGCTACGATGCTATGCTATGAGTAAATGCTATGAAACCATGCTAAACAGACAAACACTAAAACAAACAAATAAACAAACGAGATAATGTAGTGTTGTGACCTTCGGTCACAGCACTACATTGTGTTTGTGTAAATGTCCCTTTGTTGTTTAGGAGAGTTGATAGGGTGATTGGTTAAATGTGTGTGTGTGGTTAGGTTTGAGGAGCAGAAGGGGCCCACACCTTGGTGGCCTCTTCCTGCTCAGCCCCACACGTGTTCTGTGTTCATGTGAGTCTTTTCCCTCCGAAGAGTCCCTTTTGTTCGGTTCAATTTCAAATCAATGACTATTATTTTGCACCTGTTTGGATGAATACATTCGCGGGGGGGCTGAGCAGGAGGGGCAAACACAGGTGCGTGACTGGCCGGTCCCCCTAGGCCCGACCGACCTCACATCGTTTCTCCGTCCAAAACTGTGGCCTTCAACCGACCACGGCCTCCTTCAGACCCTGTTCATCAGCGCAGCAGCAGCAGGCGTCTGCTCAGAAATAAGTGGGTGGGTCAGGAGACAGCAGGCCTGACATCCCACAGTACACAGTTCCCCGAGGAGACCCACTCCTCGCCAAGCCATACCGAGGCTAGGATACCCAGAGACACTGTTTACCTGAAACCAACTGTTTCCCAGAAAAAAAAAAAATGATATTCTAGGCAGTTAACTCCCCTCTGCCTGCCCCCCCCATCTCCCCCCTCTCCCCCCCACATTCCCCTGCCCCACCCTGTCAACTCGTGGGGAGTCACAGGGCCAGGCAGCCTGTCTGCAGAGTGTACTCCGCTGGCTAATAGAGCTGCCACATCAGGGCCCCCGTGTCACAGCCTAACAAGATAGTGATTGGGCGACTTGGAGGAAATCCACTTGTATAATGACCGGGGGGCATTGAGATGCTCCTGTCCGCCGGCAGAGTCCCCGGCGATGGGCATGGCGGAGACGGTCGTCATGGGATTTGCGTTGTCACACTAAGCAGTACATGTGTCCCCTCCTCCTCACGCCCCCGTCCCAAGACTTCTGGGAAAATAATAAATAAATGTGTCAGTTGTGTCGAGCATTTTCATTGGTGGTTGAGGTTGATTGCTGATGTTTTGCGTGCTTCAAGTGTCACAGAACATCGTTTGGATGGTCGATGACTCCATTGTACACACCAGCACATCCATGTGGAAGAGAAAGAGGTGGAAACCATGGATCTAAAATAGGAGAGGCTCATTATGTTTGATACAATCTCGCTCAATGCTCGATGTTCAAAGCGATGCTCATGAATCTGTAAATATCTAAGTACAGCAAAAACATAACCTTATAGTAGGTTATGTTTTGAAGAAAAAAGAAAGGTGAAAAATGGAACATGTTCAATGTACTTTGGACATTGTTACTCCTTTTAGATGCATTTCTCTGCCCGTCAGAGTCAAGGTGCATTCTAATTCTTTACAACTGCTTCTTTCCACACACATTCACGCAGTACATTTCTTTTTTTCTCTACTAATGGCACCGTGTTGCATCCATTCCCTTCATATCAGAGGGATCCATTGTAGCACTGGAACCCCAAGGATAAAGTCTCTTTATGATGCGTTTCAAAGGTTTCTGTCTGCTTTTACTCCATGTATATTGAAGCACTATAAGTTTGAGGGTTCACACTCACGCTTTTAATGTTTATCTCTGAAGCCCTTGGAAACTCTACCTGATCTTGGAATGCTATGTATAGCGTTCCCCTTAATTAAAGCTGGCTTGGCCAACTCTATCATTAAGTCCCACACAGGAGCAGGTGTCACCAAATTGCAAAGGTTGAACTCCGGGTAAATATGGTTTTGATTACCTGCACTCAGCCACACAGCCAACGCGTCCTTGTCACACAGATACACACACTCACCTCCCCTCCACAGATCAAGACCATTATGTTAATTAGCATACGCTAAATAATATCAGAAGCAACACATGGGCAGGATTCATTCATTTTTTTGGGCAAGACAGCCACGCGCACGCGCGAGCGCACACGCGCACACACACACACACACACACACACACACACACACACACACACACACACACACACAAAGCCTTTCAATTGCTTTGTTTGTATGCAGATATTCCCCCTCCCCTTGATAAATATTTGGACATTTATTGTCATTTCACAGATGCTGTTCAGTTAGACAGACACGGATTGACAAATTAATTAAAAACTTCACATTCCTAAGTGGCATCTGCAAGATAAGAGCAAACAATAATTTATTATGGTTGCAATTTTTAATAGCCTATCCTTCGACCAAAACCGAGACTGGATACACAGGGCAGTGCGTGAGATGTGACCGCAGAGAGCAGCTAGGGAAAAGGGTCTGTTTATACCACCACTATTTATTTACTTTAGTTCACAGTGATTTCTCTGTAATTAAAAGGCTGCAGGGCTTATCTGTGCTACAATTAATTGGCTACACCGTTTACAGTGAATTTCATTAAAAGAAAACACTTAGAGTTAGGCACTGAGAATAAGATGAAGAGGGAGATTGGGAGAGAACTGTGTGTTTGTGTGTGTGTGTGTGTGTGTGTGTGTGTGTGTGTGTGTGTGGTTGGGGGACATCACACGGCACTTGAAAAGAATAACATAAAATAGAGGGAGGCCACTGAGAGTACCACCAACTAATTTGGCCAACTTTAATGTCAAGCACAAACATAAACAAATGAACGCATGCCCGCTGAACTAATTGACCTACTTCATGATCCACAAACAAACTAACAGTGTTATTCAACTGGTGGGTCACGACCCTACAGCTGGTTGGGGACTTGTTCTGAATGGGTCGCGGAGTGTGTGGTCAAACTAAAAATAAAAAAATATATATATATGCACATTTTTAAAATATTTACAAAAATGGTTATTCTTCGATTTTTTTATTGCTACAGTTAACCCTTTGGACATGTAGGAACAAGACGTGCGATCGAGAGTCTCCTGAGAATTTGACCATAACTACCTTAAACCTCCTATATACACAAACTTGCATCGAAGAAATAGTTTCATAAGTTTATTTTTTTCATTTGCAGCATTTTTTTTTTGGGTTGCTGGAAAATGCCGAAGAAAGATTCAGAGACAAAGAAGCCCAGCCTGACATTAAGTGGCAAAGTAGCCAACATGGCGACCGCTGCTAACGACCTTGCAGTGATGTTGGCGACAGAAATGGAAAAACAACGCAAACATCTCAAAGAGGACATGGCGGGTTTGATTAAAACATCTCTAGCACCTATCCAGGCATCTATATCTATATCTATTTCTACAAGATGGTCGACACACTCGGAAGGAGGGTCGCTGCGGTGGAGACCACAGCAGGCGATAACTTTGATGCCCTGTTTAAGGCTGAGAAAGTTATCGCCGAAATGCAAATACTGAATGCTACGCTGGTCGATCGCGTTGATGACCTGGAGAACCGGTCTAGGAGAGTGCATCTTCGTATTATTAATGTGCCTGAGGATAGCGAAACCAAAGGGGACTCAGACATGGTTTCATTTGTCTCCACACTTTTGAAGGACAACATGGGGAGCCTATTCACTTCACCGCCCGAACTGGAACGCGCACATCGGACTTTGGCACAGAAACCTAAAAAGGGCCCGTCGCCCGGACCCAGCATCGTCGCCTTCCACAGATTTTAAGAGCCTGAGTGAGCTCTGCGTTGGGCAAGACAGAACGACATAATGTACGAGGGAAATACCCTGGGGTTTTACCCGCTAATCTCTCCAAGAAGCGTGCAGCCTTCAAGAACGTCAAAGCGGCTCTCTAGCGGAAGGGAATTCAGTTCAGCCTACTCTACCCTGCGCGTTTCCGCGTGTCCTATGGAGGGGAAACATTGATGTTTGAGACACCAGCAGATGCTGAGACCTTCTACTCCCAAAAAGTTGAGAGGAACCTCAACATTCCGGCTTCTTCCGAACAGGAGGATTAATGCAACATCCATTCATCAGCAATGGAAATGATCTCGCATAAGGACTGCAGAGCTATAGGCTCCACTTTAGGGTATGTCGTGGACTGTTAAGGCATGTTTCACTGGACCTTTGTTTTTGGTTAGTTAAATTTAAGCTTGTCTTTTTTTTGTTTCATGTTATTCATGAACATAAGTACTTTGGAATTATAGGATTTTTTTTGTTTCCTCGTCATTCATTTTGCTAGAACTCAGGGGCTCTCTAGAGAGCAAGGTTGTTGAAAAGAAATGCACGTTTTTGGAAGCGCTTAGAGTTAGGAGTGAGCCTGCAGTCTGCTCTTGTTCTAGAAGCAGACATAGGAGGGATGAGGGTGGGGAGGGGACCAATTTCTAAGACAACTGATCGTTTATTTTGTACTGAATGGGGATTGTATACTGCTAAATGGGATTTTGATTTGTTTTGTATGATAATGTTTCTAGAGGTTATTGACAAATTATAAAAAAATATGTCTTATGATATAAATAATGTCAGGGCTGAAGTAGGTGCAACACCAACTCGTTTTATTACTTGGAATGTAAAAGGAATGGATGGGCCAAATAAGAGAGCAAAGATATTTTCCCACTTAAAGAAATTAAATGCAGAAATAATATTTTTGCAAGAAACACATTTGAAAATAGCAGACCAAGTAAGGCTTAGGAAGAACTTGGTTGGACAGAGTTTACATACTAACTACATTCGCACTAAAGCACAGGGGGCAGCGATCTTAATTCATAAAAAAAAGTATTGTTTACACCATCCCAAACAATCTCAGACCCCCAAGGACAATTTGTAATAGTATCAGGGTCACTCTTTAACACTCCAGTAGTACTAGCAAGCATATATGCCCCAAACTGGGATGATGTCAACTTCGTAAATAAACTTACTTCTCTCATTCCGAATTTGAATTCACATAGGCTAATTCTTGCTGGAGACTTTAACACTGTAATAGATCCAGGCATGGATCGCTCCAACCCTAAGACTTCAGCACGCTCCAAAATGTCTCAAGCTATTAGTGAATTTGCAGATAAGACTGGTTGTGTTGATCCATGGAGGTTCTTTTATACACATAAAAAGGAATTCTCCTATTTTTTGCACATTCACCATACATATAGTAGGATATATATATATATATAGATTTTTTTTTTTATTGATAAAACACTTCTTCCTGCTGTAAAAAAAAGGCAGATTACTCTGCTATTGTTGTGTCAGATCATGCACCAGTGTTTCTTGACCTTTTATTTGCTCAAAATCTGACACAGCGTAGCGCCTGGAGATTAAATACAACCCTACTGACAGATAGTCACTTTTGCAATCTCATATCAAAGGCAATGCATGATTTTATGCTATTTAACAAGTCAGACTCCATATCTCCATCTACTCTATGGGAGACGCTTAAAGTTGTTATAAGAGGGGAGATTATATCATACACTATTTCACGCAATAAAGAGAGAAAGCAGAAGGAACAAGAACTCATTGCGTCAATTAGAAGCATAGACCGGAAATATTCCACCACCCCAACTCCAGAGTTATATAAAGAGAGAGTTGCACTGAAATCTCTATATGATTTATTATCAACAGAAATAATTGAAAAACACCTGTTGTGGTCAAAAGGTCATTATTATGAACATAGGGAGAAAGCAGGCCGTCTTCTGGCCTATCTGCTGAAATGTAATTAAGGTCACCAATTGAAATTAATAATACTTTTAAAGAATTGTACTCAGAACTATATACATCTACATCCCCACATGATAACTCAAACATGACAACTTTCTTGGATAGAATAGATATACCTAATATACATGTGGCTGCTAAAGACAACCTTGATAAGCCCATACATCTGCAGGAGATTGTTGATTCCATTCAGAAAATGCAAAGTGGTAAATCACCAGGGCCTGATGGCTATCCTGTGGAGTTCTACAAAAAATTCTCTTCTCAACTTGCTCCTATCCTACTTGAAATGTTTAATCATTATTTTAATCAGAATCCTTTACCTCTGACTGAGGCATCCATCTCACTTCTTTTAAAGCCAGGCAAGGATCCACTTGATTGTGGGTCCTACCGACCTATATACTTGTTAAACGCAGATGTCAAGATTTTAGCTAAACTTCTTGCTTCAAGATTAGATAGTGTAATATCCCAAATCATCTCAATGGAGCAAACCGGATTCATGAGAGGCCGTCACTCCTTCACAAATATACGCAAACTCTTAAATGTTATACATTCTTCAGCATCCAGGGAGACACCTGAAGTTGTTGTCTCCCTGGATGCTGAAAAAGCATTTGATAGAGATGAGTGGTGTTATTTATTTTCTGCCTTGGAGAGATTTGGTTTTGGCTTAGATTTTATTTATTGGATCCGCTTATTTTATACCGCTCCTAAAGCATCAGTAATTACAAACAAATTATCTTGCCATGTATTTTCTCTGTCAGGGATGTCCCCTCAGCCCTTTGCTATTTGCACTAGCTATTGAGCCGCTATCAAAGTTCAGAACGGCCCCCGACATCGTTGGGATCCGTAGGATGGGAGCAGAGGACCGGGTTTCTTTATATGCAGATGACCTGCTGCTTTATATTTCAGATCCAGTGTCATACGTTCCTGATATTGTTAATATCCTAAATTACTTTGGGCTTTTCTCAGGGTACAAATTGAACCTTTCCAAAAGTGAATGCTTTCCAATCAATAATCTAGCCCTTCAGATATCAGACAATAAACTCCCTTTCCGTATGTCAAAGACTGGCTTTAAATACTTAGGGATACAAGTCACCCGTGCTTTCTCTGATATTTATGAAAATAATTTCTTACTCTTTCTTACTTACTCAAATTGGAAGCAGATTTAAAGAGATGGTCTTTCCTTTATTTATCTCTTGCAGGTAGAGTTAATTGTATAAAGATGAACGTCTTACCTAGATTTTTGTATCTATTTCAGTGTCTCCCAGTCTTTTTGTCCAACTCTTTCTTCCAATCTTTAGGAAGAAAGAGTTTTGGAAAGACCTAGAGACCAGGATGGCCTAGCACTTCCCAATATGAAAAAAAAAATATTACTGGGTGTCCAATATACAAAAAGGCATACACTGGTATCAGGCTCCAGAACTGGATTGGTGCAAAATTTAGGCGAACTCTTGCACTTCTACCTCGCTTACTGTTTTAATTACGGCAAAATTACCATTCTCACCTTCCAAGTTCACATCAAGCCCAGTGGTAATTTCCACTCTTAAAATATGGGCACAATTCAGAAAAAAATTCAATCTTAAAGAATTCTCTGCATATAGCCCAATTTGCGACAACCACCTCTTCCCTGCAGCCAGGATCGACCACACCTTCACATTGTGGCGTAGGAATGGTCTAACTATATGCTACAACTTTTACATAGATGGTCTTTTTGGCACTTTTACCAATATTTCTGAAAATGTTGACCACTTACAGCGGTCAGACTTATTTAGATACTTTCAGGTGTGGAAATATCTGAAGCAGTCTGGGACTGCACTCAGGTTAGAGTTAATGAACATCATCCTGAGCCCGTCTCAGCCTGATACAGTTCAAGGTTTTTCATAGAATCTACTACACCAAAACCAAAAAAAGAAGGTCATGACATTGTGTAAGTGTGTTTACTGGCACATTTCTGAGAAAAATATAATCTTGGTTTGAGTTGTATAACATTGGGGACATTAATACATTATGACCATGATAATGTCTTATCATTGTGTGTGTGTGTGTGTGTGTGTGTGTGTGTGTGTGTGTGTGTGTGTGTGTGTGTGTGTGTGTGTGTGTGTGGTAGGCAGTGTGGGCTTTGGTAGAGAAAATATCCCTGGCTGCTTCTCCGTCTGCCAAACACACTTTAGAACGGGCATTCGAGCAGTGACCTGCTCAGATGCTCCAGTGCGCAGGTTGCAGACCAGGGACCTGGTATTCACACGGACAAAGAAGTGTCAAGGATGTTTGTGTCGTCTTTTCAGCCCTGGTTGAATAAAGTGTACCTGAGCTCCAAATGAGTTGACCCAGTGATCAGATGGGATGCATGTGAAGGCAGAGGAGCTCCGACGAACCTCGTGGATGATGCTCAAGGATGCGAGCGACGAGAGGAACACTCAGGGCTGCTCTGACATGGCCCCGGTAGGAAGCACAAAGCAGCGCACTGTAAGGCCACAGCGAAATGGATGAAACTAGAGAATGCATTTCCTGCAGAAAATGCAGTGACTGCCTTAGTGCAAAGTGAGGTTGAAAATGTGTTTTAGTAAAGCCACATGGTTTAATAGATCGCTTAATCAAGTGAAGGGATTTAAACAGAGTCTAAATGGAATAAATAATGTAAACATGCGTACCATTTAAAAAATGTAAAATGTTTGGAAACAAATAAACTGAAGAGTTAAACAAATAGCTAATGTGATCAAGTTTGAATACATTTGAGATAAAATATAGAATAGCTGAGCCTCGGAAGAACAATAGTTGAGCACTGCATGCAGCACTCACCTAACAAAAAACATCTCTCCCATGTCTGCAGTATTTATTTTGTAAGAGGAAAAAACAATGAGGGATTTGTTTCAGATTGTGAAATGCATATTTTATTATGTGTACTCATTACATGTCTGATGGAGGATGCTGAAATAAATCAATATATATATTTTCATCTATGAGAAAATCGATATACCGTAAATCCTCTAATATTGGCCTGTATTCCATTAGCGTCCGGGTCTCTAACATCGGCCGGTCTCGCTGTCGGCGGAGGTAAATAAAGGCCGGTCTCTAATATAAGCCGGGGCTATTATTAGAACCAATGTTTTTCTTTCAATCACCTCACTCTTGACTAGCACGTGAGACTTCAGCAGTGTTTGGAATAGCTCCATTTAAAAGAACGGCGTTAGATAACTTCATGGTAGCCAATCTGAGCCAGTGTTTTTACACACAAGCCAGGCCACACACACCACACACACACACCAAACAGATTTGAAGAAGCAGTAGAGTATGGCGGGTCCGGAGCAATCCGATGAAAAGTTGGCATTTTCAAGGTGGAGATATAAGCACTACTTCAAATTCATTGACATATATAAACTTTTTTTTGTAAGCATACCATATGTTATGGTAACTGTACTTTTTCAATAAATGAACCTAGTATTTTATAGGTTCAAATACACTAAATCTCTTTTTTATTCATTCTACTGTTAGTCTGTTCTGCTCAAATATAAATAGAGGCCTGCCTCTAATTCTGGCCTCCTTCCAATAAAGGCCTGGGCTGCGATGCGCGTGAGTAGAATATATTATATATATATATATTAGAGTAGCCTATATTAGAGGATTGACGGTACATGTCTGAGTTGGAGATCGTTAAGAGCTGAACACACGTTGGTTTTGCGGGGATCCGCCGACCCCCCTGATGGACAGAAGAAGCCCGCTCAGACACCAGCAGAGCCAGGGAGACGACATACTCAGACCCACCGGGACAGGAAAGGTGAAGCTAAATATCAGAGGATTGACTCCTGGTGTCGGGGGGGGACTAGGGGGAGATGTATGAGGGTCCGACCAGATATCCATCACACCTTACCGGGCTTGATCGATCAACGCCGGCCTCCCCCCCGACCAGAGATCCCAGCGCCATTAACATCCCAGTATGCAGAGCCCCCTGTGTGACCCCGCCTCTTACACCGTCCCCTGGCCCCCTCCCTCCTCCTCCTCCTCGGAGCCGTCACAGAGCCAGGGGGGGGAGGGAGAGGACACCGTCCCCTGGCCCCCTCCCTCCTCCTCCTCCTCCTCCTCGGAGCCGTCATGGAGCCAGGGGGGGAGGGAGAGGACACCGTCCCCTGGCCCCCTCCCTCCTCCTCCTCCTCCTCCTCGGAGCCGTCATGGAGCCAGGGGGGGAGGGAGAGGACACCGTCCCCTGGCCCCCTCCCTCCTCCTCCTCCTCCTCCTCGGAGCCGTCATGGAGCCAGGGGAGGGAGGGAGAGGACGGCCCTCCCTGGTGACTGACGGGTCCCAGGAGGATAGTTCGTCAGCCCGGCTGCGTTTGTGAGTGGCCATTACTGCTGATAGATATCTCTAAACTGCTGAACAAACACCACCCCCCCCCCCCACCACCCCTCACTCTCATTTGCATGCACTGCAATAATGCGAAGAGGAGAAATGTATTTGTAAAAGACTAATTAGATCCCCATCACACACACACAGCTTTTTTTTTCTTTTGTAAAGTCTAACATATTAAATGCAAAATGAAATATCAAATCAGAAATAAAACCCTGAGATGGGTTTGTTATTTTTTTGTGTACTCTTATCGCCCAGCAATATCTGAGCTTGTCGAAGTTTGCTGTGTAAATACATTCTGTTGCTGAATTTCTCGACTCAAACAAACCAGTTTCACTGATGCATTTAAAGTAGGTTTTTAAAAATACCACCAAAAATATATATTGATGAAGGTTGAATTAAAAGTTTTCTTACAGACGTAAAATAAAATAAGAACACTTATCAAAAGTTATTTTTCAGTTATTGTCACTGCAGAGTGCGTGTGGACGACGGCTGGCTGGAGCAGCCTCACCTGGCCCCGTTCAGACGGACTCTGGGGCTGGGTGAGGCTGCATAACCTGTTGTCCACTGAGCAGTCAACGTGCACAGGTTAAACCAGCCACCACACACACACACACACACTCAGGGAGAGATCTACGGCCTGGCAGCACGTTGCACGCCCTGCTGTGTATCATTAGACTCAACCTTGGCAATAAATAACCACAACCACCCTGTGTCCTTGTGGTGGAGGAGCCCGCTCAGAGCCATCAGGCAGGAGTGTGCCAGCCGCCTGGGTGGCTTGTGGCACGGACATCACTACAGTCACCTTGCTGGACCCTACTCCACCCCACTGCAATTCAGTCAAATGCTCCTCCCAAAACAAACACCTCACACGCTGCGTTGTCTGGGCAGTGTGCTCTTCTGTAGAGAAAAGATTCCTGGAAGCCTCCCCTTCTCTCTCTCCACAATCCACAAGAGTAGTGTGCGTGAACGACTTAAAGTCTGTTAAATAGACATAGAGAGACTGTTAGACAGGGAGTGAGAGCAACGCTCAGTTGAGTCAACGCCACACAGCGGCTCTCACTCGTTTCCATCATGGTTGCTCTGGCGTGACGTGGATGACTTTCTCCCTCCCCCCCCGTCCAATAGGAAACGTTTAGACAGGCCCGGGCTGGCCCTGGATCAGCCGGCTGCTCTGCGTCAGAATCAATGTGGAACGGAGAAAGCCAACAGCAAACAGGTGGAGGGTTGTTTGCGTCCGCGCCGTGAGCACACGCTCCACGGGGTGACGCGCAAGGCATGAAAAAAAGGGAATCTTACGGAGGAAAGCAACGAGAAAACAGGAAAAAACAAGCGACTGATCGATGATTCTGCTGTTTGCCTGGGCTTGATAAATCCATGGAGCGATTTTGTGAATTTGATTGAATGCACACACACATACACGCCAAACACACACAGGCACACAAACAGAGACACAGAAACAGACACACACAAACACACCAAACACACAGAGGCTCACACACACACACACACACACACACACACACACACACACACACACACACACACACACACACACACACACACACACACACACACACACACACACACACACAGGCAAACACACAGACACAGGAAAACACACACAGGCTTCAATGACAAACAAAAAATAAATAGTCAGAAATTAAGTCCTCTCTTTGGTGGAATTATAAACTTGGGCGGGCGTGGATCCACCACCTCGCGGTCTTGATTACACTCTGGATTGCACCGTTCCATTACCCACGGGGGGCTGGAAATACACGGAGAAGCCTCCAGGGAGCTAACCCAGGGCCCAGACGAGTGTGCACTTTGTAATTTTATTCTCTCCGATTCCTCATTGATTCCCCCTGCCACAGAGAGGAAAATTGAAAACAGCAGACCGAGTGATTCTGTCGCCTGCAAAAAAATAAATAAAATAAATAAATGGAGACGAATGGATGAGCGTCACATCCATCAGTCAGACACGACGGGGAAGACAGGACGGGTAACCAGCGCCTGAGACACGGCGTCAGAGGATCGACACTGGCGGGGAATTAACTACGGCGGAGACTTAACGGCGCTTGGAGACTTAACAGCGCTTGGAGACTTAACTACGTGTGAGATTTAACGCAGTTGGAGACCTAACAGAGGCCATTTTGCACAAAACTATTATCCACCTGCCGGCTTTTCTTTAAAGACAAGAGAACCCTACGTTTGGCAGATCTCTTCTGTGTTTTC
>NC_140276.1:339953-424953 GCF_964030765.1 Micromesistius poutassou | reverse complement strand
CACACACACACACACACACACACACACACACACACACACACACACACACACACA
The DNA here is from genome assembly GCF_964030765.1 of Micromesistius poutassou. Taxonomy (NCBI): domain Eukaryota; kingdom Metazoa; phylum Chordata; class Actinopteri; order Gadiformes; family Gadidae; genus Micromesistius; species Micromesistius poutassou. The sequence goes on along the minus strand of NC_140276.1, from coordinate 424,899 downwards.
CACACACACACACACACACACACACACACACACACACACAATTTCTACCCCATTTCTACCCCCAACACACAATAGCAATACCCAAGCTTAGCAGCCTGACATGGGCACACTTTATGACGCACAAGCACAAAAACACATTGACACACACACACATACATTCTCACACACACACACACACACACACACATTCTCACAAACCCCCACATTCTCTCACACACACACACACACACTACACAGTATCCTAACATTTGCGCAAGCATACAATTTATGTCCAGGTGATGTGTTGCACAGGGGAAATCCCGTCAGCGCTTTAAGTAATTTACAGTATCAGTAGCGCTACAGGCCGGCACCGACAGAGAGTACTTCTGCGAACAACACCCCATAACACACGGAGAGATAGCAAACAACACGAAGGGAGCATCAATCAGCCGGCCGTACGGAAAGCAGCGCTTCAGCAGTGAGACTCTGCTGCGTGGTAGCGGGGAGGGACGGAGTGAGTGAGTGACCGCGTTGCTTGTGTTTCTCTCATTAGCGTTGGCTGACATGGGGTGGAGGGGGGGCAGGGGGCGAGGGCTGGGGGTGGGGGGTGTGTGGGTGGGGGGGTGTGTGTGAGTGGGGCTGCCGGTGATGCTGCATGGCGTACAATAGCAAATCATCGGCAGTAATGTGAACATGTCATTGGTTATGTTCACTCATTTGTTGAGGGGGGGGGGGGTGATTTTATTGTCGATTTACAGCGGGGAAAGCGTAATGGAAAAACGCTCGCTCTTTCATTCCACGCGACTCTGACAAAGGTTACGGCGGAAAATTGAGATTTATTTTTTAAGGAATCACGTTTTAAATAATCTCCACACTTGCGGGGAAGGGAGACGAATGGACCTCAGTGGAACGGGGGGGGAGGTCGGGGAGAGTGGCCGTCCATCTCTTCACCCCTGGATGTTTTTAGAAATCAGTTTGTTTCTCTGTTGTTTTATGCGTGTGCGTGTGCGTGCGCGTGTGCGTGTGCGTGCTTTCCTTATGGATGAGGACAAATTAACGAGGAGGGAACGAGGAAACAAACAGAGAGGAAGGGAATACAAACAAGGCAGAGAATGGAACACCCCCCCCCTTGCCAAGGCTTGCGGTGAGGAACCACGGCCAGGCTGTTGAACAAAGAGCTGGAAAGGGTTGGACTGAGCAGAGAATGAAGAGCCATCTTCATCATGATAACGTCCCCCAGCAGGGCCCATGTTCATTTCCACTGATGCAATTAAAACATGCGTGGATGAGTCAAAGTCAAGCCAATCCATTTGACAAATTACCAGCTGAACCATGTGGGGACAAGAAGGAAAGTAGAAGAGTGAAGAAGCAAATATGCAACAGAATTAAGAGGGACAACCACCCATCCCCTGCCATTACTGCAATTAAGTCGTGAGGGAGTGTGTGTGTGTGTGTGTGTGTGTGTGTGTTCCTCTTCACACATTGCCTTGTGCATGACAGAGAGCAGTTTGTCTTAGGAGAGTGGGGCGGCGATCACAATAATACCATCCACTCAATCCCACCCAAACTCTATGTTCAGGTCCACAGACCCAAAGGGCAGGCTTCCAAAGCCTCCACTCATTTATCTCTGCTTCAGGTTCTAAAGCCTGCCTAGAACCGTCCCACGTATAGAGGAGTCTGTGATGGAAGAGAACAAGGAAGGCCTCCATGCCATAACATGCCTGATTCTTGGAGAGGGTCGAATGCCAGTTGTTAATGAATAAATGAATGAGGAGGATGAAAACAGTGTGCTGTTCCCCCTCCGTTGGTGTTGTCGGGATGGGAGATGAAGGGGAGGCGGGTGTGTGGCGTTGTGCTGCTCTCGCAAAAGGAACAACAAAAGGATAAACATAACCCGCTTTTCTACCAGCAGGAATCAAAGAAGCGTCGGCTGCAGGAATGGAGTTTGTACCACAGCAGTGACAAAAGACACTAGGACTGTTTTCTTATCATTTGGCTGCTGCGTGAATTAGGCCAATGCAGAGTGAGTTTTGAGTGTGCATTCAAGACCTGAAACACTCTTGACCAAAGCACATAGAAACAGGTTTAAACTATTTATGATGCGTGTTTTTGTAAGCCATTGTGCACATATTCATGTTCAGTTTGGTTGGGACACAAACAGGGCAGTGACCAGAGAAAGTCATACTGAAATATCATTATCAAATCATTATCATCATCATCATTGACTTTCCTTCGTATTAAAGGGGCCATATCAAGACCATACAGATAGAGGGATTATAACCAATATGTTAACAATAACAATTGTATCGAGAATGGATGCCTGCTTTTAGTTATCAAACAGGGACACAACTTTAAAAAGTAACGTTTTCAAAACATGGATGCATTACATTACATTACATTACATTACATTACATTACATAGACAAGTGTCCGAGAGGGTTAGCCAGGCACCTTGTATACATTGTGTAACGGTGTTTGCCATATTTAATCTACAACATCATTGCCCTGAATCTTTTTTGGTATTTGAAGCAACTCTGAGCACTGTTCACCTCGTGTATCCTGAAGCACTGTGTTTACATGAGAGCTGCCTCGTTTTAGAACATATTGATGCTGACAGTTCATGTTTGTTCCGTGTGTGTTTGGCTGTGGCATCCTGTTTATTTAGAAAGTCGCTGAGAGAGGGGAACTAAACTCTGCAAGGGTCACAAGTAATTACGAGAAGCACGTAACAATGTTTTGACATTTTTAGACATTTGATAATGTCAAAAAGATTTACAAACATATTTGTATTTTGATTGAAATAATGATTATTGACAGGTTACATAATTAAATGCAACTGCACTGTATTCAGGCTTCAGTTAGAACCACAACTTAGCCTGTTAAAACAATAATTCATATCATAATAACGATCATATCGACCAATATGAAAAGGCATATCCTGATATAGATTTTAATCAAACAAATGAAAATCAGTTTCCGCATATACCTGTTGCTTGGGCTGTCAAACGGAGTATCAGCATGGCTCCCTACGTCTGATATCAGTACAACAGCACTCCCTCACGTGATTACGCCTAACAAGCACACGTCAGGAACAGTAGACATCTAACATGGTCCTTCAATAACAACACACGTGACGGTCACGCCGCCCACGGGAGGGCTAATTATATTCCTTTACATCCACCTGATGATCCGTCTGACATAAAGGGGCGCGCAGCTAACCCTTTAGATCTGCATTCCTGTCAAAACCTCCACCAGACATTTACACATTTAAGGGTTTATTTTTGAGTGATTTAGTACCGATTTCTCGATAGCTGCTTACTGCGAGGATGTCATATTTAACGGTGTAATTATAAAGATTATTTTCATTTAAAAAAAAAAAGAATGATGGATTGATTCAGTCAGTTTGTGCAGACGTTAACGTTCCCGATATTACTATTCAGGCGGCGTGTTAATTGAACCTATGTGGAGGCTGTTTCCACTGACAGTGAATTGGACTGATGGTAATCTGGTAATCTCATGCAGTCCGAGGGGGATGGCTCCACCGCAGAGCCAGAACGTACAGACTGCAGCCTGCGAGGGCAGAGCGGGCTGAGGCTGTATACATCTCACCGCAGGATGGAGGACATTGTTTACAAGGGGAGTCATGCATCCAGAGACGGGATTGCTTCAGGCATTCCTCAGAACAGTTAGCTCGGCGTCGGGAAAACCTCGGGAGGAATCACAAAATGGAGTCAATTACAAAGTATTCCCGGTGGATTGGAAAGTTCAGACTTCGACCCGGGGTGAAGACAACTCCCGCAGGAAGTGCTGGAGAAATCATTCGGGAAAGGGGAGGGGAGCGGGGGGGGCAAAAAGCCTTGGCACGGTGCATATAATAACATGCGTTGGTCGCTCTGCCCCCCGGAATCAAAAAATGCCTCCACACCAAACCCTCCGTGGACAAAATGGCTTCCAACTAAGTGCTCATCAAGAAGTGGCCCTGAGCAGATGGGCACCGCGCTCTGCCAAGGCACACCATCCCTGGGTGCTGCTGGAATAAGTTTTCTGGTGTCAAATAAATTACAGCGGAGTGGAAATGCTGCGGGGCGTACACAGCCCGGAGCCGGGGTGTGGTGCGGCCCGAGAAGACACGGCCACTGAGGACATGAGAGAACGTCTGGGTTCTGCCTCCGCTGGCATCCACACACACAGGCAGACATCACATGCACTGCGCATCCCTTTCTACTCTGAGGCCGACCAGCAGGGGAATAAATGGTTTGACATGGATAGAGATTAGGTAGGGACAGACTGATGATGGTCAATGCCCGGTAATCAATGATATGATTTGGTTATTGGTTATTATATTGGGTTTTCACCCTCCCTTGGTGTACCAGCAAACGCTCAGACGTGGTGTTTAGGAAGAGAAGGGAGGGTCCAGGAGGTAAACGTTATCCCAGCCAGTGCATAGACACACTTATGAACCAGTTCCCTGCATCACAGCAGCTCCGTGTGGGATTCAATCAAAGAGTACAATTAATTAATTAAAGATGGTAATTCCATTTTCGTATATCCTATTTTTGTTAAGGTAATTTAACTTCTTAATCTAAACTTGATATTTCAAGATGAAGTCATACAAAGTTGGAAATTGTAAGATATATCGGAGCTAAATTGAAGGAAAGATAAATTATGTTTATACATCAACACTATGGCACCATAATACTAGGAGGGAGATGGTTCTGCCTGCTGTGACGCTCTCCGTCTGAGACACTGGTCTTTATGTCGGGAGACAGTGTCCCTAGTGTACCCATGATGCAACACTACTGCTAATAGTACTTTTGGCGGAATGACTCACACACACACACACACACACACACACACACACACACACACACACACACACACACACACACACACACACACACTACATTTTGGGGAAATTAAAAAATATAGGAATATTGTCCGCAAAAAAGATAAATATAATGTAAATAATAATGATGTTGATGAAAGATAAATGTATATATGTAATATTATATTTTCACCTGTTCCTGTTAATATTGTAAGTTGCGGCGTAATTTATTCCCGGGCACTAGAATCTCAATTGCAGATTGATGGGTGAACAACCTCAAGGTCACCTGAACACGGATGACCTTGAGTTGGTGTCTCGGTATGGATCGGTTTACCTCACCCTCCGTTCGTCCTAGATTTCTCCCTCTGCATCTCTCTTTGTCTCACTCTCAATCTTACTCACTCTGCTGGGCTCAGTCAATCTTTCATCCTATTCTCTTTTCTCCCTCCTCCCAGCCGTGGCTCAACAGCTCCCTCTGTGAGCGCGCTGGCTGCCAGACATTAAGAACTCCCTTAATACGGACATGTTTACATAAATCTCTCCAGAGTTAATTGACTCCAGCCCATTTAACTAGAGGAGAGAGCAGTGTTACAGTTGCCAGTGTGGCTCCTTAATAGTGCTTGATACATGGCATAGAAAAATAAAATAAACAATAGTAAATAAACCGCTAAATCAACAATAGTAAAACAATTAAGGATATCAAGTTCAGTTAAGCTCTTCACTGGATTATTTTGCGCTACAGCTAAAATCAAATGCTTTAATCAAATGCTAGTAATGCATTAGCATTTGACAGAGGAGACAGCAAATGCATACACTCACACATTTTACACACATTAAAATGGAACAGAACGGGCTGTTCCAGAGATAGATGAGAGCAAATGTCATTCATATGGAATACGCCATAATCAATGATCAACAAGCGAATGGTGATGAATTTAATAAAACTAAATCAAACGTAATCACAGTCAACTTCTAATGAAACCACTTAGAATATCTGGCATAAACGTATGTGTGTGTGTGTGTGTGTACACTTGAGCAAGTGAAGGGAGGATGAATCACGGGAATAATGAGAGAGTGAGTGATGACTAACGCAAAGAATTACCCAGGCCTCCACACACACACACACACACACACACACACACACACACACACACACACACACACACACACACACACACACACACACACACACACACACACACACACACACACACACACACACACACACACACACACACACACACACACAAAATTTTGAAAGAAGTAGATGCAATTTCCCGCATTCTGGTGCATTTTACCATGTTTTTAGATTTAAAATGATCTCCCTCTTTCATTGATTTTCCTTGGAGCTGGCATGGTCTGCAATTACTGACTACTATTATGTTATTTATATATATATATATATATATTAACAGCCATTGAAAACGTTTACATGTCTTGATGATATAGCTAGGTTTTTTATACAACAAAGTAGGCTATTAGGCACGAATATTTGATATTTGTGACTTTGAATATTGCTAATGCCAGAGAATGTCTCATAAGAGTGCTAACATTCTTATCAGAAAAGCTGGCTGTGTTTGGCCATGGAAGAACGTAATTTAGCTGTTTGGCCACGCAATGGAAAACTTGGGCAACTCTGGCTTACTTTCCTCTTCTTCGAAAAAAAAGTCCTTATGTCCAGATCGTGTCGCTGTCGTTGATTCGACTCTCAACATAGGCTTGCTTCGGTCGGCTTCGGTGCGTGTTTTGAATGCGTGCGTGATGCTGCGTTGTGTGTTAAAAAAACAGAAAAACGCGGAGTGGATTTCTATTTATATGGGTATTCCCCCTACTGATAAAGTGGAACGGATTTGATTGTGAAGCGATGGAAAGAACGCTGGACTAGTAGACCAGTCATGCACTAGTATTTTTGATGGCAAATGTGGGGGGGTCGAAACAACTTTTCTTCAAGGGTGGGGGGGACGTGTCCCCCCCCAATTATATTATGGTGACGCCCATGGAGGCCACACAAGATCCCCATCACAGAGCCTGTAATGGTCCCCCTGCTGTCTGTCCACGTCGGACCGAGGTGGTGCAGAGGACGATGCAGCGCAGTGCTACAGCAGTCCAGCTTCTGCTGCTTCAGTTCTATGTGCACTAGTGGGGTGGCCAGCCCCTCCCTTCATGGAATTGTTTTAATTAATACAAATAAGTGAGTAAAAAAAAAAAACAGTAGTAAAAAGAAAAAAGAAAAAGTTACAACAATTTTAACTTAAAAGCCACACCTCATTAAGGTTTATTTCATCATCTACGTTTAATAACAGCCTAGGAGCACCACACTGTTGTCATTCGCTACTCTTAACATGACAGCACAGCAGATCCAACACACACCGCTGGCTGCTTGGCACATGTTGCGTAATATCGCTTTCTGTTTTTTTTTTGTGATTCTTTCCAACCCGTTCTCTGAGTGCCGTTTCTAGTGGGCATGAATCCTGGGATTGGAGCGGCTCCACGATGACAGACGCCAGCCCATCATCGCTCTCTATATTTGATTTACACGGTCTGTCCTGTATGGACGTTCTCTATGTCTTCTTTATTGGACTTTGAACTTCCTCACCATCTTGCCAATTTCTCCTGTCACTACCTCTACTACCTAATGGCCTTTTAGACAGATGAACATATATATATATATATATATATATGTTCATTTACAAAGCAAACTCTTGTCAGGTTCCCTTTGATGTGCTTTTAGCCGAACGGTCAATCCAACAAATAATTGGTCCAATGTAGGTCACACAGCGTCTGTGTATCAGTTCATCTTCCAGCCAGGATAACCGACTATATTGTGACTTCAAAATAAAAGTACAGATGGGATTTAATGAAATGCTATAGCCAAGACGGATAGATTGTCATGTCGCTGGATGAACATGAAAGAGAGATTTAACAAGGGAACAAAACAACAAACCCATTGTACTAAATTAAATATCTATAAATATTAATAGTAAAAGATGTACCTATTTGTCTCGCAGATAATGATGAGGTCAAAGTCCAAAGTGAGCCATTTAGATACATGCTATTCAAACCCATCTCAGGGTAATGTAAAGAAAAACCCATTTAATGGCATTGAGCCAGCGCCTTGCTGCCTGAGCACTGCAGTCTGCATGTCACCGTGCAGGCCGTGACATTGTGTGTGTCGCTATACAACACTATTAAAGTCAATACAGGGATTTATATCCCTCGCTCGACCAGAAAGGTCAGATCAATTCCTCCAACCCTACCATCTCTGTCTTCATTTAGCAGCAGCGGTGTACACTAGACATCACATAGAACACACGGCTGCCTGAAAACACTTGTATAAATAAATGCACATTCATGCAGTGTTTAAACAGGGAAACACTCACTATTGATTGGAATCAACTGCTCTCTATTTCTCTCTCTCTTTCCCTCCCTCTCCCTCCCTCCCTCCTTGTGTTTTGCATCCACGGGGGACACGGAGACTGGGTACGCGAGATTACCCAGCTATAAACAGGACCCCTTTCTACCTCAGGCAATCCTTAAACTCATCAGTGGCGTAATGAGACTTTGGGGCTGGGAGAGGAATTAACGGGCTGATTTACTTGTTTTCCTCACACAGATCAGCCGCCTGCATTAGCATGAGGGGGCCGAGCCCTCCGCCGACACGCCAGGCACCACCGAGGCTGGGCCGGCGATGAGGACTGAGACAAAGGCAGGGGTACGTCCAGCGGTGTAGCACACGGTCCCACTCCCGGGCTCGGGGCTTTACATGCACACACCCGCACGTGTCTCCGAGGGAAGATCACGGCGGGTGGTGCTTCTTTACAGCCAGGGAGGGCTTCCAGAAGAAACACTCGGCTTGCAGATAGACCGCAGATACAGCGTGGGTGTTCGGGAAATTAGATTATGGTGGAATGCAGATACTGCTCTAGCGTCAGTGGACAAAAAGGACAAAACCGACGCATGGGAAGAGGACACCTGGAGCAGGCATCAACCTACGCAGGGAGGCAGCCCAGAAGCACTGGGGAGGCAGAAAGCAACGTCTTATTTGTTGTTCTTTGGGTGTGTCTGACACGATACGGGATGAGCCCTCGAGGCGCTTTCATCTAGACATCCGCAGTGATCCTTGGAGAACGACCACCGAACAGGCGGATGTGTTGGGCCATCTCAAACACATTCATGCGGGGGGCGTGGTGGTGGCCCTGCTGCCTCACAGCGGGGGGAAGGACCCAGGTTCAAACCCCGGGAGGGAGGGCTGTTTGTTTGTTTTCCCCCATGTTCACGTGGGATTCCTCCCCCACCACAAAACATGCAAGTGAAGACCCTTGCCCTGCCCATGAGCAAGGCATTACACCTGGAGTTGGTACCTAGCGCCTAGGATGGGTTAAATGCAGATAATTAATTTCACCGTGGGTTTAATAATGAATAACATTATTGTGTCATTTCAATGTTATCTACGGTGTAAAAAAAATAGAAATACACAATTAAAATCGATTTTTATGCACGTACAACTGCATGCACCATCTTTCCCAGCAATATGATAATTCATATTTTTGAAGAATGAATCAGCAGGTCCACTGTGTTTTTCTGGATACGAGCTATAAATCAACTGATATAGAAAAGCTCCAGTCAGGACACACAGTCAAGGTGTTCTGCACTGAGCTTTGTGGGGCCTGAGGCAGACCTCATGTCTGCTAGCGTTTAGCTACACCTAGAGGGGTTTGTAGCTTGCAGCAAATCAGCCAATTGTAATAACTAGCGGCTTCAGGCTTTTCTGGTTGTTGTCATTGCCCTGATTATACAGCAATCATTGAATGTGATTAATTATGTACACAGAATAAATATTCAACGTTAGGCTTTTGAATGCACAGGATGCATTTGAAAATCATTTCCTAAGGGGTAGGCATTGAACAATCCACGTTCATTAAGTAAACCACTTAAAAATTTTAATTTTCAGGTTTCACTCGATGTAAACATTATTGTTAACATTGTTAGCTCTCACGATAACTGCATTTTTTTTGGAATCTTTTTCATGAAGGTTAATTAAAATGTACACAAAAGCTACAAAAGTTAAGTTTGTGGTGTGGCTAGATAATATATAATATAGATGACCTGTCACATAGTAGGATGGTGCCAGGAAACGGTTACCATAGCGATTGGGAAAGAGAAATAGCAAGTATAAAAACAACGGTGGCGTCGTCACATTACGGGTCTCTTCTACATGATATGCTAATGAGGTGTCCCTGTATGCTGATGACATTCCCTCCTCGCTCTGACGACAACGGAGACAGGTAGCCTGGAATGAGGCCGCCGTGTTTGGAAGCACCTTAGAGCTCAGCCCTGATTAGCATCAGCCTGCCCGCCCCCCCCCCCCCCCCCACCCCCCCGCCCCCGCCACCTCGCATTAGTGGTTTCATTAAGTGATCATCACATCAGCCGAGTGGTATCAACAACCAATCACAGGGAAGGCATTAGGGGCAGTCTCAGCAAACCCCGCGCAATACAGACCGCCGTCTCAAACCCACGACGGTAAGACATTGTGATTCATGCTACGGTGTATTATTTACATCGAGTCTGCTCGTGCTATTATCTCCAGACACGCCTTTAGAATATGCATGTGTGTGCTGTTCCTTGCATCACTAAACTGTCACTTCCGTCGTCTTATTGTCTGTCAAAGCACACGGCTAAAAGGGACAAGGTCTCTTCTGAGAAAGAAATATTTTATATTTGAGCTAGGTGTCCATCTTCTGGGATTCTTTTGTTCCCCAGGATTTAGCCTTCATTCGATGTTACGGAACGTGATTTAGTTTATTATGAAGAATCCAAGAGCAACGTTTGGTTCCAGTGATAGTACGTCACCGTCAGAGGTAGCTGTGAGTTTATACCACGCTATATATACTGACAACAAACCCTTACCTGCGGCCCGTTGACCTCCACAAACCAGACGATTGTGAGGCAGGGCATACGCCTCAGAGGCGCGGGACCCTCAAACAGAGAGCAGGGGAAAACAATAATGGGCAGACATGAAACATAATCCCTTCTGTCTGCGATTTTATTGGCAGCCCCTCCAAAGAATGGTGGCTCCCCTATTATGACTTAACACATCAAAATGGCAGCGTGGCACACAAAGAAAAGGCCACCTGATGATAAACACAGCAGACGGCGGCCAGGCCTTTATCTGGTGGCTGCCTGTAGCTCGACTCGGCCTCAATTTGGCCCGCAACAATCGATTCGGTCCCTCCTTACCTCTGCTTCAGCAGGTGGAATAAAAACAGACCTTTTGTGTAAAGAGCAGGGGCTCAGCTGGTATGCCACCGGCAGACGGGTCTCAGCCCCGCCACACCGGTGTGCCGTCAACTCCATTAGCCGGTTTCAAGATGGCGTAAACGGCACAGCCGAGACGTTTGAGGATTTTCATCACGATTTAACATGCGCACGGGTGTGTACGCACGGGTGTGTCTCACTACGTGGGACCACAGGTAGGCTGTGCGTGAACACGGCTTACCGTCAGCATCTCAAACTGTTTTAATGTGGCACCGACACAAGAAAAGCCTTACTTTTGATTATTGGGGGAATGTGATTGCTACTGGACAGCCCAAGGCAGACTGATTGCAGCAAATCAGATTCATTTTAACAACGCAGGAAAATAAAAAATAATAAAAACAGGCTGTCGTAGCTATATGCCAGTATGGAATATGCCCATTCATTTTTAATACCCGGTATAATTTATTTTTTGCAATTTCAACCCTTAGTCCCATAGAGGTTGTTCCTCTGATCAGCATGCAGACAACCTGGCTTCAAATCCTCAATTTCACATGCAAATGGGGTGCATCTGATTTGAATAATATTTGAATATGGATCACATAGTGTGGCTCGGTACCTCAGAGTTGAACTAAACAAAAGGAGCGGGGCAATTTCAACCACACAGGACCGTGCAGCAGAAGGTCAGGCTGGAGACCTGCTCGCTTTATTTTGGAGACTACAGGCAGGGAGGCTTGAATGAAATTAACTCAACACGCCTTAAGGACAGGAGAAGACGAGGAGGAGCAGAGAGCTTTATATTCCGAAGGGAAAGTGAAAACATGCCACAGTCGGCGTGGTGTGTACTCAAAAAAATGTTTATTTGATAGAGATTTGCTTGACCAAGATTGCCGTAAACGACATACACAACGTAGACGAGATGGAAACCTCCTGTGTCCAGGGACAGCGCCCCGAAAGCACAATGAACAGCTGCAGGGCGTACACGCCTCCCAGCCATCCTCCATACTGTGGTATTAAGGAATACTGTGTGTGTGCGTGTGCGTGTGCGTGTGTGTGTGTGTGTGTGTGTGTGTGTGTGTGTGTGTGCGTGTGTGTGTGTGTGTCTTCACACAGTGAGACCTTCCCCCCACATGGGAGGAGAAAACCCTAACCGTCGGAAAATAGAGAACAAATGAATCAATACGTGAAACCAAAAACGATGCTTGGACGACACGTCACATGGTGTCTACTGATCTCCACATGCACCTTCCAGACCCAACGAGCCACATCCCTCCTGAACGACTGGTTTTGGGCCAGGACGGCTCGTGACGCCGGTGGTGATGTCATGGCTCCCTCTGGGGTGTACATCAGAGCTGGCGGCGGCGGCGGCGGCGGCGGTCTTTGTGGGGCTGTGACATGCGTTTACTACACTAGATAAATAAATAAACCCCGCTCCCCGAGGACTCGTTCAACACCCATGAGCCGACACTGCCGGGCACGATTCAGCACGCGCTTTCAAAATTATATATTGATTACGAAACCATCATAAAAAATGACCCAATTTAGTATCCAGAATCAATTCCTGTCCCCGGTGACACATGAGGAGGGTGTGCAACCCACAAAAGCAAAGCGCGCAGATGAAGAATATCCAGACTTATCAAATACTTTTACTCACAACATGGTCTTACAGAAATAGATGAAGGCAGGGCGTGGGAGGCGGGATCCCATTGAAATACAGAAATAAATGGAAAACAAGCAGCCATGCCACAACTCACACCGCCACATCCCAACGAACAACAGACTTCATGCGTGTGTTCCCGCTTTGTGGATCAATGAAAACGAGCGCGGCTTTGAGTGACGGGTTGGAGATGGACCCCAGGCCCTCTTCCCCCTGATTTGACAAAGATAACTTGACTGAAAGCCATTTAGTATTTATTACAGCGGATGACACCGACTGCCAGGGCAGAGAGGCTGCGGCAGGTTTGGGAACCCTGTGTCTCGTCGATATCCTTCTGGAAACACGCAGGCTCGGGTTCCAGACAATATGCCGTGCGCTGTGGCGCTGCAGAAACAGCTGCTTTTGTTTTGTGCAGGGTGATGTGGTGCAGGGTGGCGTGACGGCGGGGCCACAACACCAGAACACCGGATCACCAGAGAGCCGCCCCCCTGGGGTCCACACACACATCGCTGGGCCACCTACTTGGAAACACTGTCGTACGGCCTCGCGTTGATAACATGAGTGGAAACAAGAAGATAACAGACCCTGGACCAGCAGATTTATTGATATAGATAGATAGATAGATAGATAGATAGAGTGATAGAGTGATAGAGTGATAGATAGATAGATAGATAGAGTGATAGATAGATAGATAGAGTGATAGAGTGATAGATAGATAGATAGAGTGATAGAGTGATAGATAGATAGATAGATAGATAGAGTGATAGAGTGATAGAGTGATAGATAGAGTGATAGAGTGATAGATAGATAGATAGATAGATAGAGTGATAGAGTGATAGAGTGATAGATAGAGTGATAGAGTGATAGATATAGTGATAGATAGATAGATAGATAGATAGATAGATAGATAGAGTGAGAGATAGAGAGATAGATAGATAGATAGATAGATGAATGAATAGGGGGATGGATTGAAACTATTTAGATGGAAAGATATATGGATTAATGGACAGTCAGACAGCAAAGTGGTACGATGCTGTACGGCCTAATTAACATTGGAATGAGGCTATTTATCCGTGCATGCTTTTAAATATGGATCAATGACAGCAGATCATGAAACATGCACAGTGTGCGTACACAACGCCAGATTGCGGTTGGTCGACAACGCAATCCTTGCAATCGTTATGGGACGACCACGATGGTTCCTTATCTGGGGGGAGCAGGGATCACAGCGGGGGGGGGGGCGACTATTTCCTGCCTTGATTCTCTTACCTATTGGCAGCCTCACACTGACAGCTTTTCAATACGTGGTAAAAACCTATCCAAAAAAACCCTGTCCATTAAGTTTGATCAAACATAGAGAGCAGCACAAAGGCCGGGGCTGCAGCCTGGGTCAGCACTAAAAGGTGCCTGCAGTTTGGTTTTACAGTGAGAGCACTCTACACTGGGCCCGCTGGACAGGTGATTTGCTTAGAATGGAGTAAATACTAGTGAGTAAGACAGGCTCTCAGGCGTTTTATAGGTTGATGTGGAGCAAACACAAAACATGGATTTGTGCCTGGCATGTCTTTTGAGAGATCGAAAAGTGAAAAGACTGAAGTAAGGGTTACCTTTCTGCTCGTGGGAATGTACGCAACACTGTTTCGCTGTCATTTTACTAAAATACATTTTGTTGAATAAAATAAGTTAATAAATAAATATATATTTTTAAAGATTATATTATGACAGAGCATTAACCTAAGAAGGTTATCCATCAAGTGGAATGAGAGCATCAAAACAATGGGCAAATCTGAAACGTACGATGTGCAGTGACAAGAGATACTCTTCAATCATGTTTCCCTTCCAGCCCTGGATCCCAGGCCGTCCTCCTGCAGGAGTGGGTCTTCTATTTCCCCGTCCCAAACCCAGAGGAAATAAACAAGATCCGGAATCACTGGTGCCTATGCGTCTTTGACTTTCCCGGTCAAATCTGTAAATCTGTAAATCTGTCCGGAAACACAAGTGTGCCGACTGAAGGAGAAGCAGGCGGGAGGCGGCAGCGGGTCTGAACACTGCTGCTGAGACATGGCTCCATGGCCGCGGCCTGGCTTCTGTCTCCCCAACTTACACACGAGAGGGGAAGGGCCTTAAGGATCTCATCGGCTCACAGGGCGGCAGTTACTGACTGAATTACTTCATTTACAAACAAATCCTTTCAATGTTTTCAGCCTCACTGATGCATAGGTCATCAATTATAGAACGCTTGGGGATTTGACAGTGAGGGAGCGGGATGGACGGAACAGCTCTCCGTCACACACACGATTGCATTGTTAGTGAACAGCGACGCAGTTCACGCTATCTGTTCGTCTTCTTTCCATCTATCCGTCCATCTATCTATATATCTCCATCTTGTTGTTTTTGTGGTGTACTGTTGGGTCGTGAATTGGTCGAATATAAAAGTCTTTGCAGGTACTTGCTACTGTGGAGTACGCTGAATCCTTTTTAACTTGTTATGATTGTTTTCCTACCTCCGTGAGTGGGAGAAGGAGAGTAGGATGAGTGAGATAGGAGAGATTTAACAAGTGCAAGATAAAGAGATAAAACGAGAGAAAGCGAGAGAGTGATAATGAGAGAGAGAGGGAGGGAGAAAATTAGAGAGAAAAAGAGATTTAACGAGGGACTTCTAATGAGTGTGAGAGAAAGAGATACAAAGTGAGATATAATGAGAGAGAGAGAGAGAGAGAGAGAGAGAGAGAGAGAGAGAGATAGAGAGAGAGAGAGAGAGAGAGAGAGAGAGAGAGATAACGAGGGAGAAATAAATAAAGAAAGGGAGAATGAGAGCGAGGGAGAGAGGGAGGGAGAGAGCGAGGCACAGATGCATTTTAAATGGACCTTCCTTGTCCACCTCAACCCATGAAACCCTCCTGGCATGGCAAGTGGTCTCGTGTGACAGGCAGAATTTCGAGCCTGGCAAACAGCATTATTCTCATTCCCGGCCCCATTGTCAACTCTCATAGAAATCTGCTGTCAGGGACTGGCTCCCCATGCTAACCAGCGCGGCCCGACTCCCTGCATGTGTCTATCTCTGTCCACATCCATACTCTCTGAGCAAAGAGACAACGCAAGGGGCCGGGGAAGAAGACAAAGTGAGAGAGAGGGGGAGGAGGGGGGGAGGGAGGAGGGAGGGAGGGAGAGAGGGAGAGAGAGGAGGAAACACAGACAAAGTGAGAGAGAGGGGGAGGAGGGAGGAAGGGAGGGAGGGAGAGAGAGGAGGAAACACAGACAAAGTGAGAGAGAGGGGGAGGAGGGAGGGAGGGAGAAGAGGGAGAGAGAGAGGAGGAAACACAGACAAAGTGAGAGAGAGGGGGAGGAGGGAGGGAGGGAGAGGGGGGAAGGATGGATGAGGGAGTGAAGGAGAGAGGCAGAGAGGGCGGGAGGGAGAGAGAGGAGGGAAGGCAGGAAGGAGGGAGGCAGGGAGGGAGGGAGGGTGGGAGGGAGGGTGGGTGGTCTTTCAATGAGCTGCCCATCCGACAGGAGGTGAAAGAACAAAAAAAAAAAAAGAGAAAGCCATCTCTGGAGAGCTCATCACTCATGGTGGGCTGGTGGGGCTGGACAGCTCTGTGTTCTGCTGCTGATATTGCTCACGACAGTCTGTCCGCTCGCACTGCCAACCCTGCCCAACTGGACAGGACACCTTAACTCCTGAGATTCCCTTTCATGCTCCGAGAGCTGAGCCAGGCTCAATCCACAGGTGGGGGAATTAAAAGAATCTCCGTCCTGACGGCTGACTGCACTAATGGGCCTTTAGAAATGATAAAAAGAGGGAAAGTAAGACCTAATTCGAAAATAAATAGTTTTGAATGCATGCGTGACGCGGTGGAAACGTTGTGATACAGACTCAGGCTTGGATGCTACCTGCATGGAATATTTAGTGTGCCATAACCCATGCACAGTAAAATACCTTTTAGCACATATTTTTATTATTATTCACAAAATGTGAATCTGTGTTGACAACAAGCCATATACATTTTATTTACCTATAAACCTGCATGTCATCATTCTGAAGTGGAAAACAGTAATTTTATATATTAATATATATATTTACTATATATTCCTTTGATCTAAAAATTATACAATCTTCCTTACGTGTTGAATAATAGTTCCATGTCCTTATATAAGGGCGTCTTATGAAGTCGTTTTCTGCACACACAGCACATAGAGGCCTTTGTTGTGTGGACGTGCTCGGCGCTGTAAACCATGGGGCGAAAACCAGATGGAAATAAAATAAAATAGGAATCTGTTTCATTAATAGAAATGTTACAATTGGGATTAAATGATCGGCCATGTCCTTATGCGCACACACACACACACACACACACACCTATAGGCATGCATGCACACACACACACACACACACACACACACACACACACACACACACACACACACACACACACACACACACACACACACACACACACACACACACACACACACACACACACACACACACACACACACACACAGGGGGGGCTGCTAGGACTACACCCATTGATGGCACATACCAAATATCTTCCAAAACAACATGGCCGCTTTAATGGTGATCATTAATGCTGGTGCGTTTGATTTATGTCGGCCATGTTTCGGAAAACAATAACAAGAAATGCTCAGAATGTGGTATGCAGTGCAAAATACAAATATCTGACACCCGCGTTGTGTGGGTTGCCGTCAGAAAAACAACAGCAGACAACAGCGGAAACATTTGCAACCATTGACTGGAGGGCCAAACAAAGGGGCTCATTAACCTATTCCGCTCATCATGAACGCGTTCAGAGTACAGCCGGCGTGTTTGCTAACGCAGATGATTCATTCAGGTCTTGATGCAAACAAATGGAACGTGTGTGAAATGTGTGTGTGTGTGCGTGCACGCGTGTATACAATGTGCTTCACATGTAATGAAAGTCATGCAAATTTGAGTAAGGAAAGTATGGCTATGTCTTGCGGGTTTGTGCACACGTCTCTGTCAGCAGTTTGACCTCTTTAACCTTTAGAGCAAGGTACACGCAAGTTAGCCTGAGAAGTGCAGGAACAAATCAGTGTTTTTTGCAGAAAACAAGACGCCACTAAATTATTCCTATGGTGATTGAGTGCTCAGATGTAGCACAATCTACGATTCATTATTTCTCATTAGACAGGAACAATCAAGGGTTTAGTGTATCAATCTAGTGATTATAACTGTTTCCCTGATTTATGTTTCTTAAAACACTGCAACGCTCTTCCATGCCTCAACGGTTTGATAAGGCGTTTCATTCAAGTGCTTCCATTTTTGATCTATCTAGCCATCCATCCATCCATTGTTCTGTCAATCTACATCCAAAGCTTAGTGTGTGTGTGTGTGTGCACGCATGTGTGTGTCTTTATGTGTGTATATGTGCGTGCGTGCATCTGCGTGCATGTGTGGGCATGTGTGTGTGTGTAGCTAATGTACACCAACACTCTTTGTAATCCCAGACATTCTGCAGTGTTTCTCAATCTCCAGCTAACACCCAGACACGAGGCATGTGGAGCACAGATAAAGAGAAGGTAGAGTGCTATATAGGTCACCCCTCTGCAGATGGAACTGAAAGGAACATGCAACCCTTAAGTTTGACAGCTATGGCATTTCATTTCCCAAGCACAGCGGGCTATAAAAAGTGGACCTGACTTATAGCCACTGCGTTTGTAAGCCGAGTTTACTGAATGGAACCCTGGATGTTTTCTCTCTAATTGTGATTGATCCACACCCGTGTTTTGTAATGTTGAAGGTTGCATGGTAGGACGTGCGGCGTGCTGTTTCCACAGCCAGATCAGCCTGCTTGTGGATCTCTGATGACAGGTTAAGGTTTTAGAGGACATCTGCTCAGACAGCAATACACCACCTGTCACCTGTTTTCCCCGCAGAAACAACGCTAATTCAGAGGAAAACACAATCATGATAAATAAACCATTTTTACCGTTTTAAGTGCTCATGTCTGCCAGACAATTAAAACGCTGTTGGAGGTAGCGGCAATCATGCATATTAATATCAACCATAATAATTCATGAATGTGTTTGTAATTTCATACAATATACGGAATACGCAATGTTCGTCTTAATTGGAAGTAATGTATCAACGTTAAAGAGATCTCGACCTCCACACACACACACACACACACACACACACACACACACACACACACACACACACACACACACACACACACACACACACACACACACACACACACACACACACACACACACACACACACACACACACAGGCGTACATCTTGTATAACCACAAAAGGAATGACACATTAGTCTGCTAATTCCAGAAGTCTTTGATAACCAGTGCGTGCAGCGTTCTATGAAGCTGACTTCAGTCAGATGGCCTCCTTGGGACGTCTTGCTAGGGTATCTTCCCCGGCAACCGGTTTTCTGAGCCTCCATTCACACCAAAGACAAATGGTCATAGCCGAGTTGCAACAGATCCAGAGGGGCATTTTGTCTACGTAATATAGCCCACAGCCAAGTACTGTGAGGAGTTTAAATGGGAAATGGGCCCTGCTTTATTATGCCGCAGCGCCTTGGAAATGAATGTGGATAATAGATATATTCACAGCGGTATTAATATCCTCAGAGTTCAACTTCTCCCTTTTTTTCCTCTCCCCCCCCCCCGCCCCTCACTCTCCATTTTCTTCTCTCACAGGCTCCAAAGTACTTTGCCCTTGGCTATGCCTTATACTAAATAGATTTATGAGAACATTTGTGTCATATTTCCTCTTTTTCCCATATTGTCAAGACGGATTGTCAGTGCTCCGCTGATTGAGTGGAATCATTGCGCGCGCTCAGCCCCCATTGTCGGGCGCACATATTCATCTCTGGGGGAGACTTAACAAGGCAAATTGGCCAATGACACTCCTCTCAAGGCTGGGCCATGCCGTAACAACGAGGTCAGGGGTATGAAAACAGTGGCTGAAAGACTACATTTTCAATAACCATAAGCTCACTATCCGATTGTCCGTTTAATAAAGAGAAGAGCGGGTGAGTGGGGACACGTTCTCTCTGTCTTACACGGTGCACTGGTGTTGGTGAAAGGTGTCTCCGTCGACGTGCATATGAGACTTCGAGTTGGCGAGATGCTGAAGTACAACAAACAACAAACATGAACACGTCGTTGTCTGGGAAGCATCGGTTGCAGGGCAGAATACGACGTGCCTGGCCTCCAGAAGAAGACCCCTACACATCACTCTGTACCGAAGAAGTGCCGGTGGTGACGTACGTGAACACAGACCCCATTAAAAGCTTAACTAACAATGTACATTTTTATGGTTTGTGTGTTCCTTTCTGCACAGGCGCCAAAATTAACTTCAAGTCTTTATCCCTGCACTGGCTGCACCCTGGGGAAATTATCAATCTTTAATTATCATACGCAAGCACTAAGCAGCTGTGAGCGCCAAGCAGAAAACATGGTTGGGGGGAGTTGGAGGTGTGGGGGGGGGGGGGGGGGGGGGGGGTCCCAGAGCGACGCACTCAGCACTAGCAGGAAGGCCGACCTCTGAGCCGGGAGCATGGATGGAGGGGGGGGAGGACGGGGACTACATCGAGGTCTCAGATGAGCAGCACAGCGCCGCGACGCGCACTAAAGCACAGCAGGACCTCAACAACAGGACCTCAACAACAGGACCTCAACAACAGGACCTCAACGACAGGACCTCAACGACAGGACCTCAACAACAGGACCTCAACAACAGGACCTCAACAACAGGACCTCAACAACAGGACCTCAACAACAGGACCTCAACAACAGGACCTCAACAACAGGACCTCAACGACAGGACCTCAACGACAGGACCTCAACAACAGGACCTCAACAACAGGACCTCAACGACAGGACCTCAACGACAGGACGCACGCAGCACACTGGGCAGGAGGGTGAACACATTTGTGCTTTTTATTCTTTGGTGGTTCGTAGTTTCCACACTTTTAAAATGAGCCAATACTTTATTGATCCCACGGGGAGACATTTGGTCACAACAACGGTACAAGACAGGATATCTTTTTAATGAATCAAAGTAAGGGATAGAGAATTATGCCGTAAATTAGCGTTTGCACGTGGGCTAGAAGGTCGACGGGTTGCGATCGAGGATATGAGTGACAGTCGACGTGGCTACCGCCTGAACTGGCGGACTGCAACGCAGCTCGCATGTAACATGTGTAGCACGGGGCAGGACTAGCATGCAGCGCGCGCTGTCACAGCGGATCACACGGCTGGCGCTACACGGCTGCGCCGGTTCACGGCTAGCACACCGCGTAGCGAGTCGTACGGCTGCATGTACTGAGCAACAGCGCGACGCATTAAAGGACAGCGGTGCCACTCGCTTTAACACACATGAGGGAGACTGACAGTCACTTTTATTAAGCTAAAAGCCCAAAAAAAGATTTGATAAAATATCTCTGAAATCAATTCTAACACACTGTTTGAGCCTGTGCATTTGCCACCCAAGGCATATTTCAAAAGCTTGAAGATTAAAGATGCAGTATAAAAGGTGCCGTTTAAAATTGGGTTCTGCAGTCTTAACACACGTTATTAGAGAGAGCTGTCCATCTGTCAGGTGGAGTCCCGTACAATCTTCTCTTGATTCAGTTTGTTTGCTTGTTTCCATGGCTGCAGAGCCATGCTCAGGTTGTTGTTCCATTCGTGGCCACCAGGGGTACTCTGAGCAAAGTGACTCATGACCCACAAAACAAAACAAAGACAAACTGTTCCGACGTGGAACCCAGATTTAAAAGGATAGCATACTGGCTGTAGAATTTTTAGCAAGAAACTTCTGTAATTTCTGATGGCACATCATGGTCATTTTAAGATTTTGTACAGTTTGTTGCAGTTTGTTACATATTGTGCCTTTAAGTAAACAGATGCAAGTATGCAACCGTCATTGTGCTGGAGAATTCCACATCTAGAATCAATAATATATATATTTTTTTACCTTTAAATAAATGTCACTTTGTAAAGCTAGAAAAAACCACTTAACCTGGCTAGGTTGGTAATCACATAACGCTTGACAAGGCCAGGAGAGAGTCCACCGCTGTTGCAAATGCGTCCAATGAGGTGATTGCATGTAATCAGCTTCTATTGTGGTGGCATGAGGTTTGAATAATCAGGGAACATTGAGCGGTTTGCAATGTGAGAATGCGTTCACACACATTGTATAGCTACTGCTGCAATTATTTATATGATTAAAGAAATGTGTTTAAATGAGTAAAAAAGACCTACCTGATGTTTCTCACATATAATCACTGAACAGAACCAGTGTTGCTGTTGTAATCAGACAACTGGTGCAATGTCTGCCTTTTCTGAATAACAAACCTAACTTTTGATCGTTGACTCATATCAAGTTGCTTCTGGAATCTTGTGACACATGTGCACGCAGTGTTAACCTGCAGTTGCCTCAACATGGAATACACACTTTCAACGTTTCAAATGTTTTCAACCTCACTTTCAAAGTAGGTCGCTAACAATGTCTGGCTAAATGAATAAATGCAAATATATTACGGTTGTGTCTTCTGAAAACAGAAAGCAAAGAATCAAAGAAGAGCAGAACCTGTCCTAATGGCCATTCCCTTAGTCCCAGTCCCATCCCACTCGCAGCGTACTTCTGCCCCTGGTTCTTTGGGTAATCCTGTGGATTTTAATTAGCAGTGACCTTGATACAGGTAGGCTTTGATGATAGCCGAGTCCTGGGAGAGACACAGAGACTCCTAACAGAGGCACTCAGAGTGCCGGGCTCGGCTCCAGCTCCGGCTGACCTCTAACTGAAATAGGACAACACGCTGCTCTCTTCAACCAGTCGGTGGCCCACTGAGTGGTGGATACAATTGGTTTCACTGGGACAACTCAGGCTGTCAAAAGAATCCGGAAAGAGCCGTGATGGTGAAACACTCTGTACGGCCGGAGACCCAAACAAACAGCGTGGCAAACAGAATAACAGAATAATGTCAGACGGAACCCAGACTTTCATTACCTTTATAAAACCGCTAATGACTCTCAACATCCGTGGGGATCAAACCGGTAACACGAGAAGGTAACTAATGCAATCGGACAAAAGTGTAAAATGTTAAAGGTGCGCTTATTAAATCCAGCGACCATTAGCGGCAAATGTCGCGGTGAACAGCTCGACCTCCAGTGAGGACGACATAAAGTCGTTAGAATGGATAACCAATCATCTTCATTAAGACCACGGCATCTCCCAAAAAGACAAGCGCCCTTAGCCTGACCCAGGCAGCATCACGCGCAGAGGAGGATCAGACGGTCAGGCAGAGCGTGATGCGGCCAGGTACGGTCACCGCGGTGATCCAGACAATTAGTGAAATGGTGAAAGGCTTCGGTCCAATCAGGGCGTGGGGAAGCGGAGGCTCGCAAAGCGAGGGGAGACTTAACTGATTACACCTATTAATGGCCTGTTAAGTGTGCGGGTTCAAACCTGGGTACACTGCCTTGTGATTACATTTGAATCGCCAGCTTCAGCATCACACACACACACACACACACACCCACACCCACACCCACACACACACACACACACACACACACACACACACCCTTCAGGTTGTTGACTCAACAATCAGAGATTCCATGCCTGTGCCACATGCTGTTTATAGGAACGGAGCACTTCAACAAGGCACACACACAATGCTGGATTTATTTTTAATATGTCCGTCCATCCGTCTATCTGCCTGTCTGCCTGTTTCTAGTCTGGTATCTAATTCTCTGTCTGTCTGCCTGTATATCACTCGACTTATCTGTCTCCACATCAATCTATCCAACTACCTTTATATAATTTCCTATACCGTCTGTTTATTTTATTGGTACTGATTACCTGCAGTAAAAACCAGCCTTACACATAACAAGGTTCAGGCTTCAAGTAGGCTTCACAAAATCACCCTCCCATGCAGTTCCTAGACCAGCAGAACTGGGTGATATTGGTGCTAACCTACCATTAACCTACGGTTGGCCCTGACATGATCAGGTTAGAGCGTGTTTAGCTCGTTGAGCCACTGCAGCGTGGGCAGTAATTCAGAGTAGCATTGGGTTCCAGCAGAAGAGGGGTTTGTTTAAATGCAGAAACCTCATGTTGACCTCAGCTCCTACTGCCTAGATACCAACAGGTCACCTGGTGGCTGGAACCTCATGTTGACATCACCTCCTACTGTCTACATACCAGGTCACCTGGTATCTAGTGCAGTGCAGCTGCAGGTGGTTCAATGTACACCTGAGTGATTGCGTGGTATAGATCTGTCGGTACAGCGTCTAACTACGACCTTGTATAGCCCGCTAGAGTCTGTTCGTCTGACACCAATTCAAGACATCTGACACAAACATCCCAGTATATGTAAATAACTCAGTGAGATGTCATTGTGCTTCTGCAGCAGAAAGGGGGACCCAGCAGCGGCAGGGCTGGGTGGCTGCATGCCATCATTGCCTTTCTCTTTCTAAGCCAGATGGGTTTTGCATCGCTAGACTGCAAAGGCCCCAGCACTGCTTCCACCCCCCCCCCCCCCCCCAGACATACTGTATTTCATAAACACGGGAGTAAAATCCAATTGCACCCAGTGCATGAAACAGTGCAGTGGAGGGAGAATGTGTTGATCATATATATTTATTTATCGCACACACACACACACACAAACGCACACAGGCACATGCACGCACTCGCGCGCACACACACACACACACAGAGCAAACACAGAAGATGTGCTACAGCAATGTTCTATGACGCAAACGTGTTTCAGGTTAATCATGTTTTGCCTTTCGCCTTAAACCACCCTCTGGTTGTTTGCCTCTTTTGGTTTCCTCTTGCAAATGGCAACAATTTACTAGACCTACTCAATTAACTGATAACTGTGAATGTAACGGGGACATCGAAACACATTTAGTCCACTGTGATGCTGGCTGGAACAACCTGAGTCAGATACCAATTACCCTGATTGCTAATTATAAATTATGATTTGTTTGTTGATAGGCAGAGTAAGAAAAATAAGAATTCATTAATATTAAATGATCTGAGACACAGACATACCATACAGACACAAACATACCTAGGGTAAGGGCCTGTACCATGTGACTCCGCCCCTCAGACCCTCCCCAGAATGCAACAGCATCATGCCAGCACAGGGCTCACACACACACACAACCACGACTGACAACACTTAAACAGACGAAACGTACCTCGACTGGCACTCTCCACGTGCTCCAACTCATCTGGGAAATTCATAATCTCCGGATATTTCTCCTGACACAGCTCGGCCAGGAAGTGCAGCAGCGTGATGTTGTGCTCCACGGATTTGGTGTCACGGAGCTGGGGGGGGGGGGGGGGGGGGGAGAAGGGAGGAGGAAAACAGGGCATGTGTGAGGCGATTGCATTCAATGCATTTCATTGTGTTGTACGTATCACCGCAGCACAGCGCACAAATACACAATCAGAGAGTGTGTGATGTAATATAACCACTGTGAGATATGTGTACCAATGTGACTATGCATCTCTACAGAGAGTAGAGAGGGAGGGAGAGAGAGAGAGAGAGAGATTTTTTTTATTTTTCATAGCTAATTGTTAGACAGACACACAGCCAGACAGACACACATACAGAGGATCAATCACATGGTGTGATTCCATGACATGGCTGCAGGGTTGCTGGCTGGGGGTGAGGGGTGAGGGGTGAGGATGGGGGGGGAGGCAGAGCGTGATGACTTCTGTGTCCCCCAGCGAGGCTTAGCCAGGCACAGTAAATCCCCCCGCCAAAGCCCTAACAACAGATGTGATATTAACCCCCACTGTTCCAACCGGGGGTACGGCGAAAGCGTCCCGACTGCTGCCAGACTTCCTGCGCCGAGACTCAGCGGCGTGACGCCGCTACACGGACGTGTGCCGCACCGCCACTCAAAGCTCCCGGCTGAAGACACTCGGATGTGTTTATAAAGCACGCCGTTTGAATCCCGAGTGGGGGGGTACCCCGGGTAGAGTTATACCTGCAAACTCATAAGGGTTGGAAAAGGTGACAAATCCCCATCAATCAGGATTGTTGACCGGGGGGGAGGGGGGGGGATGTTCATTCAGACTTATATAAACATAAGTCTGAAAGAAAATGAACATCACAATGAAAACTTAACAATTATCAATTATAAAGTGCTCAAAAACATGTGCTACAAAAAAAGTGTTCTAAAAACATTTGCAGTGTTAAATGTAAACATAAGAGATGAGATCATGAGATCACTATTGCATTACTTGGTAGGTGGATTAAAGCTTATCTTCAACCTGGAGTCCCTAGAACATGGAACATATGGATGTCGTTGTTGTTGGGACATGGAGACATGTCCAGTACTGCCATGAACCATCATCCATGCTGTAAAGATCGCTAGTTAGCATGTTCGCTAACTAGCGATTAGCGCCTATTAGCGATTTTGTTGTTATGCTTGCTGTCCATGTTATAACGAAAAGGCCTACATTGAACAGAATAATGATAATGCCATCAAAGGGGGAAATGGGACATGGAGATATGTCCAGTACTGTCACGAACCTTTCGTTTCTCACATCGCAGTTTCTGTTATGAAACACGTGAGACGGCGCAGCCAGACGTGATACTGTTCCATGATTGGCCCATCGGCGTGTCGCTCCATGCGTTGCTCTCCGCAGGTATCAGAGGACGCGTGCCTTTGTTCACGCAACCAACCTCGCTTCGCAACCTCTGGTTCAAAGCGGAGCTAGACTCTTTGCTCCGTTAACTTCCAACGAGGAAAAAAATGATCGAAACCTTCTATCCCCCCCCCCCCCCCCCTTAAAAAAAAAAACTCGTCGGATCTACACGATTCACGTAAATGACATATTTTAACGCCGAAAGGTGACTAGTTTGCAGGTATGTAGAGTACGTACCATAAAGGCTCCTGATCGCAGCGACCCGGGTTTGAGTCCTAGCCGAGGTCCTTCGCTGCATGTCTCCCATTTATCTCCCATACATTCCTGTCTATGTCACTCTTGAATAAAAAGGATAAGGCCTTCAACAATACATCTTTGAATCACGAGTGGGCGTCGAGAACACAAGGACAAACGACTCCAACTTAACCGTGTTTTCCATTCAAATTTCCTCATATCTTTCATTTGGTTTCCATGCTTGAGGAGTGTGCCAATCATGGTACGGAGGTCAGATGCGATATTTCACATGGTTTGTATGAACCACAAATCTTCATCATCGAACACTGTTCCCCAGCAGAGACGTGGAGTACATAACATCAGTTACTAGTCATCAGTCCAGCGCTTGGATGAGTGACATCCAGAGAAATGACAATTATGGTACTCAATACGACCCACAGGTAGATTACAATGCATGAGACCGAGTTCTCCTTAAAACACTCGCCTGCAGGGCTCACTGTGTCTGAGCTAATGTCTCAATTTATTTGGCCCTATTTGTTCTCTTAAATAAAACACACGGCCAAAGAATTGGCTAATAAAGAATGTCTGTTTTATTTCCTGTTCTACACGATGATCGATGGTTAAAAGTCTCACCTATGCGTCAAGGACAGGATGTTTCAGATCATGCATGGGTGTGATATGTGATAGTATATGTGTGTGAGTGTGACTGTGACTGTGACTTTAAGTGTGTGTGTGTGTGTGTGTGTGGAAGTGGGGAAGTAAGTATGTGTTAGTGCATGTGTGTGTACCTGCATGGGTTTGGGTTTCATACAAAGGCAGCGGCGTTCAGCCTAACAGCACCATTATTTTATCTAATTAATGTGCTGGTTATTAAGTGATGATGCAATACTGGATAGCGGAGTCCGGGGTTTAAGTACAGGGACAATTCTGCTGCACTCAGGACAATTTCCCAATGTCAACGCTCTGTGCTTTGTTTAAACACAACGGGACCCTTGAACCCCATACAGTACAGCGGCTATAAATCAATGACATGCTTAATTGGATCGCTCACACACACACACACACACACACACACACACACACACACACACACACTCGTGGTCATGTGTGCACACACACAAATGTGCGTCCGCGCTCACACACACCAAAAACACACACACACAAGCAGAATATCAGGTTGTGCGTTTGGGTTACGTGGAATAGATACAAGACATGATAGTGTTCCCATGTAGAGACGCGAGAGAACACGCAGCTATTGGACACTTGACCCCAGTGGCTGACCGCGATCTCCAGCGTATTATGGCCTGCATCTTTGAAACTTTGAACGTTGCATACACAAGTGAAACACATCAAAACAAAACAACACGTGCATCCAGAACTTTTCCACAGACGAGACACGTAATCCAGTTTGATTCACATTATCTCGAGTCAAATCCAATCTGTCCCCGCTGCTTAATTAGTTTTGACGGCGCTGTGTGTTGAACATGATACCGTCAGGCTCTCAGAAGGAATTAATGAACGCACCTCACCAGCTATTTATAGGAAAGGTCATTAAAATGCATCGATGTCCATGGACACCGATAGGCGCTGTGCGTCACCTGCGACGCCCGGACGCCGTGGCAACGGGGCGTAAACACACCGTGTGAGTGTCTCACCGCGCAGTGTGTCAGGGACGGCTACGCAGGCTAATGCATGCCAGGGATGATGACACACACAGACAGAGACGGAGGAACAAGAGCTTGTTGTTGATTATGATGTATTTATGTGGAGGAGCGCGGAACAGTACGCGACATCTGAGTATGGCGCGGTGAAGCGTGCACGAGCGCATTAACGTGGCCGTCCACATGGGCGTGTGATGACAGCTACGCTTCTATCTAGTCTACGCATCTGGTGCTCGCTGATTTCGTTTCATTTATGAAGTATGAAGAAGCCTTTTTTATGTTTCTCGTATAATGTTATATCATTGTTTATGATTTGGAATAAATGTTTCGTTAACCCGCCCAGGCTGTGCGTCGTTTATGATGTAAGACACTGTAGTAGAAAAATCATCAATCGGCACAGATATATATATATATATATATATATATATATATATATATATATATGTATATGTTGATCCGTGCTGCTGGTGCCGTTCCATACGCACACAATGGCCGCGCTGGCGTACGATGGGTATCGCTTAGCTTAGCGTGAGACAACACTGATCTGATGTGGATGATCAGAAGCTCCTCCATCAGACGGCGTGCGGCGGTAGGGGCGGAGGAGGAGGGCGGCGCTCTGACAAGAACACCCAAACAAACGGGAGCATGAAACGAACAAAGGCAAACGCAAAAAAAAAAAAAGACCAAAAAGAAACACAACAGGAAGAACACGACAACAACAGAAAGTGGCGGAGCCATTATCTGTGCACACCCTGACTGGATCAATGACACCCTGATGTAAAATTAACAACAACAACCAAAAAAAAACATGTGTGTAGAAAACACAACAAAAAACACAGTGCATACTGACAAAGTACTGAGTACCTGCCAAGTAAGTGTGCCAAAGTCTCTAATTCTTGCTCCATATTCATCCCCCCTCCCCCCCCCCCCCCACCCCCACCCCTGGTGCTATGATTGCCCCAGCGCTGGAGCGGCGTGCTGGGAGAGCTAATTAGCAACAACCCACCTCCACACGCTACCTCCGTCGCTGACAGCCCCGCCGCCTTGTGTCAGGAGCGGCCCTCCCCTCCACCCATACAATCACCGCATCCAGACGAAAGTGGATGCAAACAGTTCCCCGATAGACGCAAACACACTCCGACACGCACACACACACACACACACACACACACACACACACACACACACGGAGAAACACATGCGCGCACACACCTGCATGAGCTGACTGGCTGGCTGGCACGCACAAAAAAAAACTGAACAACAACAAACACTTTTTATTATACAAGGATCAATCCTCTTCCTGCGCCGCGTAATCACAATTTAATTTCATGCATTTCGCATTTTAATTTGTTTATTATTGTACCCCAAGGTGTCATTACTGCGCCTGGACAAAACATGAAAATACAAATAATTGACACATCTGCTGGGTGCGCTATTTTAATCTCCTCCAACAGGTAAAACAGGGTAAAGACTTGGAGTGAGAGCAGTTTGTATTCTGCTCCTCGATTTAATGCTACAAAAGTTAATGTGAGGTGTGCTGTACCGGTACTATATTTAAACCAGACTTCACCTTTTACGTTTGTGAATTGGATTGTAGAAATAACGTTGCTACTAATGACTGTGTTTTTGGAGGTTTTAACACATAATTAATTGCCTTGCCTGTTATATCATGTTATGTTTTACAAGTATTTACTTCATTGCAAATGACTTAATTTCAAACAAACCCAAAATACTGTTAGTGCTTGAAGCTGCATTATCCCCACTCCTGTTTCCCGACTCTGCACCTTATTGTGCTATCTAATAGCTGCACTGTTTATCAAGCTAATGTTTCAGAGTTATTTTATTTTTTATTTTGAATTCGATGATTTATTAATCCCTCTGAAGCACTCTGCAAAGAGGCACTTTGAGAGCTGAACACGAAGAAAGTTGCGGCACAAATAAAGTGAACCACTGCAACTAGTGATTCAAAAAAAGTATATTTTCCCTGCACTGTATGTGTGAACCGCATATTACTATATTACTACTAGTGGCGTTAAGACGAAGGTCCACAGAACAGGTAATTCTTCATAGCCAGAGTTAATGATTTCCGTTGCCCCCCAGTCCAAAAATCTTTAACCTTGACCGAGACAGAAACAAGATTGTGGAGAAGGATCTCTGCGCTGTCGGCGTTTATTGAGTGCCCTGAGCTGCTTCTCCAAAATATAAGCCAGAGCCTGCTGTTTCAGGTGATTAGAAAGACATTAAAACTCTTGGGCAAAATTGCGGGCTGATTAATGCAGCTAGGTGAATATCATTGACCTGGAGGGCAGAGCGACTACGGGTGCAGAAGTGTTCTTCATCCTGTCTGAAAGGACCTGACAATTTCTATTTTGCAGGGGGGGGGGGGGGGAAGTAGATAAGGAAATAAAAGCATGTCCACGGATATCACGGTTACCACTAACATTAACATTTAAAACATGCAGAATGGACATCGCCACTAGGGATGGATAGAAAGCACCTGAACCAGACTACAAAGCTCGCTCCTGACAGAAACCAGTTAATGGTGGAGCTAAACATATCAAGGTTATCATACGGTGTGACAGATACACACACACACACACACACACACACACAGACCGTTCTTCAATCCACCCCATCACATTCTGCCATCGGGGTCTTCAAAACCCCCCGACGTGCACCTATCCCTTCCAAAACAGTAAGCATTCCGATGGAGTGGGGATGGAACCTGAATGCTAAGCAGATGTACTGTAGCGTTGAGGAGGAAAGTAATTACACACGGTAGCGAGTAATATAAAACCGGAGTGCAGATATGAATGAACAACCCCGTGCAACAAACGGAGGGGGCCGTCCTTGTTTTTCATTAGGCAGACGCACGCTTCACCCAGAGCGGCTGTGGCGGCGGCGGCGGGCCGGTGTCTCTCTCAGCGGAGGGGGGGGGGGGGGGGGGGGGGGTGGATCGCGGCAGACGACAGGGTAGGAAGGTCACACGCCCTGTAGGGCCCCCCCGGGGTGAGGCACTGAGAGCCACTGGAACTCTGCACCGGAGGAAAGTCTGGAGGAACTGGAGCCGACGGCGGCGGTGGCGGCGGCGGCCGAGACGACAGACGGCGTGATGATCTCAAAGACGTCAGCTCCGACCCACGCCGCGGAGCCCCCCGTGAAGGTTGGTTTTGGCAGGGTAACAAATTGAACGCGCCACGCTCCGAGGAACGCCGGCGGTGGCGCCGGACACGTTGCAGAGTCGAGAGCCGAAGTGGCGGGGTGGGTGGCTGATAGATAACTTGTAATTATATCATTTGTAATTACACTTGTTTGTTTGCCGCATCAACTCGTTGGACTCTTCAAAGATTAATGATTGTGCAAAAAGATAAACAACAGTGTTTGCTGCAAAATCTTGTGGGGGGGTGGGGGAACTAATAGAAACAAACTCTGGAACGCATCGCTGATTCATTTGTAAGCAAGCTGCCATGTTCAACACATACTTTCCCCCCAAAAAAGTTTTCTTTTGCGTTTATTTTCTAGGTTATTTGGGTTCCTGTGTGTGCGTGTGTGCGTGCGCCTGTGAGCTTGTGTGTGTGTAGATGCGAGTGTGTCTGTGGGTGAGTATGTGTGTGTGTGTGTGTGTGTGTGTGTGTAGGTGCAGGTGTATGTGTGCGTGTGCAAGTGTGAGTGTGTGATTGGATGTGTTTGAAGTTGTCAGCATTTTTCCTGTGCATTCCTGTGAGCCTATCTTCACTGAAGGGTGTCAAACTCCTCTGAAGTGCACACTGTTTCTTCCTTCAGAAATGAATGACAAGAATCCGGGCAGCCAAGACAGTTAGACCAACAACACCTTTCCTTTCTTCTGTTCCTCAGTAAAAACCAACGTGAGCCAAAGACTAAAATACCCTGGAGTGACTGTACAGGTAGAGAACTGCATTCCACAGGGAAGGCGAAAGCTATTTGTTCGCTGAGTACAGAGTTCCAAATCTAAAGATATTTAACATATTGTACTATATACAGACCAAAGTCAATCATGAGCAGCATGTTAATTCCAGTGGCAGGCTAAAGACGTGTGCTATTCTGCACCATGCCTTCGCTGACCCTCACACAACCTTTTCTGTAGATCACAAACGCTGCAGGAGCCGACCTGATGATCCAGCATCGTGGAGTGATAGTTTAAGGCAGCATTGACATATCGAGGGCACTGCATCTCTCAAGGAAACATCCAGATGTTTTGAAAAGCGTGGACTTCATGTTGATAGCAGAAGCAAAGAGAAACAGTTTTAACGTCAGCGGTACGGCGGAAAATCACATTTGACGTGACGGAAATGATTTTCCTCCCTCCGGTGAACAAGGTCATGTTTGGTTTGAAGTAATAAGAGCCCCGGTTAGCCTTTAAGGGCAAATTTTATTTTTCAGAAAGGTGATGTCACCATTTAGCTTGGGCACAAATCATTACCATGTGTCAAACATGTACATTTAACAGCAAAACAAAAGTCCTGAAAGGTAAACTCTTTAATTTGTAACTTCTATTTAGTTACAAATATCAGTGTGAAAATAATAAAACAGAGTAATCAGTAGTCATCCCAGAATTATACGACTATCTTCTAAAGCTTCTCCATCTAACTGAGGAAGAAAAAAAGCGGTCCTTCCAACGATGAATGGAGAGAAGAAACCAAAGCCCTCACTCGATACCCGACACATCCTTCTGCCCATCGGCCACCTGGGAGAGAAGTACCTGTCCTTGGCCGCGACAGGAGGGAGCAGCGGGGGTCCAGAGGTCGTGTGGAGGTGGGATTGCCCTTCCCCTCGCTCCCCCCCCCCCCCCCCCCTCTCCCCCCCATCAGCGGCCTCCCTCTCCCTGATGAGCCTATTAGGTTGGCGGGCCCCCCCACTCAGGGGGCCATTTACTTGATTGACCAGAGTGAGAAAGCAGACATTTTTTTCCGTGTCCGTCAATAATAGTCCAATCAGCCCCCTCCGAGGGCTGGGCGGCTTGGGCTGACACGTGACGCTGATTCACTGGACGAGCGACGCCGCACTAGGCTCCAGCACCGCTCTCCAGCACCGCTCTCCCCTGAGTGTGTGTTTTGAGTTCATGTGGCATCGGTCCAGAAGCCAAAAAAAACAAATCAAACCCAGACACGGTTACTCTCCGGTTTGAATTAGTTGTTGCTGGAGTCTTTAACATCCTTTGGTCCCTGCCAGAGTAACTGCTGTTTTGCTGCATTGGGTTGAGCAACCTCCCCTTAAGAGCGTGTTTGACACGGACACAGCAGGTGTTGGAGAACTCAGGAGAGGCATTTCTTTCCAACTGAGCGGCCTATTTGTTAAACGTGTACGAGCAGAACTAAAACAGCCTTGTAGGACTGGCCTGTAATCGAGTTATCAATTTCAGACTGTAAACCTTCGCGAGGCCTCGCTGTGGCGTTTCTTCAAGGTTTAACTCAAAGGGAATGCTCTCCATAAAACGACATCCTCCCGGTGTGTTGTCCATTAAACATAACAAGTAGTTACTCTGGCACTGAGGATGAGAGGGGCCGGAGTCAGAGCAGGGGGATACACTATGGGGGGAATGGTTAAGGCGAGCTGGCCTACATCAACACTGTTTTAAAATCATGCCAAGACAATTCCCATGCTGCAGAAACACAATGTAGGACATCTGAGACCGAATCTCAAAGTTCCATCACTACATTTACAAGCTCTTCCTGAAGTATACTATTCATACTTCATACTACTTCCTTCAGATTATCATTTCAGTTGAGATGCATGCCATTAAAGAGTAGGTTGAGCTGGCTCAAAATTGTCTAAAGGTAGACTGCAAGTAACCTACTGAAGGCGGCATAGTATCATAGCTGTGTGTGTGTGTGTGTGTGTGTGTGTGTGTGTGTGTGTGTGTGTGTGTGTGTGTGTGTGTGTGTGTGTGCGTTCACGCGCACATGTCCTACCTTGCAGAGGAAGCTGATGTTGAAGCCGAAGGTCTGGGCGTTGCGGGAGCCGGCGTTCATGTAGTTCCCCACCAGCAGCACCAGCTCCAGCAGCTTGCTGAAGCTCTCGCTCTTCTTCACCTCCTCGCAGGCGAAGGTCACGCTCATGATGTCCGGCCGGATGTTGTTCACCTGCTCCTCGAAGGTC
The DNA here is from genome assembly GCF_964030765.1 of Micromesistius poutassou. NCBI lineage: Eukaryota > Metazoa > Chordata > Actinopteri > Gadiformes > Gadidae > Micromesistius > Micromesistius poutassou. The sequence goes on along the minus strand of NC_140276.1, from coordinate 390,486 downwards.
AACTTGAACAGGATGCCGTTGAGACGAGGCCGCAGCAGCTTCACCGAACTCATCTGACGACGAGCAAACACATTAGACTGATGCATCGCAGTAATGACCATGACGCAGTAATCACATCGCCAAACATCATGTCTGGGGATGGGGAAAGAGATGATGGGGGGGGGGGGAAGTCAAGTGAGCAGAGGAAGAGCGTCGGATGCATCGGGGTTCCTGCTGAGAGGTAGAAGGTACGTACAGAATCAGTGACCAGAGGCAATTCTGCAAACTTCTCTGCATAATCCCACGATGGGATACCTCTACCATCTAGAAGCCTGCCAAACAATTCAAGAGTCCTAGAGCCAGGTAAACAACAACACACATACCCACACATACCCACCCACCCACCCACACACACACACAGCCAGCATCCCTCCCACCAAGCTGAAGTGATGTCTTTACAACATAGGAAGAGGAAGAAGTCACAATAAGAGGAAGACTCGGTGACAGGGCTGGCAGAGGGGATCTTACACATGGTTTATTTCCCAGGGGTCTAAACAGCTCTGCATGCAGGAGCGACTTCATCAGTCGGGTCGGGTCGGGGTATGTAATCGCATAGCAGTGAGATCACAACAAGGAAAAGCTGTCACACCTTGTATCATTAAATTGTTTAAAAGAAAAGGGGGATAACAAAATACAAAACGGAAAGCCTCTGACAGCTAATGCTAACACGGAGCTGGGTAGCATAGCTGCGGCGGCGTACCGGAGACTAATTGAACAATTATTTCCTGATCCGGTGTAATGTGGCACTATGGTTTTACTCATATTGACGAGCTTCAAAGGTGAATTGTTGTTGTTTTTCTGTGCCTTTCCTCCTTTGTTATAGTCGTGCCACTGCTATGAAGCAACAGTGTTCTCATTTAAAGTTACAAACACGCAGACACACGGAGTGTACAGTGCAGACGTCTCAGGTAGCTGAGATGCAACCCAGAGTTATTATGAAATGTTCTATTAAATATAGCATGCGGCTGTAACCATATATCGTATTATTTAATTGCCATGGAAAACACGTTGAGTGTGTTCGGTCCTTGTTTGCGTGCTGGGAGCCAGAGCGTTTGAGTTTACAGAGTTTACGTCACAACGGTCCAAATGAAAACTGGAAATAGAGTGCAGACATTTGAATGCAGGCGACTAACTTATGGCACGTCTGACTTGAGACACTTCTGTCCATGAAGGCCACATGCTGAGAGCTAAAGGCTACATGCTAAGAGCTAACAGCTACATGCTAATAACCAAAGGCTACATGCTAAGAGCTAACAGCTACATGCTAATAACCAAAGGCTACATGCTAAGGACGTGTACATGTGCGTACTAAACATGATTCAAACAGATGGGAAACACATCTGAAACATATGCATCTACAGAGAGAGTGTCAAAACAGAACACAAAAGCAGTTGCTGTTCTGCTGGTCTCCATGTTTGTTACACTACTTTATTTCTCGACGCTGGAGCCTCCTGAGACCCCAAACATAACAGACACACTGCAGTGGTTTTATGCTGCAGTGTGTTTTGGGCACAGAGCCTCTTAGGGAAATGGATTTAAAAAGTAGATAGAGGAAAGGGGTTGGGGGGTGATGCGGTGGCTAAAGAATCGTTCAAGTGTGCATTGAGTGTTCAAGGATGTGTGTGTGTGCGAGTGTGTGAGTGTGCGCGCACGTGTGTGTGTGTGTGTGTGTGTGTGTGTGTGTGTGTGTGTGTGTGTGTGTGTGTGTGTGTGTGTGTGAGGACAGTATACCTACCACAATGCCAAACTGCTCCGACTCCACCAGTTCTTCGTATTCTCCCTTTAGTTCAGCCAACGCACTCAGCTGTTTCTGTTCCGGCAGATTCTTTATCAGATTCTGCAAACACACACGCACACACACACACACACACACACACACATACACGCACACGCACACACACACACACACACACACACAGATGTACACTGTTAGTATATTAAAGTTAAACACCTCAAAAAAAGGTGAGATAGAGGTGAGATATCGCACACTGAAGCCTTATTCAGTGTATCACCATTTTTGAACACTTTCACTATCCGATGCATCTTAGGTATAGACAGCTTCCTCTCATTCTCCAACAGCCTGGTGACTCAAACACGCCGCCGTACCGAGTGATAGGTAATGAAGCGTCTCCATTACGTCCTCCTCACACCACACAACTCTTTTGTCAAGTCTTTGATCAGTACATGCATGCTTGCGTAACATCCTCCTCCACACTGTATACATACGTACAATATGGAAATGTTCCATTTTGTGGACACGTTCATCTGAGGCGTCTTCCACCGTGAGCCCACACGCACTCAGCATTCATTGAGGACTCTCTCCATGGTCTCTCTGCCGTGCAGGGACGGGGTTTTGGGCCCGGTAGGGTAATGAGTCGGGTCCATAAGACGAGCTATGAGCTATGATGGTGTATTACGGCCCTGCTCGCTCTGTTTACCTCCCGAAAGGTACACCTCTAATGATCATTGTTCAAACACACACACACACACACACACACACACATACGTCTAATGATTATTGTTCAACCACACACATCAACCACACAGCCCCCCCCCCCCCCGCCACACACACACACACACACACACACACACACACACCATGTCAGCCTCTAGCGTGTGTGTTACACCACAACAATCACAAGCAGTCTTTAAAGTGATCACTGCAAACTGAAACCGATGCAGGTCTGCATTAGCTGTCTTCGCCTGTCTGGTGAATTTGCACTTTGGATGAAGGTGAGGCTCCTCTGAGAGGCTCTGGAATAAGACCTGAGGACGCCGAGGGGATATGGTGAAGGAGCTGGTGTCCATGAATAATGCAAGTGATTGTGTGTGTGTGTGTGTGTGTGTGTTTGTGTGTGTTTGCGTGTGTTCGTCTGTTGTGTGTGTGTGTGTGTGTGTGTGTGTGTGTGTGTGTGTGTGTTTGCGTGTGTGTGTGTGTGTGTGTGTTTGTCTGTTGTGTGTGTGTGTGTGTGTGTGTGTGTGTGTGTGTGTGTGTGTGTGTGTGTGTGTGTGTTCGTGTGTGCGTGTGCATGCCTGTGTGTGTGTGTATGTGTGTTCATGCGTGTGTGCGTCTCGCATTGTTTTTGTTGGGGGGGGGGGTGGTTTTAACTAAATGTTGATTATTCATGTAAAGGTCAGATGAGTTAATGAAAGTGAGGAAAACAACTTCCTTCCCGGTGCCCGGGCTCTGAGCGAGTGAGGAGAGGAGATGCCCTTTCTCGGCTCCTCGTATGGCATCTCCCCCCTCTCATTACGGCCCAGAATGCATTCTGCAGGACCAGGCTGGAACACGGCCACATGGCCACAATGTCCAACAGGGAGCAGAGGGAATAAAAAAGAGGGCTTGGGAGTGGGGGGGGGGGGGGGGGGGAGCGTGGGCAGGGGGGGCAGGGGGGGAGGCACACACGCATATAAATCAGCCGGCGCTACTGGGGCCCTGGATTTGGCCCCAGCAGCTAGTCCGGTCCCCTAATGATGACATCGCTCTCCGGCCCCAGAGGGAATTAGGGAGAAAAAGAGACGTAATGCAGGCTTGGCTGCTTTGTGTTTTGGGAGGCGGCCATTAGACCAAGTGTTGCTTGTTCTTCATCTTGGAATGCGTGTAGTTCATTAATGTTTCTACTGCATCCCAATTACACCATGTAATATCACCATGGTAATGACAACACATAACAATGAAGCCTTCAACGTTGGGTTAGTCGATGATGTACCAAACACGAGCAGAAGGCGTCGTGATAAATTAGTACAGAGCGAGCACGTCTGTGTAGTAGTAGGCGATTGTTTTTGTCATCTAAAATATTCCCATTCATTAAGAACACAGAACCGGCTCGTTTCAACTGAGACAAAAAGAGTTGCGTGTGAAAAGCTGTTGCTTTGGCGCGACACAGATGAAAGTGTTTCTGAGGACCTGAGAGGGGCCGTGTCTGGCGCGACGCGGGGCCGCGCCGGGAGGAAGGGTTGGTGCAGTGGGAGGAGAAAAAAAAAAAAAAACACTCTGCGGGTCCTTTTTGTTTACTGTTCCTATGACAACAAGCCGTGCTCACTCCTAAGTTAGCTCTTGGCTCGACGTCGTAGCGGTAGCTTCGTGGTAAACACCCGTGACGTGTTGAGCAGCGTAGGCACACCTTATGCTTTTGATTCGAGATGGCAACACACTTTTACATAATTCAGTTTTTGTACAACAGCCGGCAGAATGTGCGACCGGGGTAAAAACAAGATGTCAGTGCTTTACTGAAGAGTTCAGAGACACGTTCTTTAAGCTCTCTCCTCACGGAAGACCATTGAATAAAGGTGACAGTTTGTTGAGCCTTGAGGCTCGCCTCGATGCAAAGCGCGATGAAATACGGTAAAGCATAGATCTGTTCATTCAACACTCATTCCTCGACGGAGCGCAGGGGCTTGGATCAGACCGAAAGCCTCTTCATTCCAGACACTTGTAACCAAGAGGGAAGCAGCAGAGAGAGGAAGTGGAACCACACTTTTTTTGCCTAATCATCATAGTAATTATTTTGGCAAATCCCATCCCTATGTTTGGCTGGGCTTTCAGAACTGAGAGGCACAATTAGCATTCGTTCAAGGGTTACCTTTCACTTGAATCCTGCACAACAGCATATAATGAGAGGCTTTGGAATTAGCCCTGGTAGCTGGAGCTTCTATTGCAGAACAACTAGATCCAATTAAATGCTAACTGAATAGAATATAGGCAAACATTATCCAAACAAACTATGTGTTAACAACCAACAATCCATGTGGGATCTATATAGTATCTTTATATGTATATAACCCTATATATATATATATATATATATATATATATATATATATATACACACACAATGTTTAATTAATACACAGGATTAGATGTTATAATCCCTTGTGCCAAAATCCAAGGAAAACACATTCAGAAGCCCCTGCCCAAACTAACCTTGCAAGCACGCTGGCTTGCAAGCAGCATGTCATTGGGGTTATCAAGTGGGCACCCTCTTTCACCAATGTTTTGTCCACGACACACAGGTGTCCACGACAGCTCCTGAGGGCTTAAAAATGAAACCAGCGTCCTGGAGTCTCCCCCCTCTATGCTACCACCACATTTAATGCATCCAAATACTCTCTTTACTGCATCATACCCCTAGCCCTAACCCTGACCCTGGCCCTGGCGCTGCACTGCGGCTGCCTACTGCTCGGATGAGTCAAAAAGCAGAGAGAGAATTTCCCCCAAAAAGGGACAACAAAGCGTAACTTAACTTGACTTAGCTCTCACCCCAGGAAGTATGTTTTCTCCTTACCCACAGCCATTCACTTGCTTGTTTGCTTGTTGCTCTGTGTCTGCCTCTTAGTGGTATGTATGTATGATCATATATATATGGATATGTGCGTGTGTTATCGGTTATTGGTATCGGTCTTTAGGAGCTGAAAGTTATCGGTTATTGGTATCGGTTTAAAAAAAAGTTATTGTGCATCCCTGCAGTTATTGATGCACAATAACTTTTTTAGTTTTTTTTTACCTAAGATCATGACATTGTCGCACAGACATCAGTAGAATCAACGGGGGGTTTAGGGGGGCTGGCTTGCAAGGGGCGGGATATGACGTAGGGTCGAGGTTCGCAGGACGGCCCCTGTCACTCAGGTGTGTATTGGTCTGACCGCAGACAGCAACGGAGGCTCGGAACTCATCGTGATCATGTTAAATGTTGCTGCAGCGATGCATCATATATTCCGTTGCATCCACAACATCCGCATCGATCGATGAACGATTGGAGCATGAGTTACCGACAAATAGAAGAAACAACGAAGAAGAAAGGCGTTGCGAACGACTGCGTTACCGGAGGAACACTGGGACAAATGTAGTTGTTATCTGTGTTTAACTGAGAAAACAGGGAGCGGAAGGCCGGGACCCTATAATGTTCAGCTAACTGTTGTCAATAATGAGTAGTGAGAGTACAGTAGTGTATGTGTGTGCGCTGGAACGGCCCGATAATTATCGTGCACCCCTAATATTATATATATTATAATATTAGGGGTATATATATATATATATATATAAATAACGTTTGTAGGTTTTTATGTGCTGTTTTTTTGCCAATCATAGCAAGTCAGAAGCAGTATTGCCGACGGGAGCTGTGCAGCTGTGCTCTTGTTTAAAGACCTGCCTTCCTCCTGGCTAACGCTCTGAGCCCACACTGGCTCTCACCTCTGTCCTGAACTCCAGCGGCAGACATGCCGACAGAGGCCTGTGGCTCTATGGATGCTCTGTAGCTGGTGGGTTCACTGCGGCTCGCTGCGTATCACATGGTTTCTGTCTTTTAGTCAAACACCCGCACTCTGGAAGAACTGAGAACCGTCTTCAATGTTCTCAATTATTAAAAGGCTTTCATTTCACACTGTGGCACAGGACTGTCGAGGGGATTTGGATTTCTCACGCACATCCCGTTCTCAGTAATAATTGCAGAATGTACTTTTTTTTTTGTAGTCGTGGAGTCAACAGATATCCTCTGCCAGCCCAAACTTCCATATAATTTACTTTTGTACCGAGCATGGCCCTTACTTTCTGTACAAGGTTATGTACAAGGTTCTCATGTTTATTTTAGGAAGTATTTTATATATCTATTTAACTTACTGTTTCATATATATATATATATATATATATATATATATATATATATATATATATATATATATATATATATTCTATTAAAAAATGCCAACAAAATACAAATATATATATATATATATATTCTATTAAAAAATGCCAACAAAATACAAATATATATATATAGGGCAGTGTGGTGGGGCAGTGTGGGGGGGCAGTGTGGGGGGGCAGAGTGGGGGGGGCAGTGTGGTGGGGCAGTGTGGTGGGGGCAGTGTGGGGGGGGCAGTGTGGTGGGGCAGTGTGGGGGGGGGGCAGTGTGGGGGGGGCAGTCTGAGTTGAAAATTTTGAATTATTGACCTTCAAGTAATCAAATTCGCCAAATGTGAGCCGTGAAGGACTAACGTCCACCGCTTACATGCTATGCTGTTTTGGTAGGGAGATGAACCGTTTAAAAACAGATTCTATAGTGTTCACTTCACTTGGTGTGTGGAGGAGGACGATGTCTTCAGGGCTTTTGGCGCCACACTTTGAACACTACTCCTGTCAAACTGCCTTCATTTAATGCAGCTCAGTAATGGATTTGTGCCAAATTGGCGTATTTAAGGGGACTATTGAACGGGTATTACCCATACATCTGTACTTCACTTTAGCAACGCAAATTACTTTAACCTCGTGGATTTTAAAAAAGCACACGCAATGCACGGTATGCGTCTTTAATCTCAAGGGCAACCTCGATCACAACCGCTTTAAATTAATAAAAATCAACTCAAATATAATTATTTCAGGAAAACGGATGTTGGTGTGATTTTATTGCAGATATCAGGTTATGGATTGCAGATTATTGTTGTGGTAGCTGGCTTGCCAGGCTGACTCTTCAAATATTCGACAGAGTAGCAGGCCTCGCACAATCCATTACATCAAAAACGTACTTTACCATTCCTTGCTTGTCAGTTGCGCTTCCCACTGAAGCGTATTCCCAACAGTGATGTCAAAAAACTAAAGGAAGGGGGGGGGGGGAAACACCCCGGAATATGGTCTGAGAGACAAGTAAATCGATACGGCGTTTCTCAGAGCAATAAACATTTTATTAACCTAGATTGAAAATAAGGGGAAGAGAATGAGCAAGAAGCTCTTGATGTCTGGGAGATGATGTAAGTAAACTCTATCTTCAATCTCTGTGCCTCATGGGAGGTCTGCAACAGACAGGAAATAGCGGTCTGCAGTGAAGGCTGGCGTCCTAAGAGGGGCCTTACGGACCTTGTGTTTTGTGTTATGTGTTTTAACCGATTTCCGCCGTGACTCGGGCCATGAGCTTGTATCCACTACCTTTATGTGTGTTGCTTTTTTTTACAATGTATTTTATAAAGGACGTGCTCCGGGGATAACTACAGCTATACTTTATGTTTATTGTCAGAGTACACTTTCCCCTTCGTTTTGAAACTATTGTGCGAGCAGAGCTGAGCAGTAGACTCTGTGTTGTGTGAATCCTGAACCACCTGATGAACCACCGTCACCGTCTCCAGGTCCCTCTGAAAACGGCAGAGTTACGTTTCAAGGGAATTTACACATGTTTTAGTTTCCGGATGATTACGTACATACGTACATACTATTAGCTAGTTAGCTGTAGTGCATTTCAGTATAAATGTTTGTTAAAATATACAATTTCAATTTATAGGCGGATACCAACATGATTTCACAGTCAAAACCAAAAATAGAATATTTTTGAAAATGGCAAATACAATATATATATATATATATATATATATATATATTACATGGCTGTTGGTCTATCCTGTTCAAATCATGTTTATATATATATATTACAAACACTCAAGCAGTGTGCAAATAATACAATCTTTGCAAAGAACATTTCTACTGCAACTGTGCCAACCTCTTCGAAGGTAAGGAATAACTAGGAAGGGACATACTGCATTAGACCAGTTCCCAGCATACATTTACGCTATTCTAGAAATATGTACGTGAAAACACTGTTCAGAAGATCTGCAGTAAACAAAAAAATCAATATCTCTATACAGCTTGAGATGCCTGCATAATTGGGTACATAACTACTCAATAGTACCTGGAAGTAGTTATAGGACCGTAAAAGGAATTTTGTTTTTGGAGTTTGTTTTGAAACATAAGTGTTGGGTTTAAAAAGGGACATGAAATTGAAGTTGTTTGGTTTCTCAGGTTGCTCGTGAACACACAAACAAAATATTGCAGCGATGCTTACAATAGAAAAGCAGCACTCCTAACAGATCTTAACCCTTAGATGATGGCACATTTCCACCGCAGGGTGCGGGTCGGTTCGGTCTGCTAAGGTGCGGCACGGGTCGCGTTTCCACCGCCAAAAGTGGGCGTGACCCGGACTGAGCCGTATTGAGCCGTACTCGTCTCGCAGTACTCCTCCGTTGAGGTACTGAGACGCCTGAAAGGGTGCCGGCGAGTTTGAGCTACACACGCCGTCTGTTGATTGTTCGACAGAATCGTCCCTTCCGTGCGACAGGGGGATAATAACAAACAAACAGTACCCGCAAGTTATTTCTGGACACCGGCGAAAGCTTCCTTTATTGAAGAAAATGTTGTGCAAAAGTTTATCGTCCTTCATGGACGTCCTACATTGTTGCTCTTTGTTCAATGGGCGCGTTCTTCTTTTTCCTCTGATTTATTAGCAGGCTACACTGTGTGGAGCTGCTATGAGATCACCATGCTTACGTAGCTGCCGCGGTTATCGCCGTCCGACTTAAACCCCGCCCCACCATAAGGGTACTGGCGGCGGCGGAAACACGAGCCGTAACTGAGCTGGGCTACACCGCACCCTCACTACTGGGCTGAGGCGTGCTGGGTCCGAAGCGTACCCGCCGGTGGAGATGTGCCATTACACACCACTCAGAAGGAGGCCTACCTGAGGCTCCTGTTAAAAGTAATCAAAAGTATAATTATAAACGGCTATGTTTGGGAATGCAACACTCTCTGAGGATGTCACTCCTGCAGATCTGGAAGCAGAGCAAGCACTGTTCAGCGACAGGTGCATTAACGTGTCAGAGATGTTGTGACAGGGGGTGTCACAGCAAAGTGATCAAGATGAAACTTTCTATCGTTACATAATTACCATCGCATCCTTTCAACCACGATAACTACTATCACATGTGTCCCCTTGTAGAATAAGTTTCCCTTGTGTGAAATCAAAATGTGCTTTACTTTGTATGTGTATTCCGACGCTCTCCCCTAAATGCTGCTGACACACCATAGTTTCCCTATAGGGATTATGAAAGTCTCATATTATCAGAGACTTTAATAATAATTATTATCTAGACTGCATGTTGGCTTGGGCGTTGTACAATAAGGAATCAACTATTATAATCACAATTATTACTGGTTCTTGTGGCAATGCACAATATTTACTAAGCCAAAGCAGAAGGAGAAACGCTTCACTCCTCTCTCTGAGAAAAGCTCTGGCATTAAACTGAGAATTTCCAAAATGATAATAAACTAAATAAGAAAATGCAAATAAGACTAAAGAGGAAAACATATAGAAAAGGAGAAACCTATAGAGAGAGAGAGTGCTTTCACATCAAATATGACTTTGAACACGTTTCCCGTCCAGGAACAACGAGGAGATACACTTTGAATCCAGAAACGTACATGGACGAACAGATGCATATTAACTTTCATTGTATGTGTTTGTTCCCCCGTTGAACATACTATAACCACTCTCACACACACATTTCTATACTTGGGATTTCCACTGACAATGCATCCATCCCTGCCTCATGGGGAGCTGTATCAGGGTCTTGGCATGTGATGAGAGTGTCAATCAAGTGAACGGAGAGAGGAGCGAGAATACAAAACAGTGAGAGAAGAAATTAATTTATTTGCAGAATCTGCTGTCTGAGTGCGTCTCTGCTGAGTGATGTGCCATCTGTCCCCGAAACAAAGACGCTCCGACTTGGAGAGGGTGGAGAGGGAAGAGTGGCCACTGAGAGAGGACAGACAGCACCTAAACCAACCCTACTTACACACCTTGGACTCTGTGTGTGTCTGTGTGTGGTCCAAGTCATTGTTACAGCAGTGCTTACACACTTTCGAGGAGAGACAGACAGCAAGCAGTCTGTATACCTGCCCCGCCTATGTGAGTGTGTGTGTGTGTGTGTGTGTGTGTGTGTGTGCGTCTATGTGTGTGTGTGTGTACGTGCCTACATGCACACAGTACATTCTTAATATTCAGACCTGCAGGATAGCACCTTGCTTGGGGTCTGTGGCAGGACTCACACAGCATGTTGACGATCACTGAGCAGCACATCCAGAACATTGGGTTCTGGGGCCCTTATTTCTTAAGCCTGTTTGCAGGGAGCGCGCCAAGGCAAGCCCTCGCTGCTCTCCACCGCGCGCCGCGACCGTGAGTTGGTGTCTGTTGTTGTTTGGGTTGGGTTTTTGTATGTGTTTTGCAGCCCTCTAAACAAACTGGCATAATGTATTCTTGCATTTTTATTGTTACATTAGAGGGAGAGGTGTGTGTTGCGTGTTGTGTGTGTGTGTGTGTGTGTGTGTGTGAATGTGTGTGTGTGTGTGTGTGTGTGTATGTGTGTGTGTGTGTGTGTGTGTGTGTGTGTGTGTGTGTGTGTGTGTGTGTGTGTGTGTGTGTGTGTGTGTGTGTATGTACCGAGTGCCAAAACAAACCCAAAAATGCAGCCCGAGGGGGGGGGTGCTGGGATCCCCCTGCTCAGAGATTAATCCTCCAGCCCCCCCGATGAACCACCACAATTATCTCCCGCTCCCACATGTTCACTTAGCACCATGCAGACGATGCCCCCGCCACGCAGCAGCCGTCCCGTCACCTGTTGGAGCAGTGGCACACAACGGGCGGTGCGCGGGCCCCTGCGGGCCCTTCGGCCCCCAGCCGGCGGCCGGCCTACCTACCTACCTACCTACCGCAGGTAATGACCAGCGCATGCATATGGATGGGCACGGCGGGGGCGGCGATCGGAGGTGATTGACAAGGGGGATAAACAATAATAACAAGCGAGGAGAGGACAGAAGACTCGACTGCAAAGGTTGTTACCATGGTGAGCAGGGGGAGGCGAGGCAGCCCGTGCTGCCGCGCTGTAGGGTACAGGGCAGTGGTTGTATGGAAACTATACGGTTCTTCAGCCGACGTGTTACTATGAAGGCTGCGTGCTGCTGGGCTTCATAACGATGCATACTGATACACTTTGAAAGGCTTGAAAGGACCGTTTCTTTACCATGTTGGCTTTGTTTATTATTATTATTGTTGTGTGGAGGAGGAGGGGTCGGCAGGACAGGCAGTATGACGCCTGAGAGGTGAATCTATGTGTGACGCAGTGGTCACACGTGGAAGAAGATTTAATACACAAATAACAAATGGTAATTGTAAGTCAGATCACGTGGAACTATATCTTAATATGGAGTACATTAAGCATAAGTGATACCACACAACAAATGAACATTGGTGGAGATCCTCCGTATCCTATGATATAACATTGTGATGTCTGCGATAATGGTTAATTGACAAGCGTCAGAATGAACATGTACAGAAGATGTTCCCTCCGCTTACTTAAAGCCATGGCATCAAACGCCATTAATGGATACAAATGATCCACGCGCTCCTGCTCATTAGGGCATACTGCACCTAAAGCATGCTTGGATTTCCTTCTCCCCCTCCATTTTCCCCTCATCATCCATTCTTTGAACTCTCACCAGTGCATCTGTGCTCAACACAGGGCACAGCTAATTACAAATGAATGGTGGTGGTGCAGCGTTAGTCATTAGCCTTTCCTTTTGAAAAGGAGATGGGGTAATATAAAATACATTGGCTGCCATTAAACATTGAGTAGCCACTATGATATTCTGCAAAACAAGCCCCTAGGGCAGCATCATCTGCAGACGAGTGTTAGCTTACCACACAAACCAAAACTGGGCGTGCTTAAAAGATTTAGTGTTGACTACCTCTCATCTCGGCACCAGCACCATGGTGGGATGTGTGCGTAACCACTCGCTCGCTCTGTGTGTGTGTGTGTGTGTGTGTGTGCGTTGTTTGTGTGGGCGTGCAGTTTGTTTGTGGATAAATGCCCTGCATAAACATACATATAAACTGATTATATATAGTATTCCTTTAGACTCCAATAATAAAATGCACGTAATAGCTGATTTATTTGTGTGTACTTTGCATCCATGTGGGGGCAGTCACTGGTATAAATGGGAGTCTGTGCTGGTGATGAGCTTTGAAGTGACAGTGTTCATTTAAAATGGATAATATTTGGCCACTGCAACGGACTGTGGGTCTACTAACCTATATATAGTGCATCAGGGACTGTGGCTGGCTTTCATATGATGTGGGAAGAAAAGCTGCTTAGACCTGAAAGCTCATATTTGCCCGGGGGGCGTCGGAGGAGGAGGAGGCTGTGAATGTGTACTGGAGGAACTTTAAGGACCAGTAAATTGTCCGCCATGCATTCTCTTTGTCCGGCTAAATAACAAGAGAACAATCTCCCGGGATGCCCCCCTCCAGCCCCGTGGGAAGGATGATTTATTCTGGCAGAAACATCAGACAGCGCAACACGGACAGAATGAATAGCAGCAATAAAATGCTTTAAAAAAATAAATAAAAAAAACATATTTATGGTGGATGATATCATCTTAAATTCAAAAGAAAACGGCAACATTTGACCTTTGGAAAATGACCGGGTGATTGCGTTCATTAACGGCCAAGTGAGCATTTCGAACAAACAAGACGAACGGAAACACACAATTACATCGGAGCGCTTCAGAAGACTACATCTCAGCAGCACACCGCTGCATTAAGTTGCATATTTATGAGCCATAGATCGTCTTGTCTTGCTTTCTTGTGCTCAATTGGCAGCACGAGTCTAGGGCAAGCGACCAAATACGGTCATTATGCCAATTAAGCCCCCCCATACTGGCGCGCTGGGCTGAGAGAGGCTCCGAGGGAGACCGATAAAAGAAACACACAATCAACTGTAACACCCTGGCACTAGCCAGTGAATCTGCCCCGCGGACCATGCATCTGAACAAATAAATAACTTTAAATATCCATCAACACACCAACCAACTGTTGGTGTTGAGGAGGCTGATCTCAGTGGCCCAGATGGGACGGCCACAGCCTACACGCAGGTGCCCTGATGGGGTTGACGATGTCTTTGAGGGTGGCGTGTCAATCCCTGGTGAACATATGTCTTACTCATATATACTCTCATATGTCTTCTATAATTTAACACTGGCGATTTCTAACTGTGATTGAACCGATCCGTGATCAAATGAATGGATGGGTGAATACATGAATCAATGAAAACATGAATGAAAACAGCATGATGTGTCCATGCGTGACTGTAAAAACCAGAAATCAAAAGCTGGTTCCCAATCTCAGAGCCGGAATCTAAAAGGGCTCATGCTTGGATGACATCTGAAACAGATTCAGGTAAAGTGGGATAATTACCACCGCCTGTTTGCATGTGAGTCGACGCCCCAGAAGCAGGGATGGACACCGACGTGTGGGGATTGTTGGAGCGTCTACAGACCCCGGGTGGAAGCGGGTGCCAGGCCTGTCGGCTACCGTTCACCCCCCCCCCCCCCCCCCCCCCCGATCGCTGATGGGTCCTAACGTGGATAAGCAGAGCCAATCAGCTCCAATCTAGCCACTCTGCCGCTGTGGCACATTTTTGGGGTACATCAAGGCCGGCCATGCTGCCACATTCTGCTGGAAAATCATTACCTTCAAAAACAGAGCTCTAAGATGAGAGGATTGACTGGCGATCTTCCTTGAACCATACCTCCCCTTCATCTCCCTCCCTGCCGTTTAGCCTCCCCCTTCCTAACCGTTACAGCCGGGAGGCTGTGGGCATGCTGTGCAACGCTTCTCTTTAATAGGGCCATGTGTGGCTTTGTGTAAAGGTAGCGTCATGCCAACAGTATTAAGATGACTGATTAAAACAGGCAGCACATGTGAAGCAGGCAGGATTGTCTCTGTTTGAGCTTTGAACACGGCTGATACACACTTATCTTGATTAAAATAAAAGGGCCGTTACCAAAAAAACACAACTACAACTTGAGTTTACTGATTTAGTTCTGTTATTCTTTGGTGAAGATCAGCTGGTAATTAGGTTTAGTGACCTCTTAGACAGTGTAGAGGGAGAGAGAGGGGGGTGGGGAGAGAGAGAGAGGACAAGAGAGAGAGAGCGACAAGAGAGAGAGAAAGAGAGAGAGAGAGAGAGAGAGAGAGAGCGACAAGAGAGAGAGAAAGAGAGAGAGAGAGAGAGAGAGAGAGAGAGAGAGAGAGAGAGATTGAGAGAGAGAGCAACAGAGTGATAGAGAGAGATTGAGCATGGTGATTGGCACATGAAGTAGATGGCTCCCACACCATCTACAAAATGGGCCCTGCTCCTAGCCTTCTACCATCACCTCCTCCGTGTTTCTCCTTGAAGGATCCTCATTGTCATCATGCCAATGACCCACTTATCATAACCATAACAGAAGGCCGCGGCGTCGACTGTGTGTTTGTCTTTTCCTCATTCTCTTCATTGCCCATACCCACTAGATAACTACTGTGTGCCGTTGCTGTGCAATTGCCCGTGTGGATGAATGGTGATTGGCGCGTGGCTAAGAGTGGGCGGGTTGTGTGGTGATTAATCAGCGCTACGGGGTTGAGATGAGCCCGGTGCAGATGGATCCCGCTCGCTGGGTGGTGGGACCCAGCGGGGGGGGGTCCCTATCCCTCAGCGCTCATGGCTCCGACCGCAGCCCCCTCGGATGCTCAACAGCTCCGCTAGCTGGCACCGCCACCCTGCGCCTCCCGGTCCTCGCGTCGAGCGTTCACACTCGTGGTTCCACAGCTCGTCGCTCGTCGCTTGTCCCCGCTTCCTCCCTTCCTCCCTTCCTCCCTTCCTCCCTTCCTCCCTTCCTTCCCGCGTTCTTCAATTTGAACTTCTATTCTTTCTTTAGTTGGTTTCCCCTCCCTCCTCTGTGCTCGTCTTTTATTCGCTCTCTCTTTGTGCACGTGCTCAAAATGTGAATGTGAACGCATTTATTCGCAACGTGTCTGGCGTTGAATTGTCACAGTGTTCTTAAAACCGGCGGGCACAGCTCTCCCCGTTCAGCTGGGCGTGGGGCGTCGCGGTCGTCTTGCGGTCGTTAATAAACTCTATCCTAGAATTCCTCTTCGGCAAATCACAAACATCGCCTGGCCTCCTGGTGACTGTGCGTCGCGGTAAACAAGGTGCACACAGTCCACACGCCGCAGTGTGACGGTCACAACTCAGCGACGCAATAGAAACACAAGAGCGCACTTTTGTTTATACGTCCACAACGTCTCCCCTTCACCGGGTGCGGGCTGCGCTCCAGACAAAGGTCATCACATTAACTTCCCTTCTCTTTGACAAAGCAGAGGGGGGTCCGGCCTGAACCCTCCAGACGTGCCGCACTCTGCTGGAGCTCCAGCCAATAAAAGGTTATCAGAGCTCAATGTATTAATCCCGCGGTGCGCCTCACCCAGATGAGAAAGGCATGCAAATCACGGCCCCATCACGCTAAGCTTTACACTTAACACTGTAATCGCTGTCTTGTTCTCGGAGCTGACTGTGTCTGAGCAGCGCCTGCGTACTCCTAGGACCCTTGTGCCTCGACTAGAGGAATAGGAGGCAGGCCTCGCTGAAACACGCATATGGAGGGGGCGGGGATGTAGACCATGCGCCTTTGTTACCATACAATTCAGGATATCGACTGATATTGGGGTTTTTTCAGGCCCATGTTTTTCACTAAATTGTGGGTATTTGCACCCTTTTAATGTTAATGTTTACACTGCCAAATATAACGCAAATACATTATTTACGTTCATTTTCAGGGGTGAGGATTGGGAGGTACTCAGCTGAAAAAATATCTTATATAACACTATATATATATATATATATAATAACACTAGTAGAAAAAGTTTTAGAACCACTGGACCAAAACCGAGCAAAAACTAAAATGCAATGCGAGGCGTGATCCATTTGGACTAACCCTCCCCGCGTCCTCTCCCTAACCACAGTCCATTTGGACTAACCCTCCCCCCGTCCTCTCCCTAACCACAGTCCATTTGGACTAACCCTCCCCCCGTCCTCTCCCTAACCACAGTCCATTTGGACTAACCCTCCCCGCGTCCTCTCCCTAACCACAGTCCATTTGGACTAACCCTCCCCCCGTCCTCTCCCTAACCACAGTCCATTTGGACTAACCCTCCCCCCGTCCTCTCCCTAACCACAGTCCATTTGGACTAACCCTCCCCCGTCCTCTCCCTAACCACAGTCCATTTGGACTAACCCTCCCCCCGTCCTCTCCCTAACCACAGTCCATTTGGACTAACCCTCCCCCGTCCTCTCCCTAACCACAGTCCATTTGGACTAACCCTCCCCGCGTCCTCTCCCTAACCACAGTCCATTTGGACTAACCCTCCCCGCGTCCTCTCCCTAACCACAGTCCATTTGGACTAACCCTCCCCCGTCCTCTCCCTAACCACAGTCCATTTGGACTAACCCTCCCCCGTCCTCTCCCTAACCACAGTCCATTTGGACTAACCCTCCCCCCGTCCTCTCCCTAACCACAGTCCATTTGGACTAACCCTCCCCCGTCCTCTCCCTAACCACAGTCCATTTGGACTAACCCTCCCCGCGTCCTCTCCCTAACCACACGAGGACAGACGAAGGCCTCGCCGCGTGCCGCTAGCGTTGGCGCTAGCAGAGTCCCTGATGAGTGTCAAGATGTCCGCTGCACCGCGCAGGCGAGAGAGAGAGAGAGCGGGACCCCCACCCCCTCCCGGCATGGCACGTAGGGGCCGGCCGCCTCCGCCATCACCACGGCAACAGGTAACCTGCCACCCCCCCGGTCCTGTCTGGGCGGGGGGGTGCAGGGGGGCGGGGACATAGTGTCTGGGCCCCCCGGTGGTGGAACACATCGACAGCCGGAGGGCTCCGGGGGCTCGGACACGCCTTCCGTCTGACACCTTCTGATTGGACGGGAACGGGGTGTGGGTGGGTGGATGGGAGCGTCCGGGTGGACTCCACCCGGAGCTGGTGGGGTTCTGTTCTCCTCCGGGACTCCGTGCGCCGCCCCGTGCTCCGCTCCCTACCCTAGAGGAGGTCCCGCCCCCTACCCTAGAGGAGGTCCCGCCCCCTGCCCTAGAGGAGGTCCCGCCCCCTGCCCTAGAGGAGGTCCCGCCCCCTGCCCTAGAGGAGGTCCCGCTCCCCGCCCTAGAGGAGGTCCCGCTCCCTGCCCTAGAGGAGGTCCCGCTCCCCGCCCTAGAGGAGGTCCCGCTCCCCGCCCTAGAGGAGGTCCCGCTCCCTGCCCTAGAGGAGGTCCCGCCCCCTGCCCTAGAGGAGGTCCCGCTCCCTGCCCTAGAGGAGGTCCCGCTCCCCGCCCTAGAGGAGGTCCCGCTCCCCGCCCTAGAGGAGGTCCCGCTCCCCGCCCTAGAGGAGGTCCCGCTCCCTGCCCTAGAGGAGGTGGCTGCAGCCCCCCGGTGGCTAAGCATATGCTACTTGCAACCTTTTGGTACATTCATATTATTGGATTGGCTCGGCGTGGTTCTGTGTTATTGTGCGAGAGCCTCGCGGTTGACATTATCCGAATGCAAAATGTGTTTTCGACTTCATTTTCTCCCCGCACTAATGCAGGCATTATGTAAATGTGGTCGGAAGAGTTCCTCGGAGCGAGTCCTCACCGCTGCAGAAAGGCGTCGGCGCTGACAATAAAAGACTTAAAGTGGAAAACACCATTAAAAATATATATGCTGTTTCTCGGGCGTTTTTTCAAAATCTCGCATGGCTACTTAGTAAAAGTCGCCGAATAACTTCCGCTAATTAGCTTTAATTACTTATTCGATCAGGGCGCTGATTGAATAATTAAACATTGGAAATTGCTAAGTTTACATGCCCTCGGGTTATCTACGTAAACTCGCCATGCTGACTGACATCCTGGCTGGAGAACTGACTGGGACTATGCAGATAGATACACACACAGATAGATTTACACACACACACACACACGCACACACACACACACACACACACACACACACACACACACACACACACACACAAATAGATACACACACATATAGATAAAGATACAGATGACTTCTGATCCCCCGGGAAATTATTACTGTGGAGACAGTTTCTCATCTCGCGCCAGAGACGTCAAAGTAAATAGAAATATTTGAATCATAGACTAAATATGCATTTTACCAACAGCGGAATTAAATTAAATAAAAAATGCTTGTATGTAAAATACAACTGAACCAAGTTGTAAGTGACTGAAAATATAGTAATAATCGTCTCAGGGATATTGCAGGCATCTCACCCAGGTCATCTGCATATGACAGTAAGCGTTGAAACAATATACATAGTATATATATATATATAGAGCCAATACGCTGGTTGGTTGTGCTTCCTACCATTCAACCTCCAGACGTGCTCCCTTGCGGTTGACAGAAACCACAATCAGGGCGTGGCCGTTGAAGGGCACAGACAATGTGGAGATCGACTGCACGGTGGGAGTGTATTGAAATCCGCTCCTCCTTTTCTTTCCCCCCTCACTCCTGCGGTCTGTGCCTCCCACTCTTCACAAATGGAACGGGGGGGGGGGGGGACAAAGACAACTGGGACTACCGGGAGAATGCTCGATAAAAAGAGGGAGGGGGGGGGGGGGGGGGGGGGGGGCTAACTGGTGCATCTCTTACGTGGGCTGACCCCGCCCCGCCGCACCGCGCACAATTACCCTTTTCTCTGCGGCACACAACAACAGAAACAGTGACTAAACACAGATGGCCTGAGGAGGATCATCAATCAGCGCTCAGAACAAAGGGCTGGGCGGTCAGAGGGAGGACTGGTGGAAGGACCGCCAGGCCCCGGCCGGCGTCGCTCATTATGGGGCCGAGAAGCGGGCGGGGGTCTCCCACGGAAATATAATAAGGGGGGGGTGGGATCGTTACGCGGTGGTGCCAAGGAGCCTAGACCGTGTTAAACGTGGAGGGAGGTGGGGAAGCGGCCCCCCCACCAGCTGGAGCGTGCTCCGGAGCTGGTGGGCAGAGTCATCTACACGTCTGCTTCTGACGTCTGGACACAGCAGGGCTAACCCGCACGGACACGCTCCAGCAAGCACACACGTCTGCTCACGGTGGACGCACGCATGCACGCACATACACGCACGCACGCACCCACACACACACACATGACCACACACACCGACACACCCAGACACACTCAATAACTCACTCACACACTCACTCACGCACGCAGGTACGCACACACACATGCACCACACACACCGACACACCCAGACACACTCAATCACTCACTCACACACTCACTGACTCACTCACGCACGCAGGTACGCACACACACATGCACCACACACACATGCACCACACACACACACACACACACACACACGCACGCACACATAAACGCACACACTCGCACCCTGATTAAAGAAGAGCCAGCCGAGTGGGTAGGAGCCTCACCTGTATGAGAGACTCGCTCAGCCTCTCGGCGTCGACCTGCAGCACGATGTCCCTGATCTCCTCGTAGGGCAGCCGGAAGGAACCCAGGAAGATGGCTGTGGAGACGGCGCAGGAAGCACAGAACACAGTCATTACCTCCGTTTGTTTCACCCCTTCAGTCCAAAGCCCCGGTCACACGGGGAGAGACGCCCCACTCATCTCTCTGGGAGAAGGATTGCCGGCTACTTGTCACCACAGGGATGCAAAGAAACCGAATGAAACGGGAAAGGTTTTAGTTAAAGCACAACTCAGTGAGTACAAATCAAATAAGCCTTGACTCTTTGTAGAGCTGAAGCCAGTGTGTTCACATTATATTGTACAATGTGCACACCATAATGTGAACAACTCTTTACCTCCAGTAAACATTTGGGCTAATTTTTTACTTCTCACAAAAGAGATAACAAAAAAGTAATTATACTACATTTATCATAATAATATAATAATAATAATAACATAAGGTACATGATATTATATATATATATATTACAATAATAACAAAGGCAACATGTAAATGTTGTATAATTATGAATAATATAGCCGTCATTAATTATTCAACAAGACTTAAATATTATTCAACAAAACTTAATGGAGTTATTTTGAGAAGCTAGTGTAGCTAGCGTTAGCCGCGCAGGAAGCTGGGTCGGGGGCCAGCTCCTCAGGTGGCACGCTGCCGTGAGGAGAGAGCGCTGGACGGATCCAGGTGGAAGGCACCACTGGAGGTGGAAGGCACCACTGGAGGTGGAAGGCACCACTGGAGGTGGATGCACCACTGGAGGGGTGGTAATGAGCTGGTGGACTCACTGAGCAGCTGCTAGCACAGCTCCAGCCCTCCACTCAACCTGGACGTGTGATGTATGTCTGTGAGCATGTGTGTGTGTGTGTGTGTGTGTGTGTGTGTGTGTGTGTGTGTGTGTGTGTGTGTGTGTGTGTGTGTGTGTGTGTGTGTGTGTGTGTGTGTGTGTGTGTTTGCTTCTATGCTTTGGCGTGTGAAAGAGAGACATCCTGTCTGAATGTCTTTCTTCCTCCAACGCTGCCTGACAATCTTTCAACAAAAACAAAAAGTTGTATTTCCTTTTGTTAATTTGCAATTTAGATCCGTCTGTTGTTCAGTATTAATTGATTTCCCCGCCGTTCCAAACAGCTCGACACTAGCGAGTGTGAATGTGTGAGACTCCCTGACATCAGGGCGATGTGTATCAGAATGTGACACCTGTCGACAAACGCTCCTGAGACTGCTGCATCTCATCTCCATCTGGCACATGGCAATGTTGAGACATTTTTATCCAATAAAAAGTTCACTCTGACCCAGAAAGAAATATTAATTTGAAACAAAAATAAGAATGAAACTATTAAAAAAAAAGAATTGTAAGATACCTAAGAAAAAAAAAAGATGAAAAGAAGAACATAATAATAATAAAACAATCAATGAATCACTGGTTCCGTTGTGGGAGCGATGCGGTGTAGTGCAGGACGGTGCACACTGGGCCATGACAGCAACGGGCCTGACGCGCCGACACGCCGAGCCCAGCGGGCGCCCTGCGGTGAGCCGCGCGGGGGAGAGGGGTCAAGGGCGGGGAGGGAGGGTGATCTACGGCGCAGCCTGTGTGTCAAGGCTCCTCCGGGGAGGAGGAGGGAGGGGGGGGGGTGGGGGGGGGGGGGGGGGGGGGTGGGGCATGTCTAGGGGGCGTCTTGGAGCCATCACCTCTGCGGAGGTGAGGCTTTCTACATTTGTTGCTACGTCACCTTGCCAAATGCTGAGCCGATCTGCCTTGGTTGTAATCAAAGATGGCAGCGACAACACCGATCAACACGGTCACAATCCAGAGCAACCGGCACTCAGGCATTGGCACATGGATGTATGTGGGGGTGGGTGTGTGTGTGTGTGTGTGTGTGTGTGTGTGTGAGCCACTCCCTGCACACACAAACAAGCTCTCAGGCGCGCATGCACACAAACGCACGCACCAGCACAAGTCATCAGTGGTGTGCACACACAGACACGCCCTCAGGCTCACACACACACACACACACACACACACACACACACACACACACACGGCACCTGTGTGCTACCCTTATGTTCATCCCCCGGTCCATGACCTCATTCATCAGTCATCTGTGCGTGTGAGAGAGTCAACGGCTCGGCGCTATCACGTACCAACAACATCTCCATTGCACAGGAAGGTGCAACTGCTACCGCAGCGGGGGAGGGGGTGGGGTGGGTGGGGTATCAACATATTCATTGTTACCTCCACGACGACGGCTCCTCTGCATATTTTGACATCCCACGTCACACCCACTCGCTGCAACCTTTTACGCTGCACAGATGTTTATCTCAACGCTATAAATAAATTCATCTCCTCCGCGCGGCGGCGGCGGCGGCGGCGGCGTCCCTTTGCTCTTCCCGCACGCGGCGCAGAAAAAAGGAAGGTAAGAGGAGAAAGGGGTGGTAAACAAGACGAGAGCGTGGAGGGGAGGGGAGGGGGGCGGGGGGGGGGGTCTGTGACCCGTGATCCCGGCGTTTACCATGCATATTTCATGAGGAGTTATCGGCTGGATTGTATATCCCCGCTAAAGGATATCCAGGCCGAGGCAAGGCATCCCTGAAGGGATGGGGGACACAATAAAAATTGCTTTCTCATGCACCCGCCATCAATCACCGGACAGGCTCACTGAGAGTCACCCGTGTCCCGCTCTAATGAATTCACACACACACACACACTTTATGGAGATGGGATGGGGGGGGGGGGGGGGGGGCGTCGGAGCCGTCGGTGGCAACGCTGAGGCCATCAGTGTGTTATTGATAATCATACCTGACCCCACCCAGTTAAGCTCCACCCACTAAGCCACGCCTTAAACACATCCACATCAGAGGCGGATGAACAAGCTGTGCTTGGCGCCGACGGCAGCCATCGTGATCCGGCGTTTCACGCAAGGAGAGGTGTGGACGGCGCCCGGGTGGGCCGTCTGCACCCTAATCTTCCAGGCGTTTGCCATCTGTAATCGCCTCCATATGTAGAGCTTAGCACAATTGTATGTGTAGCTGTCGGGCACATCTGAGCCATGCTAGAGAACAGACATGGAGAGGCAGTTGGAACGATAAGCACCTGTTTTTCGAGGGCCTTGAAAATTAAGTGCAGTGTCAAGTCGGTACATATTGCAACGCCACGGGCAGACCGCAGACTCTCAACTCTACAAGCACTCCGAGGGCAGGCGTATGGCTTATGCGAGGTATGGGGCCGCTCAATAGAAGCACACTTTACTCCATATTCATACATGTTCATGGCGGCATGTGGCTCAGGAGGCAGAGCGGGTTGCTAGGGTAATGGTCACTGCTCCTGACGAGCTGGCTGTCGTCTTGCATGCTGGACACCGCCGTCGGTGTGTGAATGTGTGCATGAATGGGTGAATGTAAGGAAATATTGTAAAGCGCTTTGAGTGGCCACTGGTTAGAAAAGTGCTATATAAATGCAGTCCATTTACCATTTACCATTTACCATTCATGCCAAAAAGTATTACTTGAAAACAGAAAACTATTTCAAAACACTAACATGAGTGAGATTGTAATGCATTTTTTTTTTTTTTTTTTTTGATAGAAATGAATGCAGGGACTTAGTATTCATAGGGTGTGTGTGGGAGGACATTGTGGTACTTACAGAGATTCTGGGCCGTCTTTGGATCCAGAACACGCAGCTCCTTTGCCTTCTTTTTGAACTGTGTCATCCGGTCATCTGTAACGTCCAGGTCTTTTTTCACTGGAGACAACAGCAGGAGGTTCAATGTAAGTATGCAATCCATCACATCCCGTTGCAAGGCCTTACACAAACACAGAAACGGAGCAGCTAGCTAGCTAGGGGCACTAAGAAAGCCATTTACATCCTGCATACTCCTCGTATTCTGGTGATTGATTCCATTTCACACAAAAATCTGTGAACATTTAGTTAATGCCTCATTTTTTCACCCCCTCAAATATTGGGTCACAGGTCATTTACACTGCAAATGTCCCAAGACCGCCAAATGAAAACTCATGTCAAGAGTCTTTCAACTGATCGCTCAAACACATTTTAGATAAATTATCATCACTAGAGTAAATAATAAGATAAATTGGCCTGAACATGCTAGTGTGTTCATCCGTGGTGAGAACATTACACAATCCCTAGTGAAGAAACTTATCTCAGTACTTGTAGAATAACACTTGTACAATACCCTTAGAGTTGCTGTGTTTTGTTTTCCACATTTGTTGTTGCATCATAGCTTGACACATTCAAGTGTGTGTGTGTGTGTGTGTGTGTGTGTGTGTGTGTGTGTGTGTGTGTGTGTGTGTGTGTGTGTGTGTGTGTGTGTGTGTGTGTGTATTTGTGTTCATGGGTGTGTCGGTGCGTGCCTGCCTGCCTGCCTGCCTGCGTGCGTGTGTGCGTGTGTGCGTGCGTGTGTGCGTGCGTGCGTGCATGTGTGTGTGTGTGTGTGAGAGAGATGTGCATTTTATCTCATTGTTTGAGGCTAGATAGTTGATAAAAACAATTCTTCCCCAAGGCTCTGTCTGTCAACCTCATGGAGCCGAGCACATAATTGTATTACTAGCAAAATGCTTGAAAGCAACACAAACTAAATGGCTGCTTGGCTGAAAGTGGTAGCTAGAATTGAGTAAAGAAGACAGACAGAGACAATAAAATAACAAACATCTTCTGTAGAAGAGTGAGAAAGATGGAGAGAAAAAAATCCCAAAAATATGATTCTTTCGACTGGAGGATAAATGAGATCAATCTGTTAAAGTTTAGCTCGCACGTGTACAATGAAATGCCAAGCATGTCCTTGAATAGTCACATTAAGGCAGCGAAGGGCAACGGCCCTAGATAAGAGTTGGAAGGAGATTTGAGACGGTTCATAGACGGCAGTGCCCTTAGCCTTCATATAAATACTACTCCTTTTTTTTTATCTCACACTAATGGTGTGTTCATATTTAACTGGGGGATTCTCAAGAAGATTACATATCGACTCATTTCCAATCCTTTGATAGTAATTTCAAAGTTGAACCACAAGATGATATTTGGGGCCCAAATTCCATGAATCTGTTCATTTTAAACAAACAACTGCCTTCATGTGCTTTTACACAAGCAACAAACCATCACCCGATGGTGTGCTGAACACCACACACACACACAACGGGACATGCGGAGGACAGTGTGAAGAAAAGATAGACAGTCAGACAGACAGGCAGACACACACACACACACACACACACAAGCAGACAGACAGAGGAATCAAAAGAAGGTGTATTATGAAGGGAAGACAGAAGCAGCCACGACAGAAAATAATTCTTAACACACCTCCTCCCTCAACCTTCCTTCCCCATGTTCTCCTCCTTTCCTTTCTCCCTCCACCTTCCTCTTCCTCCTCCTCCACTCCTTTCTCCCTCCACCGTCCATTTCCTCCTCCTCCACTCCTTTCTCCCTCCACCGTCCATTTCCTCCCTTCCTCCTCCACCTCTCTCCCCCCCCCCCCCCCCCCCCCACTCCGTGGCTTGTGGGAGCGGCGGTGGCGCGCTCCGCTGCTAATCATCACAACTCCCCTATTTATTTAAGCCCAAGGTGGAACCCTCCCAGGAAATCTAGAACAAACAACCCGCTCCCTCTGCACCGGCTTGCATATTTGAAGAAACAATCAAAGAGGCAGCATCTCCTGGGCAGCCAGAATAAGAAGGAGAAGAAGAAGAAGAAGAAGAAGAAGAAGAAGAAGAAGAAGAAGAAGAAGAAGAAGGAGGAGAAGAAAAAGAAAAAGAAGAAGGAGGAGAAGAAAAATAAAAAGAAGGAGGAGAAGAAGCAAGGCAGGAGGCCTCTGGTGAAAAAAAAAAACCTCCAGTGAGCTGTCAACTCATGACTTGGGGGATGATATTGTTTACAGTACATACATATATATATATATATATATATATGTATACCAGCCCAGAACAGCGCCAGAGAGAGGCGTGTCTCCCACCACAACATGGAGTCCATTTAGACCATCATCATGTGAGCAGCCTCCCCCTCACATGTTTCCTGGAGCCTGGAGGTGGCAGTAGACGGGGGGGGGGGGGGGGGGGGGGCGCCGCCCCGCCCTTTGAGCAAAGCGTTTCTGCAGAGTGGATGAACGCGAGGGGCTGATGATGTGTTTGCCCTTCAACGTAGGCCTTAATGTTTTTGAAAGCCGGTGGCAGCGCTTGATCCCCGCTGCGTGCCGCTGAGAGCGTGCTTCTCTGGGCGCCTCTGAACAGCAGCAGAGGAGCGTGAGATACAAACGTCTTGAGTGTGACACCTGAGCAGGAGACGTGTAAAGGTGCCGCGTGCGTTGTTAGGGCAGTGAAAGTAGAAGTGGTAGAACGGTGTTTCACCGCCACGGAGTAAAGAGTTGTTTCACAAAAAAAATAAAGAATCACAAAACTAGGAGTCCATACAGCTCATAGCGTACAACACACAAGTATTTTTCATTGTGAACTCGTAGCCCCTATCCATTCTCTTCTTTTAAAACACACTCCCTCCTGCCATAGCCTTAGATAAATGCAACTGTGTGCATGTTAACAAAACCTCCCGGTTCCAGTAAGCCTGCGTCGGTCCGGTCCCCTGACAGCGATATCTTAGCTCCCGCTCCACCGTGACTCACACTGGAGAGCAGCCCTCCACCCACCACAGCCCAGCGCCGGGGCTGCTGCTCACAAAGCTCTGCTGGGGGTCTCAGGAGGGGAGAGCGTTTGGACAATGAAACCGGAGAACGAATAAACGAAAGAGAGAGAGAGAGAGAGAGAGAGAGAGAGAGAGAGAAAGAGAGAGAGAGAGAGAGAGAGAGAGAGAGAGAGAGAGAAAGAGAGAGAGAGAGAGAGAGAGAGAGAGAGAGAGAGAGAAAGGGAAAACTAAATAAACATAACAAATAAAGAGAAACAAGATTGTTCTTTACTTTAAAACACCCCATGCTCGAGAACCAGTTCAACTTTGAGACATCCTCCTCCATCCACCTCTTCCTCCTCCCTTCTCCCTTCCTCCCCCTCCATGTCCCTCTCCCTTCACCCTTCATCTTTCTCCTCTCTCCCTCCTCCTCCTCCCTCCCTCCTCCTCCAAGTCCTCCTCCCTTCTCCCTCCACCTCACCCTCCTACCTCCCTCCTCCCTTGTCCCTCCACCTCCCTCCTCTCCTCCTCCTCCTCCTGGTCCTCCTCCTGGTCCTCCTCCCTTCCCCCTCCACCTGCACCTCCTCCGGGGGTGTGTTTGCGTGGGTGACGTTAGGCGGCTACGTGGGTGTTTATGTACGATATGGTGAGAACCTGTTCTCTTGGATCAAATTCTGTCTCCTGTTGCCTCTTGCCCAGTCCCCCCCCCCCCCCTCTCAGCAGGACACCCCAGGTCCTGAACGTCTCTGCTGCCCTCATTCCTCCCCCCCTGGGGGGGAGAGCCGTCTCAGATTAAACACAATAACACCATGTCCAGTAATCTGAAGCAGACCCCTCTCCTCCCTGAGTGGGTCCTGGCGTCCAGCGGCGCCCCTCCTGGGCCGTCGATGCATCAGTCGGCCGCTTCATGCTACAGGATTCACCGTCTTCAATGACGCCGTGAGTCCCATGCTTCCTGTGAGAGCCGTGTGAGGACCGATGGGCCCCTGAGGGCCCTGCAAGGCGCGGCGGGGGCGGGGGGGTTGGGCTTCTCGAACCATATGGTCTGGAAAACCCGCAAGGACGGTGCGGTGTTCAGAATTGAGTCATCAAAAAATGGCTTCCATTTCGACAAAGGCCTTCTCAGAGAGTTACTATAATTATATATTAATATTTTCTTTCCCCTCGGATGAACATTAATACGTTCTCTGAGTGTCCCTCGTTTATTTCCGAATCCATCTGTTTGTGTGTGGCTGTGTTCGTGATATGCATTTTTTTTTCCTGCCAGCGAAAACGCGAAACCAACTCGCCGGAGCGGCAAACGAGAGTGTTGATCAAAGTGCCCGCCAAGGTTGAAACGTGTTTTAACGGTTGCCTGGTGGCTATAAAAGTAATACTCTGACAACAGTGCTATTCCTCAAGCACAGCTTTTTATGTTGGCGTTGGTATCACACTGGGGAGGGAGGGTTTTTTTTTGGCAGTAAACAGGTTCGCTCTGAGCTGTCAGGCACCATAACACTGTACATCAGTTGCTCGTGGAGACATATCATTAACATAACAGCGTGTCAGGTCAGTGCGGGGTTATGATGTACACATGGGTAATAAATCACCGGTTAATGACAGAGGCGCACGTCGCTTTTTGTTGCTGTTATTGTTTCTTTTGAAAAAGACAGCACGCCAGGGTCACGCGATGAAGCCGACTGCTTTGACAAGTTTATACGGATGATTGTCTTCAAAAGTTAAAATGAAAAGTTGTGAAGGTATTTAGGGTCGGGAAAGGAAAAAAATAACAATAATTGCCTCCTTAGTTTGGATACTGCTCTGCAATATATATTCTTCATTCTTTTGAAAAGGACTCAGGGAAGGCCAAAGAGTATGAAGTATAAAGTATGAAGCACATTTTGACAAAGTACAGGCTTAGCCTACGATAGCAGCAAACCAGCCCAGTAAACTATAAAAAGTCTAAGTGTTTCACACTGATTTACTGCAATGTTATCATTTCACATGGGCGAGACCCCCACTGAGAGACACTTCGGGGAGAAAGGATCTTTCACACTCATATTTCAACAACACACACACACAAAAAAGATTAACCAGTGCCAACATAACCAGATGAACGAAGGCCCTGGCGATTATGACTGTAATGCAGTCCATTAACTGAGGGGGAGTGATATCCATCACCAGGCCAAATGGAGTTTACAAAAACAACTGAGGAATCGTTGTTAAAGAAAGGAAATCATGATCTGGCTGATTGAGATGGAGTCGGCATATCTGTTAAGCCTTCTCTGTGGGCTTTGGACTGAGGTATACTCCCGGGACGCTATGGGAAACCAACAGTTCTCTAGCACTTGGACATCCAGTCTATTTGTTGGCCCAGCCTCACTGTGCTGGTTCTCTTCCATATGATATCTCCCTGGAGGTGGCCAGAAGAGCCTAGGAGATTACAAAGCTAAACACTGCCACATGTTCACTTCCGGACACACACCATCCAAACAATTCCCACCAGCCCCCGCCGACCCACCAACACCAGAGCCTTGAACAGAAATAACACAAGATTGTTCTTGGGATTTTCTTTTTTTTCTTTTTGTCAATAATTTGAAAGGCGAGGCAACAGCAAGTAGAACAGACAATGAAGTGTCTGGCTTTGCGAGAATAAATGTATTCCCTCAAATGTGCAATCTGTCGACAAACATGGGCCCTATCCTCCATCTCAGGGACACACTGGATCGAGCTGCTGTGGCTGCCAGGCCCTCTAAGGGAGATGCTTCTCAGGGATGGAGAGTTATTTCCCTGAGCCTTGCCTGGTTTACTGAAATGTCACTTCCACATAAAGCATACATTTTATATGAAACACAATGTTCTGTTATAACCCTGTTCCGGATGAATCCTTGTGACATATGGTTTCACCTGGTACAATGGAACAAAAGATATATGTTGGTGATTAAGTAGTAAGCAAAAGCATTGTGTGGCTAAGTTCAACAACTACTTTACGGTGGTCTGCTATAAAGTCATCCATGTGCCCAGCAGAATGACTCAGAGCATACAGGGCACAGATTCAATTCTGAGATAAAAAAAGGTCAACAAAAAGTATTGTGGAATATTGCTATGCCATTTGAGGGGTGTGGCTTTTGGGCCTTAAGTACATTGCACTTCAGCAGAGCAAGGTGCTCTGTACCTCAATTTCACCCACCACAACAAAGAACAGATGTGAGATGCAAGAAAGAAAACCGGGTCAACATGCACAACCATGAATAAGGCAAACACACAAAGCTGGAAGTGGAGATGACAAAGCGTTTGATGAACACTTTTGGCCAGATAGGAGGCATGGGATGAAAACGATGAAAAAGAGTTCTTGGCCAATCGGCCCTCGAGTAACGCGTGAGACCTCCCAAGACGGAGCACACTGAGTGGTCTGAAAACACCATTTGACCGGCGAGTTACAGCCGTGACAAATCTCTCCCGTTGACCAGGGCTAAACACAGGTCTGTCTCTCAACCCCAAAGCCAATTTGTTGTCCAGATATAAACCTTTCTCCCTGTCCCTCCCTTCCTTCATCCAAACTCTCCAAAAACAACACTCCCCAACTCATGACAGTCATCCCTTTCCGCTCCATCCAGGGACATGACGTTGCCATACTCTTTTAGATTTCTCCCAGCCAGAGCGTCATTGATCTGACGGAAAATACAGAGTCTGAGCAACACATGTCAATGAAATTGACTCGGGATGAGTCTCCACAGTATGGTTCCGATCAGAGGTTAGGATAGCATTGAGATTGGTTTCCGTTATGATGATTTCCTTTTTGCTGGCTAGTTTGGAATATAGTTATAAGACAAGGGTGTGTGTGTGTATTTGTTTGTATACATATAACACATGGATTTGACATTTTTTGGAATGGTATGTGTTTAGTGTAAATTAACTTTTGTATCCTATGTCTGTGTTGTATGACCAGTCAGGTATATTTTCCCTCCTGTTTCCGTGTTGAAGTAGTCACCTAGAAACCATAAGTTTCTGGGTGAATAAAAACCCTATTATTATGTTCAACTCTACCGAGGTCTTTGGGCCTTGGTTTTTCTGACCCTCAGACGCTTCTAGGCTAAACCCTCAAGGTCAGTGGATAAAAAACAATATGCAATACAAGGGAAGAGGTGATCCTCTCAGACGTACAATTATCATCATGTCTAATCAGACCTGGGGTCAGTGCAGACATTTGCTAATGATAATTACAAAGGGTATTTGGGGTTGTCAGTTTGAATGTAAAAGGACGCAGATGTGGGTCAAGCCAAACATCCCTCCCCAAAATACCTCTAAGAGTAGAAGCTCGTCTCTGAGACACATTTATTTTTGCACTGGATGCTTTCAAGGGGTCAGCCATCTGAAAAAGCAGCTGGTTCTAGTCAAACAAGGCCTGGGGAATGTGTGTTTGTAGGAGGATGAATCCCACAGAGCAACACTCTGACCTGTGACTAGTAATGGATTCAGCATGTAGGAAGAGGTGCAGCCCAGATCTCTTGGTCCACAGCTGGAGCAGCCACATGACCCTGGGATGAGGGGAATACACCCCCTCTTCAAATGAGACACACATTCACAGACTGTGTCTGTTTTATGATCGCTCGTTCCTGGATCTGTTATCGCAGGCTATGAGTGGGCTTTTCCCCGCAAAGGATCTGTGGCTGTTCAGATCCACTTACAGTCTTGACATACAAAGTTCCCACAGAGGTCGTAAATGTTTCGTAACATCAGTTATGCTGAAACGTGTAATAATGATTAACTGTTTCACGGAAACTTGAAACAACATGTCCTTTCAAAACGTTGAAAATAATCCAAATGCACGATAACATGTGAATCAGAAACCACATGGGAAAACGCCTGTGGTGACAAGCAAGTATGTTCTTAATAACCAAACCCCGATCTCATGGTGTGTTTCATCTAGGTCCTGGTTGTGGGTTCCCTCTTAGAGGCCTCCATCTCTCGGTGTAAATGGGCCGTGGTGGTTGAGACAGGCAGCGGATCTGCTTCAGGAAACCTTTTTGTGGTTGTGCCAGTGCGGCTTGTTGTGACCCACTGCGCTTGAGCGCCGGTGAAAGGCAGTGGCTAATGGTCCAAGTGGCTGCCCCTGGCGTCCATTACTGCCCTGCGTTTCCCACCCACTTTAAGCATTCAGCGGACAATGCTGAAGCTTTGCACGCGTCACTATGGGGGAATGAAGAGCCGGTGTGAGGCAAAGGTTGTTCCTTGGACAGCTGGAAGGATAAGTGCTGTCCCAGCGGTGTCTATTACCTTGGCCAACACTGCACTAGACAGGAATGAGTCCAGACTGGAACATGAGTATGTTTAGATATGGGCCAGAAATACAGGTCACACCACTGGGCCGAACGGTAGCCGACCGGAACCAAACCACTTTTAATAATCTACGTTTACAATTGATTCACAGCATAAGGAACAGCCATCTCACTAGTGCCACTGGTAACTGTACGGTGAAACATGTCCTTAAAGTGATTGACATTATATTGGGAGGAGAAGACAAACAGATGTTCTCTCCATAAATCTGCATCATTATAATACCTTAATCGCTTTATAAATGGCACATATCCCCTTATCCAATTTTTCTATGGAATTCTCGTAGACAACATTGACAGTAATGACAGCCAAGATGACAGGACATTTCTTGAGTGTTTGCAGCAGTGCTCAAATGCACTATTTACTTTTCTCTCCATGGCAATGTCACCAGCCCCCTCTGAAGGTCAGGGGAGCTCGGTGTACGTATTCCTGCAGGTTTAGAGAAAGCCAAAGGTTCTCCACAGAGTAGGAGACGGGCAGGACTCATTTTTTTAAGAAATGTGAAAGTATTATCCCTTCTTCTTAGGAAGGTTAGCTGATAGGTTGATCCAATTTGTCTACCAAGGTGTGAAAGGGACTTAAGAACTACTTCACTTCTCCGCACGGCAAAATGTCAAGGTTCCGTGAAGGATGAGCACAGGACTTTGAGGGAAATTAGTTTTTTTTAATTTGCTTTCCCGGCAGATTGACTCCACACTTGTTAGTGGCAATAGGTTTATCCTCTGGAATCAATGCCCGGACAGATATGTACAGTATAATTGTAAGCCCCCTCCAATCCCCTGAAAGACAGCTGGTGCTACGCCTGCCACTGAAATGCACGGTGCGCTGCTCCCCACACAGTCCACGGATCGGGCTTTAAACCAACAGTTGTTGACAGGCGTAGAGCACCGGTACAGCGTGAGCCAGACAGCGCCAACAGGCCCTGTGATGTGATTCGGGTTCCGACCGATTCCCCATGACGTGGACCTCCTGATGGCTCTCGTTCTGAGGGATGTTCCGGGGACACAGAGGTGTCAAAACAGACACGCACGCTGATTAAAAGATGTAGCACTGAGCACCTGGGGAGGGAGGGGCGGGGGTGAGAGGTCAGGACCACGAGCGACCCATCGTGAGAGCCGGCAAGTGGTGCACCGCATTTAAATGGTGGAACCCATCGGTTCTCTGGCGCCGCCGCCGCACAACAAACACTCCTCGCTCTCTCTCTCCCCCCCTCTCGCTCCGCCTCGGTCCCTCTCTCTCCTTTAACAGATCTCTTTTATCACTCGCCGAGCAGATGAAAGCGACATGACACCATGGTGGCTCTGGGTTCGGGTCCCGGGTGGGGAGGAAAAAAAACACGCGGACAGGAGAAGCGGCGCCCGGGCGGCGAAGAATAAGATAAACATGTTTGGTAAGCCTTGGCACCGGGTCAGTGGGGCCTGGGCGGGGGGGCTGGCGGTGGATGTTGGGAGGAGAGAGGAACCGGGGGCCGGTGCCCGGTACTGATCCGCACGGCATGGGCGCATCACCCAGTGAGAGCGCGGGGAGTAGAGAGCGATAAGAGGAGAGGGAGCGTCACGGAAACAGAGAGCGAGGGGGGAGAGAGGAGGAAACAGGAGGAGGACGGGTGGAGAGATTGAGAACAGCAGATAAAGAAGTAGCCGGTCCTCCTCCCTCTGGCGTATGACAGGTGGGCTGTTACTGGGCAGACCCCCGGTCCAGGAGCCCACATTCTTCCACCGGCTGCTTGAGGCTCTAGTAAACATAAATCAGCTCCTGTGAGAAACCTTGTCCTCCAACAGTTCATAACGGGCTGCGGCCAAAGAGAAGTTACGAGTAAACAAAGCCATAAACATTGATGCAGAGGCGAATAAAAAACACATTGAAATGATAAGAAAGAAATAAGAATAAATTAAAAAAAGAACAAAGATGGAAAAAAACCACAGAAACAAACGAGGAAGAGGATAAAGGTCACGGGTCAGACGAAATAACCACACAAAAATAAAAACAGTGTTCACACAACCCGAGTAAGAACAATAAGAACCCAACACACGGGGGGGGAACGCTGACGGCGTGACACCGCTCATTATCTCTGATCGGCCGCACGTGATGCGACTTCCTGCGAGCCGCCTTGATTACAGCCGTCATTGGTGGATCTTAACTACACGGCCCACGGCGGCGGCGGCGGCGGCGGCGGCGGCGTCTCCGGGCGTACTCTCCCTAACGAGTGATAATCAAAGAGTCGACCCCCGTGCTGCGGGGGGGGGGGGCGTGATGAGTCCACTGGCAGAGCCCTGATTGGATCGTTGACCTCTGATGCGGGGGGGGAGGGGGGGGGGGGGGGGATCACGGGGCGTCCGTTGTGTCGCGGCTGGCGTGCGCGTGAGGGTCATACGGGGGACGGGGCATCTGTCGCTCGGCGGCCAAGTGTTATGGTGGCCCCGCCTCCTGCCCCCCTCAGCCACGCCGCTCCGTCTGACAGTGGGAGGCGGAGGCCAGCGGCCGCACCGAGACAACACAACATGGTCTACGCTTAGCCTCGTAGCATTACAGCCTGAGACATGTTTAGAGATTCATCTTGTATTAAGCGTCAAAAAGGCCTAAGGCATACAGCTGAGTTAGGCAGATTATGATTGTGGAGTGTAAGAAAGCACTCTGACGGCGTATGAGGCACATTGCACCGGCAGCATTAGGAGATTGGAATATCACAATTTGGCCAAACTGTGACTTATTATGCTATGAGGCCAACAATATGTAACACATCTATCCATCTATCTGTCTGCCTCCCTCCCAGTCTGTCTATCTACGTCTGGCTGTGGCCTGTTCATCCCTTCTTCCACCCATGTACAGTATATATATATATATATATATATATATATATATATATATATATATAAACATGGATGTGTGTACATATGAAAGAGGCTATACCAGTGGTCCGGTATATATATATATATAAATATATATAAACATGGATGTGTGTATATATGAAAGAGGCTGTACCAGTGGTCCGGTATATATATATAAATATATAAACATGGATGTGTGTATATATGAAAGAGGCTGTACCAGTGGTCCGGTATATATATATATATATATATATATATATATATATATATATATATATATAAATATATAAACATGGATGTGTGTATATGAAAGAGGCTGTACCAGTGGTCCGGTATATATATATATATGAAAGAGGCTGTACCAGTGGTCCGGTATATATATATATAAATATATAAACATGGATGTGTGTATATGAAAGAGGCTGTACCAGTGGTCCGGTATATATATATATATGAAAGAGGCTGTACCAGTGGTCCGGTATATATATATATAAATATATAAACATGGATGTGTGTATATATGAAAGAGGCTGTACCAGTGGTCCGGTATATATATATATATATATATATATATATATATATATATATATATATATATACATGGATGTGTGTATATGAAAGAGGCTGTACCAGTGGTCCGGTAGCCTGGAGCCTGTGCGTAATAAGGTGTGTGGTTCGGCGGTGGAAGCCAAGGTGTTTGATAATCTCTCTGCTGGCACGCCGGCCCAGAGATCAAGGCCGCACACTGTGTCGCTTGTTCGCCTCGCTCTCCAGGATTCCAGACACGACCCCGAGGGCCCCGCCATCCCTCCCCCGAGAGTTAGCATGCGGGGTCCATATGCTCTCCCCCCCCCCCCCCCCGCGGGGCGGCGGCCGCTAATCAGGGCGGCGTGGCGTGCGTTGCACACCGGTTGTTGTGGCGCGCTGATCAAAAGGAGCACACAGGCCTGGGCGGCCCTGGGCCCTTCAGAGGGTACACGGTGAGATGAAGGAACTACCTGTCCACACCATACACCAGGCACCGCGCTCATCACCGGGACGGGTGTCGCTCGTTCTCTCTCTCTCTCTCTCTCTCTCTCTCTCTCTCTCTCTCTCTCTCTCTCTCTCTCTCTCTCTCTCTCTCTCTCTCTCTCTCTCTCTCTCTCTCTCTCTCTCTCTCTCTCTCTCTCTCTCTCCCTCCCTCCCTCCCTCCCTCCGGTATGTATTTTTTCTCTCTCTCTCTCTCTCGCTCTCGCTCTCTCTCTCTCCCCCTCCCTCCCTCCCTCCCACTGGTATGTATTTTTTCTCTCTCTCTCGCTCTCGCTCTCTCTCTCTCTCTCTCCCCCTCCCTCCCTCCCTCCCTCCCACTGGTATGTATTTTTTCTCTCTCTCTCTCTCTCCCCCTCCCTCCCTCCCTCCCTCCCACTGGTATGTATTTTTTCTCTCTCTCCTACTTACTGGCCGTGTGGAACTGACACTATTTCAAAACATTGCAGATTCAATCTATCACTCTCCAACTCTGTAGCGCTCGGTGTAGTGTCTCATCTCCCCCTAAAGCCCTCGCCTCTTTAGCCTTCTGTATACGTTCTCTCTCTTTACATGCACCTACAAAAACACACGTCACACATAAACGGCCACATCTACTCATCGATATCCACACACACACACACACACACACACACACACACACACACACACCATATAGACACCTTGT
Organism: Micromesistius poutassou; assembly: GCF_964030765.1. NCBI lineage: Eukaryota > Metazoa > Chordata > Actinopteri > Gadiformes > Gadidae > Micromesistius > Micromesistius poutassou. The sequence continues at coordinate 353,825 of NC_140276.1, read as the reverse complement.
GGGCATGTCTCCCTTGTGCCAATCATCTCGTTGTGCTAATAGCCAAAGCTGGGCCTAAACACAGGGTGAGTTGACACCAGCCGTTCCATCTCCACCCAAATGTCAGCCGGCAGGTGGATGTCTCGGCAGCATATCTGCCATAAGTGCACGCATGTCAAAGATAAGTGGACGATTCCAAAGCCTACTGTATTTATGATGCACAGTGGCAAAACTTCTCAATCTGCCCCGTCTGTTCTCCGTGTGCCTGCGGGCGCTTGTTGTTGTCGCCTTGGATTCTATTTTGTGTACACTGTACCTAATGGTAATGGTTGGTGTAAATAAAATGTTGTCATCGCACTAAAACGACTGACACATGGAACACGGATCTGCATGGTACATCTAAGAAACACACATAAAGACGCCGGGGAATATAACAGGTGACAGAAGGATCTTTGCAAGTTATTTGCTATCCCCAGAATAAATGATTTCAATTGATGCTTTCAGCACTCCACTCTGGTGGAAAATGTGCAGGCTCAAACACTGTCATTACAGCCTTAAAAGGCAGAGTTGCTGCCGCTCGGACACGTAAGTATATCACTTAAGCAATTATATGCTTAAAACTGTTATGACTGCAATTCTATTGAGCAGCTGCCATTGCACTGTGACCCTGCACCTGAGAAAACGCCGCTCTGGATGAAAGCATGTCTCTCTGGAGGAAGAAGCAGCCAGCAAAACAGCCAGCAAACCAAATTAAAGGCTGGTAATAGGGCCTTAGTGTTCACGCCGAGGTCGCTGTTCGCAAGGTCAAGGTCGCCTCTGTCTTTTATTTCTTCTTTATGTTGGCTATACAATACTGCTCTTTCAATTTCTTGAGAGCAGAAGAAAACCTATCATTGTTTTGTCACTGTCCTTTCCCTTCCCCCCTGGTTTGGTCCATCGGTGTCTTAGCCGTGGTCTGATTGGCTTGGCGCTGCGGTAATGGCGGTGGGCCACAGGGTGGATGCATCCCTGGACCTGCCAGCTGCAGGATAAGCCTGAAGTGGAGCAGCTGGACACAAAGGCCACAGATCGTGTTCAGGGGATATGGTTTGCTGTCAATCAGGCCCCACCTAATGATATGGGATGTGACAATGTGAGTGTAGGGGTGTGTGGCAAATTTGTGTGTGTGTGTGTGTGTGTGTGTGTGTGTGTGTGTGTTTTTGTGTGTAAAAGAGATAGAGAGTTCATGTGAGTGGAGGAGCTTGTTCAAGCGTGTATTTTTGTGTGTATAGTGTACCCTTTACAGCATATATATTTATCTATTTATATACACACATAGTTTCCATCTGATAATACTTTTAAAAAGATTCCATTGGTTAGACATATAAAGATTACAGTAGACTCTATCTTATCTTATATTTGTTCATATACATAGATTTTTTTAAACACATAAAAATATATTTTCTGTGTGTGTGTGTGTGTGTGTGTGTGTGTGTGTGTGTGTGTGTGTGTGTGTGTGTGTGTGTGTGTGTGTGTGTGTGTGTGTGTGTGTTGTGTGAATGTGTGGTGTGTGTGTGTGTGTGTGTGTGTGTGTGTGTGTGTGTACTGGAAGATGATTTATGGGCAGCCGGACCCTAGGCTTATATTCCCCCACCCCAGGAAGCTTATCTCTGGCTCCAGCTCAGACTGGCAACACAGGGTCATTGCAACACACACACACACACACACACACACACACACACACACACACACACACACACACACACACACACACACACACACACACACACACACACACACACACACACAGCAGGAGGCACCTCACTCCTTTTCTCAAAAGGAAGAAAAATCTAAAGCAATTTTAGGCATAAATATTGTTCCATAAAAAGAGGCTTGTTTAAAGAATTTAAATATTAGTATTTTCTAAATTGTTATTATTGATTTAGGTATTTTTCATTTCTGAGCATGAAGAAATATCATCGGACAACCTGACAACTCTTATTTTGAAAGTGAAATCAGAGTCATTGGTAAACATGGCTAAACAATAAGAGCGTGTTGGCGACGCTCCATTATCATTCAAATCAGGCCTGAAAGGAAAGCATTCCTGGCATATGCTCACAGAAGGCCTTCCAAACATATGTACCAGCAAAGTGTTTGGCAACGTTGGCTCTCCATCTAAACTAGGGGAGGGGGGAGTGCATGTGTGTACAAAGTAGAAATGCATGTTTGAGAGGAGGAATATTAAGATGAGCCTCTCATGTCTGTCCAAGGGAATCGTTTGAAGATGTATTCTATTTTACATTACTACAAAATGCACACAACAAAATGCATGCACTCCCGTGCTACACACCTGCAATGTGTAAAAGCGGTACAGGCAGTCAGAAACGGAAATAGAGTGAATGCCTGAACCGCCACTGCCTCATGAGCAGCACGGTGATTTCATAGCATCCTATTTCAGGTGTCCTGCTGGCGGGGATGTTGTTGAAGCTTATGACTTCTTACACCACCCACAATCAGCCTCCCTTCCTATAAACACACACACACACACACACACACACACACACACACACACACACACACACACACACACACACACACAGACATGTGCATGCACTCACATGCACGCGCACACACACACGCACACACACACACACACACATGCACGCACGCACACACACACACACACACCCACAATCAGCCTCCCTTCCTATAAACACACACACACACACACACACACAGACATGTGCATGCACGCACGCACGCACGCACACACACACACACAGATGCACACATACACGCGCACACACATTATCTCTCACTCACACACATAGATTATCAAACACACATTATCACACACACATGCACACACGTATGCACACACACACACCACACACACACACACACACACACACACACACACACACACACACACACACACACACACACACACACACACACACTCCAAAGTGTCTCTGGGGAGAAGGAGCACCTGGCCCACCATTTCATATTCCTCTCAGGCACACCTCCACCGGCTTGCACCAGCCTGATATGCACGCATATTAAGTGTGATATTGGCATTCTACTCTTTTTTCCAATAGTTAGCATTTCACTTTCAAAGTAGGCCACCGCTGAAGGACACCGTCATCCCGGCGACTACCGATTTCATTAGATGGAATGCGCCCGCTCTCCCTATCGTTCTCATCTGCCCTGTAATGGAGGTGTAGCAGATAGGCCCCCCCCCTGTGTGGGGATGTGTGTCTGAGAGTTGTGGGGCCGCGCCCATGTCCGTCTACCTGTGTTTCACCTCGCTGTATCGCGCCTTCTTCATCTGTGTCTCACTGTCTCTCTCTCTCTTGCGCTCACACACACACACACACACACACACACACAAGGGGATACACACACATACACACACCTAAAAAAAACCCTGAATCATTCAATCACAATAACACAGCCACACACACACACACACATACAATTACTCACACAAATACACCCTCAACCACGCACACACACACACACACCCACAACAACAACACACAACAACAACACACACACACACACACACACACACACACACACACACACACACACACAACAGCAACCACACAAACACACACATTCTGGTCCCCATCTATCTCCAGGCTCTCCCGTGGGGGGGTGTCTTATCAAAAATAAATGTGTGTGTGTGTGTGTGTGTGTGTGTGTGTGTGTGTTCATGTGGTCGTGGGTGTGTGTGTGTGTGTGTGTGTGTGTGTGTGTGTGTGTGTGTTCATGTGGTCGTGGGTGTGTGTGTGTGTGTGTGTGTGTGTGTGTGTGTGTGTGTGTGTGTGTGTGTTCATGTGGTCGTGGTGTGTGTGTGTGTGTGTGTGTGTGTGTGTGTGTGTGTGTGTGTGTGTTCATGTGGTCATTGGTGTGTGTGTGTGTGTGTGTGTGTGTGTGTGTGTGTTGTGTTCATGTGGTCGTGGGTGTGTGTGTGTGTGTGTGTGTGTGTGTGTGTGTGTGTGTTCATGTGGTCGTGGGTGTGTGTGTGTGTGTGTGTGTGTGTGTGTGTGTGTGTGTGTGTGTGTTCATGTGGTCGTGGGTGTGTGTGTGTGTGTGTGTGTGTGTGTGTGTGTGTGTGTGTGTGTTCATGTGGTCGTGGGTGTGTGTGTGTGTGTGTGTGTGTGTGTGTGTGTGTGTGTGTGTGTGTGTGTGTGTGTGTGTGTGTGTGTGTGTTCATGTGGTCGTGGGTGTGTGTATGTGTGTGTGTGTGTGTGTGTGTGTGTGTGTGTGTGTGTGTGTGTGTGTGTGTGTTCATGTGGTCGTGTGTGTGTGTGTGCGATGCCTTCCAGGACTCTGGGGGACACCAGAGAGCCACCAGCAGCCCGGGTCGGTCCCCTGACTCTGGTGCTACACGCCACACACACACACACACACACACACACACCTCCTCCCCGGAGCAGCCTGCTCATAGAGCCGCTGTAGAGCAGCCTGGTCATAGAGCAGCCTGCTCATAGAGCCGCTGTAGAGCAGCCTGCTCATAGAGCCGCTGTAGAGCAGCCTGCTCATAGAGCCGCTGTAGAGCAGCCTGCTCATAGAGCCGCTGTAGAGCAGCCTGCTCATAGAGCCGCTGTAGAGCAGCCTGCTCATAGAGCAGGCTGCTCATAGAGCAGCCTGCTCATAGAAGCTCCTGACATCATGCATCCATTCATTATTGATTCAAAATCAAACTTTATTAATCCCCCAGAGGAGCTGCAGCCTTCATGGCTGCACCAGCACCACTGGTATTGTTGTTGTGATTATTAGTAGCAAATGAGGAACGGCCATTACAGACCATTGACACACCCACACAGGGTCACCATGACAACCACCAGGGCAGCCGCTAGGGCTAGGTTTAGCTTGTGTGTGTGTGTGTGTGTGTGTGTGTGTGTGTGTGAGTGTCTAGGTGTGTGTGTGTGTGTGTCTAGGTGTGTGTGTGTGTGTGTCTAGGGGTGTGTGTGTGTGTGTGTGTGTGTGTGTGTGTGTGTGTGTGTGTGTGTGTGTGAGTGTCTAGGTGTGTGTGTGTGAGTGTCTAGGTGTGTGTGTGTGTGTGTGTGTGTGAGTGTCTAGGTGTGTGTGTGTGTGTGTGTGTGTGTGTGTGTGTGTGTCTAGGGGTGTGTGTGTGTGTGTGTGTGTGTGTGTGTGTCACAGGGGCGTCAGCGGGGTTGTGGCGGTACAGGGCTGGCCGTGACCCTGTGGAGCTCAGTGGAGAGGATCCAGCCCCCCCTAGAGACACACGGCGCTGCACTGGAGCCCCCGTGACCACCTCCAGCACTGCAGAGCACCACCAGGCCACCAGGGGGACACACTGGTGGTCCTTTATTAACCCAGAGACCCCCCCAGGGTCCTAAAGCTGCATTTCATCACGTCTCCCCTTCATATCCATTAGGTTCCATCTCTCATGTGATGATACGACTTGAGCTCCCTGTGCAGTCCCTGTGCTGCTGTCGTGAACGTGAGGAACGTGTTTTCTGCATCAATCTGAGAGTTTCATAGAAAGAGAGGGCAGCACATTGTTTCGTTTTTTTTCTCGACAGTCACAGTGTAAACTTCTATCATGAAGTTCATCGTGACATAAGTACATCGATATTTGTTGGGTCTTTCGCCCTGTTCTTCAACAAGCCAGGCGATGGCCAGATTGACTGAGACTTTTTATCTTTTTTTTTAAACTTTTTTTTACTAAAAAAACCCAGACCACCTGCAGCATTAGAGAGCAACGCTGTATCAATATTCCATTTAGTCCGAGTGCTGCATTCTAATGAGGTGGAGCCTCAGCAGTGAAACACTGGAGACAAAAGACATCCTGAAGCCTCGCTGTGTCTCCCCTCCCAGGACGCTCTCCGCTCTGGGGGGGGGGGGGGGGAGCGAGACGGACACCAGCGGGGACAATCGCATGAGCGTCCCCTGGAGGAACAGGATAAAGCAGCCCATAGGTCATTGCTTTGTTGCGAACCGCGGGGGGCTTTCGACCAATGACAGCCATTACAAATGACCCGGTCGTGTCATCGCCGCTGAGAAAAACAGTGACCCGCCTTGGGTAGTACATTACAGCGACTAGTGCGGCACTTTGTCTGCCGTGTTTACCATATCGGCTAACGTGGGTAGTAAAGAAGATGAATCCCTCATGCGGTCTGTGCGGATGTTAAGGCAGGTTTCTTTAGAATAACTCAGTCTGCATTATTGCTCTGCTCCAGCAGAGACGCTCCCTAGGGGGGAGATGATTGTACTGGTGGTTTTTCTCGTCTCCTTCTTTGAACCCTCGTTTTCTTTGTGTATTTCTCTTTGTTTTTACTTGTTTTTGGTCCAGACGTTCAGGGAGAGGGCCACCGTTCTTTAGAAAAACACAGTTCCTTCAAAGTCATTATTTGTGTTGTTGTTCTGCAGCAGCCCTGCGATGACCTGGCACTTTGGGGACTGTGATTGGATGCCGACATTTAAGCGGGCTGTAAGTGGGAGGCTAACTGTATGAATTTGTTTATTGAAAAAAGACATGCACAATATTGATTTAGTTGCACATGCTATTTTATCTGTGCCCATCTCATCTTACTCTGCCTCTGATTGTTTTGTTACAATTACTGTTTCATTTATTAACCTTAAAATCTCCCCCCCCCCATTCCACACACACCTCTCTCTCTCTCTCTCTCTCTCTCTCTCTCTCTCTCTCTCTCTCAGTCTCAGTCTCAATCTAGACCCAGGGTGCTGCCGGGGCCAAGGCAAGCGGTCTAGGACTTGTTGAAGTCTGTCTTGAAGCAGTGTAAAATAAACCTGGACACAAGGCCACAAGGCCCGGCAGATAACGGCGGTCTGTGGGTGGCTCCCAGACAGGGGCTGATTGAGACATGCAGGGAGGGATCGCTGCTCATGGCTTGTTTGCTCTGGGCTCGATGCTCGGGGATGGTTGCTCTGGGCTGTTGAAGGTAAGAGCTGAAGTCAACCCCAGTCCAAACTAAAGGACATAAACGGTGGTGTATATCAGAGCTGGGGACTTCTTTCCAGAATATTACAGACAATGTTGTGTACACAATCGAAACGCTTGCAATATCCAAAGGATATTGCAATATCCAAAGGATATTGCAATCACTCAATCACTCCCTTTGAATGAATTCATAAGGTAATGTGGTCACAAAAGGAGAAGATTACCTCTGCATCGACTCGAGGTGACCTTCACTCCTGCTCCAATTTAGAGCAAAGCGTGACGAAAAAATTGCAGAGAAAATAAAGATGGCCTAAAGATGATGAACATATCAGCATGGTGAAAGACAGGTGGCTCGGTGGCTCATCCCACTAGCATTCTAGCACGCTATGCCATGCTACCACACTAGCACGCTAACCACCAACCACCTTGATAGTCCTGTCCATTAAGGCCATACCCATATATATATATATATATATATATATATATATATACAAATGTTGAATGTTGACAAGGCAATCGGTATGCGAGCCAAGAATAAAATATCTGTTAGGAATAAATCACCAGTTGATTGCCCAGAGACATCATGAGAGGATTATGAGCAGTTCTACATTTCAGTTGATATCTGCCCACACATATCCCTCCCTGCAGCTCACCTCAGCAACATCATGATCAAAGTCTAATAGTTGGCATCATTTTCCACACATAGTTCCTGTATTTAATAAAGACATGAATGATCAATTCAAATGTGTTTCCACTTAAATGGCGCCTGACGACATAAATAGGACAACAAGACTACAATGCATCAATGTTTTAAAAAGGAACATTTTCAGAACAATTGTAAGGACACATGGACGTACTTTGTGCTACGTCACGCAAGCAAGGTATCAAATTTGTTTCTAAATCGTCAGCACATGAAAACCCCATCACAAAGAGAGTTTTTCACTTCTGCAACAACAGAGCTTGCAGTGAATGAGGCAGTTTTTCCCCCTTCCTTTTAATCTTCTCTCTTCACGGCTCCCATTGCACATTACACTAGATACACAAGCCATCTAACAACTTGATGTATTCTGGCACATGCTGGCTGTGAGCAACACCCAGGTTGGTGCTACAGTGGATGATAGTGGATGAGGTGTCAAAACACCCCGCACACACACACAGGCACACACACACAGGCACACACACACACAGGCACACACACACACACACCATATCTAAAGTGTGTTGTGCGCCTTCAAAGGTGCTATAAAAATAGAATTAATGCATCTCTTCACATGAGCTTTGTATCGCCTCTGTTGTTCCCATTAACAACTTGCCCGTGTGCCCAGACCCATAAGTATTGAATTAAGCAAGTAAGTGGGACGTAAGCATAAGGCAGACTTGTTCCCCCGCATAGAGGGGGAACAAGTGGGAACCACGCCTGCATTGAGAGTCACAGTATAGGATATACCCGTGATTCGTTTTCCTGTGATTAATTGCATTGTTCCCGTTATCGCTGAATCTTAATTTGAGCTTCTGCGCTGCCAAACCAGACTCCAGAACACCAACTCTGTCATGAGCGGAGACTGTGAACTAAACGGCGGGGGGGCGTGGAGGGCTGTGAGGCTGTTTAGACGTGAATAATTAGGAGGAAACTTGTTTCTGCCTGTTTGATACGGGAGGAGGACTCCGGACCTCAGCGTACCAGAACCAACAGATCATATCCACGCTCATGTGTGAGTCGTGATTGGATTTGAATGGGCAGTGGTTGAGCTGTCGTTCACGAGGACGCCTGAAAAGTACATTTTTTGAGATAATGGCAACAAGAAAAAGAACCAAGAAGCTATAATTATACAGCAGGTCTGATTTATCGCCCAGAACAATTTAATCTAAACGACGGCGCATGTGCACACGAACCAGCCACCGACATGCGGCCGACACAAAGAAACACTGAATGATGGGAGCACCCCCTTTAAAGGTAACGGTCCAACGGGAGAGTCCAGTTGGTTTTCCTCCGTAGTACACTAGTGTTTCAAGGAACCCACCAGAGTATTATTATTTTTTAGATTGTTTGTCTTTCATTTATTTTTCATTATGTTTTATAAGTAGTGTTGCTTTGAGGTCCTTGTGAGACCCTCAAGGCAAAACACAAAAATCGGTTGTAAGCAAATTCATGTCATGACAATGCCCCCCCCCCCCCCCCCCCCCCCCCCCCAACCCTGCCCCGGTCTCCCCCCCTCCCCCCCTCCCCCCTCCCCCATGTTTCCCCTCACTCATCTCGTGGAAGAAAGCTCTTAATTTCAACTAATTAAACAAACTAATTTTGTTTTCTCCATTGATCTGTATCCCTCTCCATGGAGGTCATAAACATTCCTTCTTTTTTTTTGTTTTTAATAACCTGCAATGGTTCAGGGTCCTTAATGGGCCCAAAGCTTGTTGGATCATCCTCCATTTCACCCACTCACACACAGACACACACACACACGCACACACACACACACAGACACTCACACTCTCACACACACACACACACACACACACACACACACACACACACACACACACACACACACACACACAGTTTATTAATTACATTTTATATTACATTAGAAAGAAAATTAAAGCTATGTGCACGTCCCTTAATGGTTTCATGTAGGGCTGTATCTGTGGCAGATTAATTGACTGCTTGAAAACCAATTGCATGTTTTCTTTGTCTTAGAGTTCAAGCTGAGTTGGCTCTGGGCAACGCATTTCAAAACGTGTTCATTACCTACTTTACGTTGTACTTCACTTTGACACTTACTTTCTTAAACACATCCACCATGTTTGATTAGAGCGTGCGGCATAGTGAACGGCTGAATCGAGAAAACGCCACAATATTTTTCCTCTCTTGATTATTCAATTACAAAATGAGTATTTAACAGACTAATTAACCCGAGGGCCGTTCAGTGTGCATGGGTTAGCCTGCGAATAGATTTTTTGCGCCGACCTCTCATTTCAAAGTCAAAGGCTCGGAATGGAGACATGTAACAGAGTAACACAGACGTTAGGAGTATCACCTCAGAACTCTCCAAGCGAGTGGGAGGGAAATTAACTCCAAATCGTTCATGAACCGACCAACAATTCAAAGTAAAAAGTGCGGATCACAACAGTGAGGCGTCGCTGATACACAGATATCAAAATGTCAATATTGTTCACAAACTGCTTTTTTCAGGCATGTAAAACCGAAAAGACGTTGGCAAGATGAAGACAAATTCTTTTTTGTTGTTGTTTTAATCACGAAACATGAGGCTGAAGATTTGGAAACGTTTTACGGCACAACATGGAAATATGGAACGACCCAGATTTTGTTGGATCGAAGCGGTAAAGGTTCCCAGACATGGAGGAGACTTTCTGCCTGGGATGTGAACGAGTGGGAGAGACAGACCTGCGATGATCCATGTCTGTGTCTTCTTAAACTCTGTTAGTCCATTGTCTCTACGAGCTATGGACACACACACAGCTACGCACATCCAGACATCTGCACTAAGAGAAGCACAAAACACACACACAAGGGGGTCCCTGGACAGAATTACAGTCTGCATCCTTGCTTACTCATTACACCTGACAGCCCCCCACCGCCCAAACACACACACAGACACACAACACACACACACACACACACACACACACAGGGAGAAAGAGTCATGAGTGATGGAGAGATAAGAATGAGAGAGAGATAGCTAGATAAGAGTGAGATAGAGAGAGTGAGGAGGGAGACTCAGATAGAGACATAAACTCATCAGACAAAGGTCTTCATTTAAGCCAATTCTACGATCACATCCACAACAATAAAAAAAACGGGTCTGCAGTTTTAAGTAAATACATAGAGAGGTGACAGACAAAGATAGAGGAATGATAGAGAGGTCAGAGAGAGAGGGAGAGAGAGGTCTGAGAGACTGGTGAGAGAGAGAGACTGGTGAGAGAGAGAGAGAGAGAGAGAGAGAGAGAGAGAGTGGTTTTCTTTGTGCAATAAGTTGGCAGTTTGGACATCAGTGAAACAAAGCGTGTATATTTAAGCAATAGATCACGACAGGCTGTGGTATGTTCTCATTGTACCACAGTTAAGGGACGTTGTTCATCCCGACACGCAGCGGAGGGACGGCGACCCCCTTAACTGTGGTACAATGAGAACTGTGGTACAATGAGCACATTTCACTGGCTGAAGAATTTGGTGACCTTTTAACCATAGGGAGCGCTGTAATTAATTAAGATGTGTTTTAACTACTGTCTCTTCACATGAGTATATTTCAAACTCATTTTCAATGTCTGGTGATACTATCAGACCTCCCCATATAGCTGGTAAATTATTTGTCACGAAAATATCTGCGACAGCCAATCAAATTTGACCACAAAGCCTCCAGACAGGAAGTAAGCCAATTTATCAGCAGCCCTTTTACATATTATAACCAAACTTGGTAAATAGACACATGACATCGTCATGGAGACACTTAATGACTTTGGTGACCTTTGACCTCTAGGGGGCGCTGAAATTAATGAATATGTGTTTTAACTCCTCTCTTTTCACATGAGTATATTTCAAACACATGTTTAATGTCTGGTGATACTGTCAGCCCTCCCCATATAGCCCATAAATATTTTTTCATGGAAACATCAGAATTTGGCCACCATGTTGAAAGTTGTCAAAATCAATAGTAGATATCCACAGGCCACAAATTCTGTCGAATCTTCATGAAATCAATGAGATGGCAAAGCCGCCAAACAGGAAGTAAGCCTGTTTCTCAGCAACTCTTTAACATATCATAGCCAAACTTGGTACATAGACTCATGACATCATCCCGGGGACACCCAAACAACTTGGTGACCTTTGACCTCAGGGGGATGTCAAACAGGAAGTGAGCTCATATCTCTGCAAGACTTTCATGTATCCAAACCAAACTTGGCTCATAGTCGTATGACCCTATCCTGATGATGCCCAAGGAATTTGGTGACCTTTGACCTATAGGGGGGCAAGTGTGATCATATCTCAGTCAATCTTTTATTTTTTGACGTGAAACTTGTTGAAAGTGATGAAGGCTGTGTGTCTGACGTAGATCTATCTTGTTGCTGTGGCTACTCTGGTCTATTTTGCTAATTTGTTTATGGAGTCCCATTCTGCTTCACCCCCACATCGCTGCTATATTTGTATATAATATAGTAGGCCTTTATTTATACTTTCAACACGAATGGCATGAATGATCTGTTGTCTGTTTATACATTTGGTTTGGAAGTCTACAGAACATGGAATTATAGTAATGTCGCTTTAGCAAGCAGTGAACATTGGTTACCATGGTTTCTGCAATGTCTCCTAGCTCATTCTTGGCCTATCGTCTAATCCTTAGCTTTCAATAAAGACACTGATGTACAAATGACCTTCACAAGAATGCAATGAACTGCACAAAAATGACACCATTACTGAGTGGGAAGAATTGTCCATTAGTCTACTTTGTTTAAGAATGCTTGATTCTGATTGGCTGGGAGGAGGGCATTAACCTAAAAAGTTTCTAAAAGGTTTAAAGGTAAGCCGTCCACGAGCCGGGCATATCGAACTGTTAATTGCCCTGCCTCTCGGTGATTATCCCTTACTTATTTACTGCTATTTATTTACTACTACTTCTATAATATCAGGAAAAATGAAAAGTTAAGCAAAATAAATATTGAAGGTAATTTACTCACATCTGAAGATACCTGAACATAAAATAATAAAATAATCACTTGTTTCTGTTTTAACATTACAAAACGATGCACTTTACTTAAAGGTCAGTTTTTTTTTTAAATGTGGTAATATGTCATATATGATCCGTCAACATAGAAATCAATGCAGTATATTTTGATGTCTGCATTCAAGGAAGGGATAAACTCCTCGGACACTTACAGTACAACAACCACGGTGTGTGAAGCATTGATACACAAAATCATTCATTATAACGCTCAAACACAATAAGGTTGCTCAAAAAGTATCACAAAGTTGCCCTTTCCTTAGAAATGTCCCAAAAGACATTTTTTCTAAATCTCAGGGTTCTAATTTGAAAGTTAAAATGCTCGTAGCGTTGTGAAATTATCCATTTTCCATTAGAGTCATCAGTGGACATTTGAGAGAGGAGAAAGCAAAGAAGGAATTGAAAGGGAACAGGCACAAGTTCTAAACCTGACACAAAAGGAGAGAATAAAACTAAACCGACGTGTCATGCCAAAATCAATCTGCCATCAATTTAACTCTGCGCTGGATTCTTTTTTTCTCCCTCCAACAATGAGAAAAGGTGTTGGCCTCTCTGTAATCGAGCTTAAGATAAATATTCATTGAAAGCAGATGATTCAGCGGGGTAAGATAAGCGGCTATGAGGACAAAGCTCTCTGCTACACAGAGGAAGACCAAGGCTGCTCCCGCCTCCAATCAACAGCCATACAGCTGCAGGGATCAACCTCTGCTACTCAGACTCCCTTGTTCCCCTCGCCTCTACTGGCTGTTTGTATGTAGACGAGGCTTAACCCATTAGCCGAGGGGGGGGTACTACTACTGAATGAGGGGGGCTGATTCATAATCCCCCTCCCCCGAAAATCAACAAAACACAATCCAAACGTAACAAATATTAAAATGAGCATCATCAGGCAGGTGGATTGGAGTGGGGGGGGCGGGAGTGGGGGGGGGGACGGGTCAAGCTAGTGCTTCAACTGATTGCCAGTACAACCGCACACGGGTGCGCGGTCCTTAGGATGTGAGTATTGTGTTTCAACTTTACATTGTGGACCTGACAAAGGAAGCTGCTATGACACAGTGTGTGTGTGTGTGTGTGTGTGTGTGTGTGTGTGTGTGTGTGTGTGTGCAGCAGGTGTGCCAGGGATAGACAATATTTGCTCTTCGGATTCTATTGCCCTCGACACTAGGAAATGACTGTTGCCTCACAAATGGCTCCGTTACAGACACATAAACCCCTGACTGCCTACTGCAACATATCTAAAAT